>NW_027132462.1:0-420079 GCF_026122565.2 Emydura macquarii macquarii | reverse complement strand
GATTTCAGCTACTCTCCTGTCAGTTCTTCTCTGGTCCAGATGAGCTCACCCATCTTTAGAAGCCACAGGACGACTCCAGTTGAAGTCACTGGAGGCTCATGACTGGTGAAAATCAGGCCTTATTGATATCCACCATGCCAACGACACTGGGCATATTCTGCAGCTTTTCTCATGGCCCCTGGGTGTTTAACCAGAGACGGGACAGTGACAGGTCATGGACAATGGGACAAAACATCCACGTTCCTTCTGCGTACTGACTGTATCAACAGCAATTCTGAGGTCTGAGCAGACACCCATACAGGTCTTTAGGCAATAACATCCTACCAATCCCCTGGTTCTAAACAAAGACAGTCACTATGTTAATGCTGCTCACTGCCTTGGTCCCAGTACCCTCGTGCGCTGTCCTCCCTTAGGAGTTAGCAAGGGAGATCAGTAGCTCAGGTCCTCTCAGATGTACCTGAAGGGGGGGTCCAAAAAGAATGGAGCTAGGTAGATCTCAATGGTGCCAGATGATAGTGTTAGAAATAATCAAAAAGTTTGTCCTGGGGGCAGATTGGGGAGACGGAACCCTTTATTGTCTGCTCGTTTTCCTCGACGCTGGGAATGAGCAGGGAATGGCTAAATTGTCCAGGTTTTAACTCTTTACTTTCCTACAGACAGAACTAGGAACAATAGTCTAAATTTGCAGTGGGGTCTAGGTTGTATATTAGGAAAAACGTTTTCCCTAGGAGGGTGGTGAAGCACTGGAATAGGTTATCAGGGACGTGGTGGAGTCTCCGTCCTTAGAAGTTTTATGGCCTGGCTTGATAAAACCCTGGCTGGGATAATTTAGTTGGGGTAGGTCCTGCCTTGAGCAGTGGCCTATACTAGATGACCTCCTGTGGTCCCTTCCAAACCTAATCTTCTATGATTCTATGTAACTCTCGAGGATGGAATAAATGGCTGTGTTTTTCAACTCCCCTGTCACCAGCTCTGGATCCAGATGATGAACTGACCCTTCACTTGACGAACACCCTGATTATCCTTGCACGAATGGGTTTGGTTTTCACGCTGTACACGATTGGGTTCATCAGGGGAGGAACCAGCAAATACACATGGGCCATGACAATCTGCACCAAGGGAGAAAAGTTCTTACTGTATCTGTATATCACAGACAAGCTAATTGACGGCATGTAAAAGAGCAGCATGACGCAGACGTGGGAGACGCAGGTGTTCAGGGCCTTGAGGCGCGCCGTGTGGGAAGCGATGCTCAGTACTGTTTTGAGGATCATCACATAGGATAGGAGGATGAGAAGCAAGTCGAATCCCACTGAAGAGACTGCTAAAAAGAAGCTATAGGTGATGTTGCCTCTGATATCCGAACAAGCCATCTTCATGACCTCCTGCTGCAGGCAGTAGGAATGGGAGAGGATGTTGGCTTGACAGTATCGGTACTGTTTCAGGAGAATGGGGAGTGGGAATATTAACCCCACCCCTCTTAACAGAGACACCAGTCCCATCTTGGCTATTCTGGGTGGGGTTAAGATGGAAGCATATCTCAGTGGGTTACAGATCGCAACCAAACGGTCAAAGGCCATCGACAAGAGCACGGAGGATTCAGTGAATGAAAGCAAGCTGATGAAGAACACCTGGGCAAAACAAGCATCATGGCTGATCTCCCTAGAGTTAAACCAGAATATACCCAGTGTTGTCGGCATGGTGGATATGGATAAGCCAAGGTCTGTAACGGCCAGCATGGAAAGAAAAATGTACATGGGCTCATGGAGACTTGAATCTGTTTTTATAATGAATAGAATGACTGAATTTCCTAATATGGAAATAATGTACATTAAGCAGAAGGGGATAGAAATCCAGACATGGACGTCTTCCTGCCCAGGTATTCCAGTGAGAAGGAAAACAACAGGTTGGAATTTGGTGTCATTAACAGCTGACATGATGCACAGGGCACGTCTGAGGTGTTTTGAACGTTATTTCCTGAAAGGAAAAATAAGAGGAGACTTGATGATATTGAAAGAGACATCATTCTGCTCTCAGTGCATATCTACAGAGTTCCAGGAGGTCAGGGAAGATCAGCAAATATATAGTCTTGGATTTACACCACTGAAAGGAAAATAGGCATTGCCGGACTGGATAAGACCCACAGTCGACCTTGCCCAGTATCCACTCGCCAGTACCAGATGCTTCAGAGGAAGGTAGAAGAAGCCTTGCAATAGAGAGCTGTGAGATAACCTACTCCCAGAGGAAGTTTCGTCCTGACATGAACTATTTAGAGAATGTTTATGGTGTAAGTCAGGAAAGTTGATAGCTCTTACAAGACTTTAAAAAAAAATCTCACTACTGTAATTGGCCAGGTTCTGAGTGCAGGAAGATTGACTTCAACAGCGACACTCCAAATTTACATGTGTAAATTTGATCAGAATCAGGCTCTACTAACTTTCACTTAACAAATGCTCCTGATGATACACTCTGACCCCCAAGAATCCCTCCAAGAAAAGCTAGCAAGTGTAGATTGAATCCAGATAGGTACATCATCCTTCTCTTTTTCCTCACAGGACTCCCATCATCTCCCCAGACAAGGTTTCTGTAGATATTTCACATGTTTCAAACTAATATAGTCAGTTACTTTATTTCGGCAGGAGAAGGGTTCGTTTCTTCACTCATACTTGTGTAAGAGATGATGTGAGTAAATTACATACAACCAATATATAATCTCCTTTCCTAAAACTCATCTTTGTTCTTCGCTGAAACACAGACCAGGGGTTCTGATGTCTCTTTTTTTTGTGTGTGTGTGGAAAGTCCCATGCAAGTATTGCACTTATTGTGTTCATGACCCTTAATGTAAAAAAGCTTCTGGTATACAGCAGTGTGCGAATTCCTTCAGCCATACTCGTGTAACTGGTGATGAGCTATTATAATCCCTTTTCCTGCACCTCTTCTCTACTCTTTCCTGAAACACAGACCAGTGGTCTGTTGTCTCATGACTTTTATGAAAGTCTCACGCAAGTATTGCAGAGTTATTGTGTGCATGACTCTGCATGTAAGTGTGAGAAACAGCTTCTGGTCTGTTACCAGGAGATAATATCATCAAACTGCTCACTGAACAAGGAGTTAATAGCACAAATTCATTGCAAAGAGTGTTTGGAATACCTCTGAAATACTTTTTAAAGCAAAGGCCACCATGTAGTAAAGTTACACCTGTTCCTTCCTGTACAGATTCCAACAACTCTGCTGCTGGCTTTCAATAGACATCCATGTGATGAGAGTTTGGTTTTTAATAATCGTATTACGATGAAAAGTTTTGGCATAACATGTATAGCACTATACTTTATCACACACATGTAAACCCATTCTTTTCCCTTAGATCTTCTTTCAGTGTTGATATCTCAGGCTAGAGGAGGACCTAAAACATAATATGGATCATCTGGATTTCTTGAGAACTTGAAAAGATTGCAGACTCTCAGCCCTCATTCATTCACTTGTCAGCAAACAAAAAACGGGGAAATCCTCTGCAACTAGTAGCTCCTCTATCCTTGGGTCAATAGCTGACTGGTTCCCCTTAGCGTCTGTGATGTCAGTCTGCAACCTTTGTCTAGAATGGGATCAGAATCTACAACATACTTTCTCTGGGCTCTCACTCTCTAGTACACTGGTTTTCAACCTTTTTCATTTCCAGACCCTTACAAAGTTTAAAATGAAGGTGTGAATACCTCTTGAAATCTGCAAACCCCTAGGCGTCCATGTACCACAGCTTGAAAACCACTGGTCTAGGACAGAGTAAATCCAGCACCTGTTACACTGCTACAATGGGTTAAATATCGGGATATGACCAGTATGGCTAGTCTTAGTTCAAGAGCAGTCTCCTGGAAAACACGCAGGAAGGGAAACAATAGCTAAAGAAAAGCCATCTCTCACTAAACACTTCAGGATGTTAAGAGACAACCTCTGAAATGTAGGCTGTGAAGGCCTCATTTCCAGGCTCCAGCCAAGTTACACAGCTTGTTCTTCCAGTGCTGGGAGTCTATCCAGAGGCGGGGTAGCTGGTGCTGAGAAGCTCCTCAGACACAGATACATAAAGACAGGAAGAACTTGAGATGCTAGTAAATAAATACAACTGTGACATAGTTGGCATGACAGAGACTTCGTTGGATAATAAACATGACTGTTATATTGGTGTAGTAGGGTGCAGCTTGCTCAGGAGGGACAGGCAGGGAAAAAAGGGAGGGGATGTTGCCTTATATATTAAAAATGTATACACTTGAACTGAGGGTAAGATGGAAATGGAAGACAGGCTTGTTGAAAGTCTCTGAGTAAGGATAAAAGAGGCAAAAAACAAGGGTGATGTCATGGTATCGGTCTACTGCAGAGCACCATACCAGGAAGAAAAAGTGGATGATGCTTTTTTTAAACAACTAACAAAATCATCCAAAGCACAAGACTTGATGGTAATGGGGCCTTCAACTACACGGATAATAACTTCTCAGAAAATAATACAGCAGGACACAGACTGTCTAACAAGTTCTTGGAATGTATTGGAGACATTATTTTGTTTCAGAAGGTAGAGAAAACTACTAAGGGAGAGGCTGTCCTGGATTTGATTTCAACAAACAGGGAGGAACTGGTTGAGAATTTGAAAGTGGAAGGCAGCTTGGGCGAAAGCGATCAGGAAATGATAGAGTTCATGATTCTAAGGAACGGTAGGAGGGAAAACAGCAAAATAAAGACAATGGATTTCAAGAAGGCAGACTAGCAAACTCAGGGAGTTGGTAGGTAAGATCCCATTGTTAAGCAAGTCTAAGAGAAAAAACAACTGAAGACAGCTGGCAGTTTGTCAAAGAGACATTATTAAGGGCACAAAAACAAACTATCCCACTACATAAGAAAGATAGGAAGTATGGCAAGAGACCACCCTGGCTTAACCAGCAGATCTTAAGTGATCTAAAAGTCAAAAAAGTCCTACAAAAAGTGGAAACTAGGTCAAATTACAAAGGATGAATATAAACAAATAACACAGGTATGCAGGAGGAAATTAGAAAGTCCAGGGCACAAAATGTAATTAAACAAGCTAGAGACAAAAAAGGTAACACAAAAACATTCTACAAATAAATTAGAAGCAAAAGGAAGACCAATGACAAGGTAGGTTTGTTACTCAATGAAGGGGGAAAAACAATAACAGAAAAGGCGGATATGACAAAGGTGCTCAATGACTTCTTCTCCTTTTCGGTTTTCACCAAGAAGGTGGGTGGCAATTGGATGTCTAACTTAGTGAATGGCAGTGAAAATAAGGCAGGATCAGAAGCTAAAATTAGAGAAAGTCCAGAGAAGACCAACAAAAATGATTAAAGGTCTAGAAAACATGACCTATGAGGCAAGACTGAAAGAAGTGGGTTTGTTGGCTTAAACTGTAACAAGGGAGGTTTAGGTTGGACATTAGGAAAAACTTCCTAACTGTCAGGGTGGTTAATCACTGGAAAAAATTGCCTAGGGAGGTTGTGAAACCTCCATCATTGGAGATTTTTAGAGCAGGTTAAACAAACACCTGTCAGGGATGGTTTAGATATGACTTAGTCCTGCCATGAGTGCAGGGGACTGGACTAGATGACCTCTCGAGGCCCTTTCCAGCCCTATGATTCTATGAATCTAGATGCAGACTGTCATTTTAAAAGTCTTTCATTCTCTCGTGTGAAGCTTTATTCCTACAGTTCAAATTCAACAATAGTTTGGTTCAGGAAGGCTGGCTGGTCACTCCCCACCACAGGTCACAGCCTCCCAAATGGAAAAACCAGAGAGATGGAAGCAGTGTGTTTTTGCCCAAGGCCCAGTTTGAGGGCACTTGGAGACTAGAGAGGGAGCAGAGATGTAACTTTGAGTGGTTTTTAAAGGGCAGAGATGCTGGAGCCCTCATCCAGTCAGGAAACAGAAATATTCCAATTGCCTTATATGACCTTTTACCGCAAAGCAACACAGCTCTGCATTCCTGCGTTCACAGTCCAGTCAGAGAATACAAGTTTTGTACATGGATTTGCTCATTAAATTACCAGCAGCAAATAAACCTTAGGTGATTTGGGAACTACCACTGATATTGCATGGGCTCTTCTCTGGGCAGGAGAATAACCCGTGCAGCTCTGGAAATGGGACCCGTTGAGAAATCCTGACTCAGGGCATCGAGGTTTTCACACTCCGAGCTTCCTTTGAATCTGGGGTTTCTATGTCCCTGGAATGATTCCCCATAGACCAAGGGTACATGGAGTGGAGGGTTCCCCAGCTACCTAGTGCTGTCTGCTCTCCAGCCCCTGTCATTGAGTCACACCCACAGCCCAGCAGAGCCAGCTGCCGCTGCACAGAACATCTGCCCATCACTACAGCTGTCAGCCTTTACCCTCCCCTTGGAGTTTGAAAGTTTAAAGACACAGAAACCTGCCAACGTACCCAATGCCTGCGAGAAGGAGAGCAGCTGCCAACAGAGATCTGCACCCTAACGGAGAAGGAGTCAGCAGAGAGCTTGCACAGGCAGCAGGCAGTGTCTGCTCAGACAGGCTGCAACTGTCCTTATGAAGCATGTTTGCCCATTTCCTTGGGGGCCACTTGGCCACCTGGGACCCTCGGCTGATTGCTTCAGTGTGTGCCAGCTTTAACCCCGTCATGGCCAATGGCAAACTGCAGGAAGCCCAGTCACAGGGGATGCTCGGTGATGCCACCAAACTGTCCAGCAGCACACGCCCTGCTTCAGGCTCTATTCCTGCAATCCATGCTGTCAGCGCTGTGCGTACGGCTCAGAGCAGTCACAGGGCTCCCTTGAGGGTGTCCAACTGGTACGATGATGCTGTTACAGCTGTAATCTTGCTGCAATACAGTAAATCAGACTAATAATAGTTACGTAGGGTCAGATTTCTCCCCACCAGCCCCCTTTCCTGCATTGCAAACCCAGGGTGCAGGATGAGGAAGGAAAATTCCACACAGCTCCTACCTGGAAATTTCCCTCTGATTGTTCCAATAGGGGACATTCCTTTCCTGAGGGATAAAGGGGAGGACCCAGCATCCATGGATCCCCAAAGTTATTCACACATCTCAGTGATCCCCTGATAGCCAGCCCTCCCACCCATAATCTCTGTGCCTCCATAACTGCTCTAGCACCCTCTCTAGCTCCCTGGGAGCACTGGTTCATCGGAGATGTGCTACCGGGCCTGTCACAGTAGCCACTGCCCACGGGATCTGTGAAGGGGCCGTTATAGAGAATGGAGGGGCTGCATGTTGATGGGAAGGCTGGCTATAGTAACAAGTGAGATATAGACTGGGCTGGAGGTTTAGACCTTTCCAAACCCAGAATGCAGCCATAGACTCAATCAGTGCCACCTTCATTCATGAGGAGAGGGAGACGAAAAGCCTCCAATTTCTCTTGGGGATCCAGGCAGCTACAGCTGGGCAGGGCCATGGCAACTGAAATTTCAGTGGGAAATGAGCAGTTTTCTATGAAAAGCCACCCCCAAAACTGGATGAAAAGGAAACATTTTACTATGGGTCAGAATTTTTCGTGAGGTAAAATCCTCTGTTTTCCAGACCAGCTATGCTCAAACCATGAGCCTCGCTCACTTGTGTTACTGGACCACACACCTCTGGTCACCTGGAGCTGAGTGTGGTGAGAATGGAGCCCTTCTCAGCTGGCCTGATGGAGGAGCATCCAGGCCAAACTGCAGTGGTGTTCCAACCCCATGTGCTCACTGGCAACTCCATTAACCCATTCAAACTTGGCCTGATGGCTTTCCTGAGCTGTAATGATACAAACAGTGCTACAATTCCAGAGGACAGAGAACAGGTACAATGAGCACAGAAGGAACGCCAGCCAGACATAGGCTGCTTTGAGATCTGGGACTCCAATATAGATGAAGGTGGAAGCACTGAAGCTGCTGCTGTAGGAAGCTGACATGTGGGGTGTGATGCTATTGTTCAGTTGCCTTTTCAGAAGCCTGCAATGAAAACAACAATTGTTGTTATCGGTGTCACACTGAGTGTTATCAGAATCAGTTCCTTACTGTCTCTAGGGGGTGTATAGTCTGCAAATATTTCCCAGTACATTCCATCAGTACTGGCAGCTGTAGACCCTCATATTGGAACGTCAGGTAATAGGTTTATAGCTTGCAAGAACTCACTGGGGGATAGAGGACACATTCCTTTTTCCCTTGTACGCAGCCAAGAAAACTTTTGGCATTATTCAAGACAGGAAAACTGAGACACCGAAGGGCCAAGGCTGTCATTTTCCATTTTCTATTGGCCAGTGATTTGTGAGATGCATCCACATTCAATGATATTGAGGCCAGAAAGGCCCATCGCAATCATCGAACTGAACTTGTTCAAGACACAGGCCAGAGATTTTTACTCAGCGAATTCTGGTGCTGAGCCCAGTGCCTTGTGGCTCAGATAGAGCAGATCTTTTAATGTAGGTGTGCAGAATCTCCAGGCTGTGGGGGCCATGGGTGACTGGAGAAGACTCTGGCGGCCAGCGTAGTGTAGAAATCAGAGTAGACTGGGATGGGGATTATAGACAGGCTCTCAGATCTGATTGGAGATGAAACCAACTGAGGAGCAATGATCAACAACTGAAAAAAAACTGGAAAAAAAATGAGTAAAGGTTGTGACACCCAGGCTGCAATTCTCTGGCTCGCCAGGAGAAGGAGGCCCTGAGGGCAGCTCAGACACACTCGGGGCCAGAAAAGCTCCCAGCACTGGCCTGGGACCAACCATCAGAAGAAAAACTGAATTTCAGCAGTGTAGCCTGCCTGTCCGTCTACAGCCCCCTAATAACCTCCACAGCCCTTTTCCCTGACACACAGTGATCTCACTCATCCAGGACGAAAACCAGGTGCCGGACACACCACACAGTGACAGATCATAGAAATATCAGCACAGCCTAGGTTAAACTCTGGGTCTGGGAAAGCTCCCAGCACTGGCCTAGGATCAACAAAATTAGAAAGAAAAACTGAATTTCATCAGTGCTGACCGCTTGTCCGTATACATCCCCCCTTCCCACCCAACAACCTCCTGACCTACCACACAGTGACAGCTCGTACAAATATCTACACAGCCTGGGTTCCACTCTGTGTCTGGCTGCACCGAGGACTGGGGGGATGGAGGAGGAGCAGCCTACACAGCCTGTCCAGGGGTGAAGAGAAGCCCAGGAGCAGCTCAGCATGTGCAGGGAAGGAGAGTGACAGACCCGAGGGGAGGGGAGAGAGGACGTGGAGACTAAAAGGAGCCAGTGCGAGTAACTCTTCCTGAAAATGACACAAAGCTTTAGCGTATTCCCACCAGTTGGAAACCCAGACACAACTTCCCGATGTTGGTTTTCCATGTAGGCAATTGCTGAAGTTGCCATGAGGCTCTTGTGGGATTGGTCACAGGAGGAGGGATGGGCTGGATGGTGGAAAGTGTCAAAGCCAATCTACTACAGTGTGTCCACATTACATTACAGTCTGAGACATCCCTATGCTCCGGGAAATAGCAGGAGGCCTAGTTACACCTCTTTGGTGTGTGAATTAGGCAGGATGTCCATTCCCTATTTCGCCCTGTTTCAGGAGTCTGTGCCACTGCGATCTGGATACTGCACGTCCCGCCCCCCCACCCCTGCACACACATACACACTGTGTGTGACTGGATCTCCCCCAGTGACATTTCCAACACAGCCTGGTTTTCTCTAAGCCAGAAACATGGTTTTAATTATACTTCATTGTGGTGCTTCTCATGCTCTACAGAACCAGAGACGCAGGGGAACAGTGAGAGCAGACCCCTCCTTCCCAGACTATTACCTAATTGTTTTGAATCTCTAAACTGTGAGTTTAAGATTTCAGCTACTCTCCTCTCAGTTCTTCTCTAGTCCAGATGAGCTCACCCATCCTTAGAGGCCGCAGGAGGACTCCAGTAGGCATCACTGGAGGCTCATGGCCGGTGAAAATCAGGCCATTTATTTAAGTCCCTAAATGTGGATTTGGGGTGAAATCCTGCCCCTGACGGGAGTTTTGCCATTGATCTGAATGGGACCAAGATTTCACCCTTAGTGTGGTACTTTAGGCTCCTTGTTGTGAAAATCACGACTTCAGCTATTCTGTTAAGGTGCTGAAAGAGGCTGAAGGAAGATCCCCAGTTTATGTGGCACTCTGAGACGGGGCATGAAAGATGGGGATTTCAAAACACAGGGGCACTGATTTTGCTCTCAGTGATGCCAGTGTCAATCTGGAGTGAGCCACTGAAGGCAGAATGTGAGAGCAGAATCTGACCAATGTATAAAGCCCCGTGTGACCCATTTGTGTTCTGAAATCTCAGGTATCACAGATACCAACTGCAGAGTCTTTGGCTACATGAATTAACCTGGCAGTGAAGTTGTTGAATTGGAAAACTTGAAAGAACCAGAGAAAAAACCCACACACCAAAAAAAGGGAGATACTGAGTCAGAAAAAGACACAGTAAGAGACAAAGAAATGATCTTAACATCAAATATTTGTCTAAACTATTTACACTAAATCTTTAGTCTCCGTGCTGGAGAATTCCTGCCCAGATTATTCTTACCTTGAACCATTCCTGAACCCTGGCACTAACTTTATTAGGGAAACAGGCAACTCACTGGAATCCCACACAGCAGAGAGAGTGTTATGTGTTTTGTGTCTTGCCTAATTGCCTCGGTTGCTGTAGCAACAGAACTTTGCTTGTTGCCATAGCAATAGATTTAGACTATTAGGGGATAGTTCAGGCAGTCCTGGCTGGTGTTAGTGTTGGTTCAATAAAGACCCTCCCTCTGTTGCATCTCTCCATGATCCTGTGCCGATTGCTCTCTCTGAATACAAGCTATTAAAAGGAACTCAGCGTTACAGAGAGGACGTGTCCTTACTGTGACCTGAGAATGAGTGTATGAATCTCACGTCTGACACTCGCAATGCTGGACAGGGACTTTTAAAATTTTCCTGTACTGTACCTGCAGACTCAGGTTGTCCAGGACTCCTGTACATTTCCCCGCGCTCTGAGAACAGTGGGAAAAAACAAAACTTGACTCTGGAGAATTTTGGTCTAAGATCCTCCCCCGGCAGTGAGGAAATGATTCACCATTAACAGAGGCTCAGATTGTCAGGGGAAACTGGGTCTCGCAGACTTGCTAGAGTTGTCCTGCACTGCTAAAATCTGAGAGAGAAAAGAAGAGCCAAGCGTTAGACGTGCTCATTTATCTATCAGCATTTCTATGCTGCTGCTCATTGTCATAGAATCTGAGCATATTGGAACATCAGGTAATAGGTCTATAGCTTGCAAGAGCTCATTGGGGGACAGAGGACAAAGTTCTTTTTTCCCTTGAATGCTGCCAAGAAAACTATTGGCATTACTCCGGACAGGAAATCTGAGACACCGAAGGGTCAAGGCTATCATTTTCCATTGCCAAGGACCTGTGCGATGTCAGACTTTGTGCATCCACATTCAATGATAGTAAGGCCAGAAAGGTCCATCACAATCATCTATGGTGAGCTTGTGCAAGACACAGATGAGAGCATTTTACTCAGCGAATTCTGGGGCTGAGCCCAGTGCCTTGTGGCTCAGCTAGAGCAGATCTTTTAAACCAGGTCTACAGAATCGCCAGCCCCATTGAAAAATTTTGGGCCACATCCACATAAATCAGGGGATAGGTTTATAATAACCAGCTTTTAAAATATACTAACTTGGAGTTCTTTTTCATTTGCCTCTGGTTTCAAAACCTTTTCAACACACTTGCTTCATCTTTTCTGACTTTTCTGCAACTTACTTCTTTAAGAAAACTTTGAAAAAGTTGTTAAAAACTGGTGTCACATTAGCTGGTACAGAATCCAATTTAAATGATACATTACATACAAGTTAGTAGCTCTGCAATTTCACATGTGAGTAAATTTAGAACTCTTGTGTGAATCCCATCTGGTCCTGGTGACTTATTACTGTTCAATTTATCAATCTCCTGATGACACATGCTAAATAAGAGCTAGGCTTTATTATTAAGCCCTGGCTGAGGGATTCCTGTACATCCAGCTGCTGGGTCCCATCCCACACCAGGCCCATCTAGCTGGGGCACGACTTTGATGCTACTAAATGCACCAGATACCAGATCCAGGTGCCTATTTTAGCCTGTAAGTACCTGTAGGACGGGCTCCTGCCCGGTCCAGTCCTGGCGGCCCTCCCGCGGGCCCAGGCTCAGAGGAAGGCCACTGCGCCTTCCTACAACACAGGGGAATGTTATTCTTTCAGTCTTTCGCCCCGGCCCCCGCGCAGGGCGGGCGAGCCAGGAGTCTTTCGCCCCGGCCCCCGCGCAGGGCGGGCGAGCCAGGAGTCTTTCGCCCCGGCCCCCGCGCAGGGCGGGCGAGCCAGGAGTCTTTCGCCCCGGCCCCCGCGCAGGGCGGGCGAGCCAGGAGTCTTTCGCCCCGGCCCCCGCGCAGGGCGGGCGAGCCAGGAGTCTTTCGCCCCGGCCCCCGCGCAGGGCGGGCGAGCCAGGAGTCTTTCGCCCCGGCCCCCGCGCAGGGCGGGCGAGCCAGGAGTCTTTCGCCCCGGCCCCCGCGCAGGGCGGGCGAGTCAGGAGTCTTTCGCCCCGGCCCCCGCGCAGGGCGGGCGAGCCAGGAGTCTTTCGCCCCGGCCCCCGCGCAGGGCGGGCGAGCCAGGAGTCTTTCGCCCCGGCCCCCGCGCAGGGCGGGCGAGCCAGGAGTCTTTCGCCCCGGCCCCCGCGCAGGGCGGGCGAGCCAGGAGTCTTTCGCCCCGGCCCCCGCGCAGGGCGGGCGAGCCAGGAGTCTTTCGCCCCGGCCCCCGCGCAGGGCGGGCGAGCCAGGAGTCTTTCGCCCCGGCCCCCGCGCAGGGCGGGCGAGCCAGGAGTCTTTCGCCCCGGCCCCCGCGCAGGGCGGGCGAGCCAGGAGTCTTTCGCCCCGGCCCCCGCGCAGGGCGGGCGAGCCAGGAGTCTTTCGCCCCGGCCCCCGCGCAGGGCGGGCGAGCCAGGAGTCTTTCGCCCCGGCCCCCGCGCAGGGCGGGCGAGCCAGGAGTCTTTCGCCCCGGCCCCCGCGCAGGGCGGGCGAGCCAGGAGTCTTTCGCCCCGGCCCCCGCGCAGGGCGGGCGAGCCAGGAGTCTTTCGCCCCGGCCCCCGCGCAGGGCGGGCGAGCCAGGAGTCTTTCGCCCCGGCCCCCGCGCAGGGCGGGCGAGCCAGGAGTCTTTCGCCCCGGCCCCCGCGCAGGGCGGGCGAGCCAGGAGTCTTTCGCCCCGGCCCCCGCGCAGGGCGGGCGAGCCAGGAGCAGTGGCTCGAGTTTAGCGGGCGGCAGAGGCTAATTCCCTTTTGGGGATTGGCAAGGATCAGGGGGGAGGGGAGGGGGACGCAGGCCCACCCAACTCCACTGCGTCCCAGCCCAGGTCACTAGCAGTGGCACGGGTGTTGCCACTCAGTCGGCGGGGCTCCTGCCGCAACATGCCGACTGGGCGTTACCCCTAGTACAGCCATGCCTCTGGCTGTCCCTGGGCTCCTTCCTCCCCGGGTTCCCCGGTACCTGTGTCCGTCGGCTCCTCTGGGTCGTCGGGGTACACCGCCCGGGGTAGGCCAGTCAGTCCTTCGGCGTCCACGGGGGGTAGACTGGGAAGCTCCTCAGCGAGGCACAGCTCCTCCAGATCGCTGGGTTGGGGGTACGGTCCAGCCTCTGGCAACTCCTCCAGGTCGGATCCCACCTCCTGGGGTTGGGCGTCTGGCAGCTCTTCTAGGTCCGGACCAGCTTCTGGGCGGAACTCCCAGCTCTCTGGTTCAGGTGGCTCGTCCCAGCCGCTGCGGGCCTGAGGCTGGGCCCTGCACCTCGGGCCTGGAGACCTCGGCCAGTCCAGAGGGCCCGGAGGCCCAACCCAGGCCTTAGAGGTGGGTCGCCGGGGCCGCAAAGCCGGGAGGGGGTTACCTGCGGCCGTAGTCTGGCGTGGTTCAGCCCCTTGCCGCAGCCAGCGAGGCAGTGCGTCTGCCTCCGCCGGCAGCCTTCTTGCTTCTGAGCTGCAGGGCCTGCTCTTTATGGCTGCCGCCCTCCCTAAGGCTCCGCCCCCCTGTTGTTGGGTTGGCCACCCGGCAGGACCTATCGGGGCCCAGCGGCCTGGTTGCCGGGCAGACTGGGCTGCCGGCAAGTCTAGAGTCTGATTGGGTGCCTGTGGTCCTTCCGCGGGCCCAGGCTCTGAGGAAGGCCACTGCGCCTTTCTACAGTACCCAGGGATCATGTCCGGCTCTGTGTGCTACACGTCCACAGGCAGACTCCTGGCCTTGACGAAGACTTAAAAATAATAACAAATTCTGCTCTAAATCCAGAACCCAGGACAATCGAGTGAGTTAAAATATGAAAAGTTCAATTTCAGCTATGCATAATTAACTCATGGAAACCACAGCCACCAGCTGCTGTGGCTTAAGAGATGGGGAAGAGTCAACAAAAGGACTGGATGTTTTTACATCCAAGAGGAACACGCACAGCTGTGTGCAACAGGACCACAAAAAGGAGAAGAGTTTTGATCTCTTTTACTTTCAGGTTGTAACCTTCTGCTCCCGTCCTGTGGCTGGGAAAAGGAAGGAGGGTCTTGTGGGTATGGCAGGGCAGCAGGATTCAGGCAACTAACATTTAATTCCAAGTTCCGGCACAGACTCCCTGTGTGACCTTGGATCTTGACCCGAAGAGCAGAGCCCAAACCACAGGACCAGCCTCCCAGCTGGACCAGCTGGTTTCTCTGCTGCCCCAGAGCTGCCCCTTGCATTGTGGGGAGCGGGGACAGCAAGGAGCCAGTTACAGAAGTTTGATTCTCTGACCTGAGCCCCACCAGCCTTAGTGGAGTTTGGAGAAGTCTGGAGGATGAGCTGACCTCTGCCTATTTTTTACCGCTACAAGTCCCTGTGGACGGGTGCCACACCAGCGTGGCCCCTTACTGCCTGAGGTACCCTGCAGGTCCCTGCCCTTCCCTCTAAAGTCCTTGCAGTGACTTACTCTCACCCTGTGTGACTGAAAACAAGATCCCTCTGTGTGGGGTCGTATTTGTTCCCCAAAACACAGGATCTCTTAGCCTGCGCCCCACCCTCCTCCACTGCCCAGGAGCACCACGCCCTGCCCTCCTTGCTGGGGTCTGCGTTGGTTTAGGCTCGCTGCAGCTTTTCTGGCTCCTCACCAGCTGGCCCCCTCTGTAGCTCATCCCTTCCCCCCAGGCTGAGTGAGGGCAGCCATCCTTCCCCTGCTGCTGTTACCCATGTTCTGAGAGAGGACGCAGGGGAGCCAGACCCTGTCCTCCATTAGAAAGCCCCAGTCACAGGCCTTTAAAAAAAGTGTAGCCTGGGATTTCCCAAAGCATGAACTGTTCCCCAGCTGGGACCATTTTCCTCTATCCTAGCAGTACCAACCCTCTGCTACGCCTCGAACAGCTCAAAAAGCCCCAGGAACTTTAAGAGATTGACTGAGCCAACTGGCTTCCACAGCTGGTTACGCTTTCATGGATCACACATGACCCAAAATGCTCAGGAAAGGCCAGGACTGTGACTGCAAAACAGCTCTGCAGCTTTTCTCGTGGCCGCTGGGTTTTTGAACCACAGACGGGACAGTGACAGGTCATGTACAATGGGACAAAACATCCACGTTCCTTCTCTGTTCTGATTGTATCCACAGCAATTCTCAGGTCTGAACTGACACCGATAGAGCTCTTTATGTGATACTATCCCACCCATTCCCTGGCTTTACATAAACACAGAGTCTTTGTAAATACTGCTTCCTGCCTTGGTCCCATTCCCTTTCCTTATCAGCTGGTGATGAGAATCAGTAGCTCACGTCCTCTCATGTCCTCTGGAAGTGTCTAGGATGGAATAGGTGGCTCGTGATTTTCATCTCACGTGTCATCAGCGCTGGAGCCGAGTGATGAATTGACCCTTCACTTGACGAACACCCTAATTATCCTTGCACGAACGTGTTTGGTTTTCATGCTGTACACGATTGGGTTCATCAGGGGTGGGATCAGCAAAGAGACGTTGCCCAGGACATTCTGAACAAAGGGAGAAGAACGTTTCACGGATCTGTGTATCACAGACAAGCTGATCCCTGTCATGTAGGAAAGCAGGACAACACAGATGTGGGAGATGCAGGTGTTCAGTGTCTTGAGGCGCTCTGTGTGGGATGCAATGTTCAGCACTGTTTTGAGGATCATCGCATAAAATAGGAGGATGAGCAGAAAATCCAACCCCACTGAATTGACTGTTACAAAGAAGCCATAGATGATGTTGACTCTGATATCCGAACAAGCCATTGTCACTACCTCCTGATGCATGCAGTTGGAATGGGAGAGGATGTTGGCTTGACAGTATTGGTACTGTGTTAGCAGAATGGGGAGTTGCAAATTTAGAAACACCCCACTTAACAGAGACACCAGTCCCATCTTGGCTACTTTCAGCAGGGTTAAGATGGAGGCATATCTCGGTGGGTCACAGATTGCAACAAAGTGGTCAACGGCCATGGACAAGAGCACAGAGGATTCAGTGAATGTAAGCGAGTGGATGAAGAACAGCTGGGCAAAACAAGCATCGTGGCTGATCTCCCTAGAGTTAAACCATAATATGCTCAGTGTGGTTGGTAGGGAGGATATTGATAAGCCAAGGTCTGTGATGGCCAACATGGAAAGGGAAAGGTATATGGGCTCATGGAGGATTGGATCCGATTTTATAATAAACAGAATTACTGAATTTCCTAATATTGAAGTAACATATATTAAGGAGAAGGGGATAGAAATCCAAACATGGATGTTTTCCTGCCTAAATATTCCAGTGAGAAAAAACACGGACTGTTGGAATTTCGTGTCATTGACAGCTGACATAATGCAAAGGGTGTCCAAGGAGTTTTGAACATTACTTCCTGAAAAGAAAAATAAAAGGAGAATAGATTATATTTAACAAGACTTCATTCTGCTCTCAGAGCATGACTTCTAGAAGCCCAACTACAGCAGATCAGCAAATACTATCTTGGATTTACGCCACCAATAGGAAGATAGGCATTGCCAGATTTGTCAGACCCATAGTTCATCTAGCCCAGGATCCCATGGCCAGTACCAGATGCTTCTGAGGAAGGTAGAGGAAAACCTGTAATAGACAGCTGTGAGATAACCTGCTTCCAGATAAAGTTTCCTCCTGACACGCACTAATTAGACAAATTTTGTGGTGTAAATCAGAAAGGTTTATAACACTCAAGACCTTTAAAAATATCCTCACTACTGTAATTGGCTACCTTTTGAGTTCAGGAACATTGACTTCAACACTCTCACTCCAGATTTACATATTGGTATAGAAGGAATGGTAGGAGGGAAAACAGCAAAATAAAGACAATGGATTTCAAGAAGGCAGACTTTAGCAAACCCAGGGAGTTGGTAGGTAAGATCCCATTGTTAAGTAAGTCAAAGAGAAACCACAATTGAAGACACCTGCCAATTTTTCAAAGAGACATTAAGGGCACAAGAGCAAACTATCCTATTGCGTGAGAAAGATAGGAAGTATGGCAAGAGACCACCCTGGCCTAATCAGGAGATCTTAAGTGATCTAATAGTCAAAAAAGAGTCCTACAAAAAGTGGAAACTAGGTCAAATTGCAAAGGATGAATATAAACAAATAACACAAGTATGCAGGGAGAAAACTAGAAAGGCCAAAGCACAAAACAAAATTAAACAAGCTAGAGACATAAAGGGTAAGAAGAAAAGATTCTACAAATAAATTAGAAGCAAGAGGAAGACCAAGGACAGGACAGGCTTGTTCCTCAATGAGGGGGGAAAAACAATAACGGAAAAGGTGGAAACGGCAGAGGTGCTAAATGACTTCTTAGTTTCAGTTTTCACCAAGAAGGTTAGTTGCAACTGTATGTCTAACATAGTGAATACCAGTAAAAATGAGACTGGATCAGAAGCTAAAATAGGAAAAGAACAAGTTAAAGATTACTTAGACAAGTGAAATGTCTTCAAGTCACCAGGGCCTGATGAAATGTGTCTTAGAATACTCAAGGAGCTGACTGATGAGATATCTGAGCCATTAGCAATTATATTTTAAAAATCTTGGAAGACAGGAGATATTCCTGAAGACTGGAAAAGGGCAAATATAGAGCCCATCTACAAAAGGGGAAATAAGGACAATCCGGGGAAATACAGTCCAATCAGTTTAATTTCTGTACCCAGAAAGATAATGAAGCAAATAATTAAGCAATTGATTTGCAAACATCTAGAAGATAATAAGGTAGCAGGTAACAGTCAGCATGGATTTGTCAAGAACAAATCATGTCAAACCAACCACATAGCTTTCTTTGACAGGGTAACCAGCCTTGTGGATGGGAGGAGGCGGTAGATGTGGTATATCTTGACTTTAGTAAGGCTTTAGATACTGTCACACATGATCTTCTCTTAATGAAACTAAGGAAATACAACCTAGGTGGAGCTACTATAAGGTGGGTGCAAACCTGGTTGGAAACTGTTACCAGTGAGTAGTTATCAATGTTTCACAGTCATTCAGCCAGGACAAACTTGAGTGGTGTTGCAACCCCATGCGCCCTCTGGTGACCCCACTCACTCATGGGGTCACAAAGCCACCCACTCAAACTTGGCCTGCTGACTTTCCTCAGCTTTAATGATATAAACAGTGCTACAATTCCTGAGCACAGAGAACAGGTACAATGAGCACAGAAGGAATGCTAGCCAGACATGGGCTGCTTTGAGACCTGGGACTCCAATCAAGGTGAGGTTAAAGTGGAAGTACTGAAGCTGCTGTTGTTGGAAGCTGACATGGGTGCGGTGTGATGCTATTGTCCAGCTGCCTTTACAGAATCATGGAATGAAAACTATTGAAGTTATGGGCATCAGATTGAGTGTTATCAGAATCAGTCCCTCAGTTTCTCCAGGGGGGTTATAGTCTGCAAATATTTCCCAGTACATTGCATCAGTACTGACAGTTGTAGGCCCTCATATTGGAACAACAGACAGCCAATGTCAGGGGTGTTGCTATTTGGATGCCTGAAAGACGTGATCTTACGGTCTCCCTTGGCCCACTCCTCAGAGTATCTGAGCACCTTGAACGTATTCATCTTTCTGCCACCTCTGTGAGGCAGGGCAAGGCTATTATCTGCTTGTGCATAGGCTCAGAGACACTCTGGGGCTTGCCCACAATCACGCAGGGCAAGGGAATCAAAGCGGCTCTCCTGAGCAACAGAGCAGTGCCCAAACCACAGGACCAATCTCCCAGCTGTATTCTCTGCTGCCCCAGAGCTGCCCCACTGCAACTTGAGACCATTGCTCCTAGTTCTGCCGTCTGCTACCACTGAGAAAAGCCTAGCTCCATCCTCCCTGGAACCCCCTTTCAGGTAGTTGAAGGCTGCTATCAAATCCCCCCTCATTTTTTTTCTTCTGAAGACTAAACAAGCCCAGTTCCCTCAGCCTCTCCTCATAATTCATGTGCTCCAGCCCCCTCATCATTTTTGTTGCCCTCCGCTGGACTCTCTCCAATTTGTCCACATCCTTTCTGATGACCGATTTGGGGAGACTCAGGACTGGAAGGCATTGTTAGCGCCTGGTGGGTGGCAGAGTTGGCGACCTTGTGATGGCAGAGAGGGGCAAAAGAGTTAAAGATGAAGGAGCGGGAGGAATGGTGAGAGGCAACCATATTGATGGAAAATAGGGCTGAGGCCATATGAGACGCCATCAGTGCTGGTGGTCGGGAAGTCATGGAAAGGCCGAGTGACAGGGTGTGTGGGGGTGGCGGATGATGGGTGACGATGCTGAAAGAGATCAGGTGATGGTCGGAGAGGACACTGCTTGGTGATGGTGTGATAAGACATTAGTTCTGAGGGACTTCTCAGAATGTGAACTTTCAGAAGGCTAAGCTCAGTCAATTAGGGGCAAAGCACCCTTGATTAATGAAGACACATCCTTTCCCCCTCCTGTCAAGCAGGTTTAAAGTCAGTGGCCCTGGTGATTACACTCTGCAGGTGTATTTTCCCACTTTGTCACAAATCTCTTTGATTTTGACCCCATAAATGATAGGGTTGAGCATGGGGGGCACAAGGAGATAGAGGTTGGTCAAGAGGATGTGAACGTGGGCAGCATTGCCCTGACCAAACCTGAGTGTCAGGGCAGAGAAGAGGCTGGTAGTACAAGGCATCAGTATCACATGGATGTGGGGTGTGCAGGTGTTGATAGCTTTTCGTTTGGCTTTTTTGGAGGAGATCCTGAGGACGACCCTGATGATCAGCCCGTAGGACAGGCCAACGAGTATCAGGTCTGACCCGATGATCACTAATAATATCACCAGGCTGTACATCCTGTTGACAGTGGTGTCCCCACACGACATCTTCACCACAGCCATGTGCTCGCAGTATGTGTGGGGGATAACGCGGTTGGCACAGAATGGCAGCCTCCACAGTAGCAGGGGCAATGTCAGAACCAAGAGCACAGATCCTATCAAACCCACTAGCCCTAGTTTACCGATTTGTGCGTTGGTGAGGATGCTGATGTATCTCAGAGGGTCACATATGGCGACGTAACGATCGAAGGCCATTATCACGAGGATGGCTGATTGCATAGCACCAAGTACATAAAGGAAGAAAATCTGGGTGAGGCAGCCATCCACAGTGATGCCTGTGGAACGGAACCAAAATATGCACAGTGTCTTCGGCGCGATGCAGGTAGACATGCCGATGTCTGTGAGCACCAGCATGCAGAGCAGCAGGAACATGGGCTTGTGCAGGGTCTGCTCTTTGCCAACAACAAACAGAACCGTGACATTTCCCAATAGGCTGATGATGTAGAACATAAAGAAAGGGATGGAAATCCAGATGTGGGCAGTTTCCAGCCCCGGGATGCCATTTAGGATGAACGTTGATGGGTCAGAGGGTGTGAGGTTGAAAGCTTCCATGAGAGTGTCAAGGCACCGATCAGGTTCAGAAATGCTCAGGGTGCCTGTGAAGGGTGAGAATCACAGCAAGAGGGGTTAGGCACTTGGTAACAAATAGCACAGTAAATATTTTACAGTTACTAACAATCTAGAAAGGGGGGTGAGCAGTGAGGTGGCAACATTATTCCCCTCTATTTGCCACTGGTGAGGTCACATTTGGAGTATTGTTTCCAGTTTTAAGCCCCCCATTAAAGGAAGGATGTGGACAAATTGGAGGGGGGGATTTGATGGCAGCCTTCAAGTGACTGAAGGGGGGCTCCTGGAAAGATAGATTTGCAAACATCTAGAAGATAATAAGGTAACAAGTAACAGTCAGCATGGATTTGTCAAGAACAAATCATGTCAAACCAACCACATAGCTTTCTTTGACAGGGTAACCAGCCTTGTGGAGCCCCCCGAGGCACTGCGCGAGGATCTGCGCACCTTCCTCCGGGACTCCCGTGGTGCCCGGAACTGGGTGCAGCTCGCGCTGCAGCGCTGGGGGGACTTCCACCGCATCCTCCAGGCCATGAGGGCCACATTGAAGGAGGGGAAAGGGACCGGGAGGCAGGACGCCGCGGCCTATCAGCGGGCCCACAGCTTCCATGATGCCCTGATGGTCTTCGGGACTGGTCATGGGCTGCTGCAGAGCCCAGCGAGAACCGCTGGCGTTCCTGGCCGCGAGGATCCCCCCCAGCCCTCCTCATAATGCCTGTCATCTTTGTCACTCTGAACATCAGGGGCTGCAGGACAGGTCTCCGCAGGATACAGGTGCTCTCCTTCCTTCGGGAGGGGGGGTACTCCAAGGCGTTCCTGCAGAAGACCCACATGGACCCAGCCACCAAGGCTAGCTGGAGGCTGGAGTGGGGGGACAGGGTGCACCTGAGTCATCTCTCCGCCCGCGCGGGCGAAGTAGCCACCCTGTTCTCCCCCAACCTGCAGCCCGAGGTGCTGGGGATCACTAAGGTTGTGCCGGGTCGTCTGCTGCACCTCCGGGTCTGCATGGAGGGGCTGATGTTGAACCTTGTCAATGTCTATGCCCCGACTGTGGGCCCGGAGCGGGTGCGGTTCTTTCAGCAGGCGGCCACCTTCCTCGGTGCACTGGATCCTCGCGAGTGCCTGGTCCTGGGCGGGGACTTTAACACCACCCTCGAGGAGTGGGACCTCACAGCAACCGAGCAGAGCCAGGCCACCGCTGACGTCCTCTGGGAGATTATAGACTACCAGTCCCTGGTGGACGTCTGGCGGGACCACCACCCGGACGATGCTGTCACCTTCACCTTTGTCCGGGTGGGGGAAGAGCAGTCGAGCCACTCCCGGTTGGACGCCATCTATTTTTTTCTTCACCATCTCTCGCGGGCCCACTCCTCCAGTGTACGGCCAGTCCCGTTCTCAGATCACCACCTGGTGACCGTGATGGCACAGAGGCCGGGGCCGGCCTACTGGCATTTTAACAGCAGTCTGCTGGAGGATGTGGGCTTCGTGGCGTACTTCCGGGAGTGCTGGCTGGCCTTGCGGGGGCAGAGGCATGCCTTTCCCTCGGCGCGGTGGTGGTGGGACGTGGGGAAGGTGCGCGCCCGGCTCTTCTGCTGCGACTACACTCGGGGGGCCAGCCGGCGGAGGGATGCGGGGATAGAGCAGTTGGAGCGGGAGGTCTTAGAGCTGGAGAGGCATCTGGCCACCAGCCCCGAGGATCCATCCCTCTGCGGAGCGTGCCGGGAGAAGCGGGAGGAGCTCAGTGCCCTCAAAGACCTCCGGGCTTGGGGTGCCTTTGTTCGTTCCCGTATCCGTCTCCTTCGGGAAATGAATCGCGGCTCCCGCTTCTTCTATGCCCTGGAGAAAAGACAGGGGGCCCGGAAGTACGTCACCTGCCTTCTGGTGGAGGACGGCGCCCCCCTCATGTATACGGTGGAGATGCGTGGAAGGGCCCGGGCCTTCTAAGCCAACCTTTTCTCCCCGGATCCGACGGAAGCCGCCACCCGCAGGACGCTCTGGAACGAACTTCCCATAGTCGGCACGGGAGACCGGGACCGGCTGGAGATCCCTCTCACTCTGGCCGAGTTCTCGGAAGCCTTCCGCCTCATGCCCACCAACAAATCCCCAGGCATGGACGGGCTGACCGTGGAGTTCTACCGCGTGTTTTGGGACGTCCTCGGCCCGGACCTCTCCATTGTCTGGGCCGAGTCTGAGGCCAGTGGAGAGCTCCCCCTGTTGTGCAGGCGGGCCGTGCTCGCCCTGCTGCCCAAGAAGGGGGACCTCCGCGACCTCCGGAACTGGCGTTCCATCTCGCTCCTCTGCACGGACTACAAAATCCTAGCCAAAGCCATCTCCCTGAGGCTGAGGTCCGTGCTGCAGGACATGGTCCATCCCGACCAGACCTACACCATCCCAGGCTGCACCATCTTCGACAATCTGTATTTGGTCCAGGATCTCCTAGAGCTTGAGTGTAGGGATGGTCTGTCGTTCGCCCTCCTGTCTCTGGATCAGGCGAAGGCGTTCCACAGGATGGACCACAGGTATCTCCTGGGCACCCTGCGGGTGTTCGGCTTCGGGCCCCGCTTTGTGGGTTTTCTCTAGGTGTTGTACGCCTCCGCGGAGTGCCTGGTCAAGCTCAACTAGACCCTGACCGAACCGGTCAGCTTCGGGCGTGGAGTGCGCCAAGGCTGTCCACTGTCGGGCCAGCTGTACACCCTGGCCATTGAGCTCTTCCTCTGTCTCCTCCATTGGAGGATGACAGGTTTGGTGCTCTGTGAGCCAGCGCTGAGGCTGGTCTTGTCACCGTACGCTGACGACGTGCTCCTCATGGTCCAGGACCCGGGCGACCTGGTGCGGTTGGAGGCCTGCCTGGCCGTCTACTCGGCAGCCTCCTCTGCTCGTGTCAACTGGGCCAAGAGCTCTGGCCTGATGGTAGGGGCTGGGTGGCGGGTGACCTCCCTCCCACCCGCGCTTCAAGCCATCCGGTGGAGCGCGGGTCCGCTGCTCTATCTAGGCGGTTACCTTTCTGCCACCCATCCCTCCCCGGCAAAGAACTGGCAAGATTTAACGGACAGGGTGGTGCGGCGGCTACGGAGCTGGACAGGACTGCTCCGGTGCCTCTCCCTTCGGGGGAGGGCGCTGGTCCTCAACCAGCTGGTCCTGTCCATGCTCTGGTACTGCCTCAACACCCTGGTCCTGACCCCGAGTTTCCTGGCCTACCTCCAGAAGATAGTTCTGGAGTTCTTTTGGCCAGGACTGCACTGGGTCTCTGCAGGGATTCTGAGTCTCCCCCTGGAGGAAGGGGGGCAGGGCCTGTGCTGCATCTGCAGCCAGGTCCACACCTTCCGCCTCCAGGCCCTGCAGAGACTCCTTTATGGTGCAGTTAGTCCGGCATGGAGCCATTTGGCGCACACCTTCCTCCGCCGCCTCCGAGGGCTCCGATACGACCGGCAGCTCTTTTTTCTCCACCCGAGGGGTCTTCCACAAGACCGCTCCAAGCTGCCGGTCTTCTACCAGGACCTTCTCTGGACCTGGAGGCTGGTCTCTGCCTCCAGGCCCCCTTTGGTCCCCGAGGGGGAGGATCTCCTCGCGGAGCCCCTGCTACAAAATCCACAACTCGGTGTGCAGGTGGCGGAGACCCTCTCGGTGCAACGGAGGCTGGTCCTGGCGGGAGTCACCAAGATTGGAGACTTCCTGGACTACGACCGTGGGGACTGGGTGGACCCCCATGTGCTAGCTCGGTGCATGGGGCTCTCCACCCTTCGGACCCCCCGGCGCGTACTCCAGGAGGTGAGGGTAGCCTTGCCCCCCGCTGCTCACGCCTACCTCGAGCGGGTCCTGGGAGAGGGTGCTCCCCTCCCGCCCCTCAGCCCTGGCCCTCCAGCACTTTCCATCGGTCCCCAGCCCCGTGAGCCCACTTGCCCTCCCCTTCCCTACGCCCCAAGCCGGCTGCACGATTTGCAGCCGGTCCCTTTCCGAACCGCGCTGAGATACCACCTTTACACACTCGTGCTCCACACCCTTCACTTCCCCACCCTCGCGTCCCGCCCAGACACCAAATGGCGGGACCTACTGCCACCTATGGAGGGTGGGGACCCCTGGTGGGCCAGCCTGTATTCCACCTTGACCCCACGGCCCACCAGGGACATCAGTTGGCGGCTCCTTCACGGAGCCGTGGGCACGGGAGTGTTCTTGGTGCGGTTCACCCCCCGCCCCGACACCTGCCCCTTCTGCGGCAAGAGGGAGACCCTGGCGCACGCATACCTGGAGTGCGCCAGGCTGCAGCCCCTCTTCCAGCTCCTACAGAACCTCCTGCTGAGGTTCTGGCTGCACTTTTCCCCACACTTGTTTATTTATGCACACCACATCCGTGGCCCCACAAAGTCTCGGGACCTCCTCGTCAACCTCCTCCTGGCCCTGGCCAAAGTCGCCATCTTTAATACCAGGGAGGGGAGGTTGGCTGGAGAGGCGTCCTGCGACTGTGGGGCCTATTTCCGTTCCCTTCTCCGTTCACGTCTCTGGGCAGAGTTCTTCTGGGCGGCGTCCACCGTCTCCGCTGACACCTTCCGGGAGCGGTGGGCGCTGTCCGGGGCTCTCTGCTCGGTGTCCCCTTCCGGTTCCCTTCTTTTATACCTTTGACCCTCACGCCCTTTCCTGTTTTTACATTTGTTGTCCCACGAAATTAGTTGTATCCTAGGTCCATTGACTCCTCCCCTTAGGCTGGGGGAGGGGCCTTGAACGGTGGGCGGGCATTAGCCCGCCCACGTTCCTAGCCTGCAAATAGGTATGCCCTGTTGAGGTCCTCTGGCCTGACTTTGTCACAAGACGTACACTGGAGAAGCTGTACCCATGTTAAAGATACCTGCCGCTGGTTTTGGAGAGGACCTGGGAAGGATGAAGGGAATCACTGTGAAATTGAACATAAGCCTGAAAGCCAGAGCTGTGCCATATGCCATCAGGTCAAAGGTTGAAGCGGACCTGGAGCATCTGGTCGAAAATGGAGTCCTAGTACCAGTTACCCACATCTAATGGGCAACCCCAATCATTCCAGTATTGAAGAAAGATGGCTCCATTCGGATTTGTGGGGATTTTAAGGTCACAGTTAACCTGGTATTGTGTGCAGAGCAATATCCTCTTCCACGCATCGATGACCTCTTTGCTGGCTTGGCTGGTGGCCAAATGTTCAGCAAGATTGATCTGTCAGTCGTATTTACAAATGCACGTTGATGAGAAGTCCCAAGAGCTGTTGAATATCATGACACAGAATGTCTGTACCGATACTGTCGCTTGCCCTTCGGAATAACGTCTGCTCCAGCTTTGTTCCAATGGGCTATGGACCAGATCTTGAGTGGCTAGCCAGGAGTCCAGTGCTATCTTGACAACATCCTGGTCACTGGCAAGAATGAGGAGGATCACCATAAGAATTTGGAGGCTGCCCTACAAAGACTGGAAGAGTATGGCCTACAAGTCCACAAAGACAAATGTGAATTCTTCCAGCCCTCTGCTGAATATTTGGGACATATCATAGATGCTATTGGCCTTCATAAGGCTCCTGCAAAAGTCAATGCTATTGTGGAAGCTCCACTTCCTCAAAATGTAAGCCAGCTTCGCTCTTTTTTAGGGCTATTGAGCTATTATGGAAAGTTTATTCCACAGTTAGCAACATTACAAAAATCACTACATGAACGCCTTGTCTAGAACAAGGTCTGGAAGTGGGCTGAAGCCTGTGATGTTGCATTTAACAAGGCTAAATGCACATTGCTAAATTCAGAGATTCTGACTCATTTTGATCTGTCCTTACCTCTACAGTTGGCCTGTGATGCCTCACCTTATGGAGTGGAAACAGTCGTGTCACACATTATGCCTTTGAAGAGGGAGAGACCCCTTGCTTTTGCGTCACGCACCAAAGCAGAAACCAACTACGCCCAAATAGAACATGAAGCACTGAGAATTGTTTTTGGCATTTCACCAGTATCTGTGTGGATGGAAGTTCACACTTCTCACCGACCATCGACCTCTAACATCAATTTTTGGACCATGCACAGGCATTCCACAATTCTCTGGTAGTCGTTTGCTATGATGGGCATTGTTGATTTCCACACACACGTATGACATCAAATATTAGAAATCCACTCTGCACTGCAATGCAGAAGGTCTCTCAAGGCTGCCTTTACCAGTTAAACATCAAGATATTGACCAGAAAGAAATCTACTTTGAACAGGTAGAGAACACACCCGTCATTGCTACTCAAGTAAAGAGGGCAACTCACATTGACCCAGTACTGTCCCAAGTTATGGACCTAGTGATGCATGGAACATCTCTACGGGACTCTCAAATCTCACCCGACCTTCTTCCCTACATGTACAAGAGGATGGAGTTATCAATCCATTTTGGTGGCTTGTTGTAGGGTATGTGCATCATTATTGCACCACTACTGATATCACAGATGTTAGAATAGTTACATTCAAGTCACCGTGGAATAGTGTGCATGAAAGAAATTGAACGAAGGTACTTTTGGTGGCCTGATTTGGACTGTGCCATTGAAGAGTAGGCAAGAGCTTGTACTTCATGTCACAGTGTGAGGAACACATCTCAGTTGGTGCTCCTACATCCATGCAACTGGCCTGAAAACCCATGGCAGCATATTCACTTTGTTTTTGCTGGCCCATTTGAAGAAAGCATGTTCATGGTTGTTGTAGACGCCCACTCTAAATGGCCAGAAGTCTCTGTAATGCCATTCACTACTGTTGAAAGTACTATACAGAAACTGTGTGAAATCTTTAATCATTTCGGTCTGCCAGAACAACTTGTGAGCAACAACAGACTGCAGTTCGTCTCTCAGGAGTTTGAAAATTTTATGAAAGAAATGAGATATATCACAGCACTTCAGCAACAGACCATCCACCCAACAGTGGATTAGCTGAAAGGTTTGTGCAGACCATGAAACAAGCTCTGAGATTTACAAGGGGACATTTGTTCATTCAAAAGAGTCTGGACACCTCCTTACTATCCTACAGAAACAAACCTTGTGCTACGATCAAAGCATCCCCGGCCTTTCTAATGATGGGACGACAGCTGCGCACTTGCTTTGATCTGCTGAAACCTGCCAAAGCATGACAAGTTGTGCAACATCAACAGCAAAACCAAGTCATCAGACGTGCATGCAGAGCAAAAGACTGAACCTTTAGTCCTGGATAGCCTGTCTTAGCTCAGAACTATGTTTCTGAAGCTAAATGGATCCCTGCTGCAGTCATCGCCCAAACAGGACCTGTTTCCTACACTGTCAGACTGCAGATGATCTCACCTGGCCGTGGCATGTAGATCAGTTTTTGCCAGGTCATACATATCCCAAGGACACATCTCCACTTGAACTGCCTGACCTCACCATTTCAGGTGAATTATCGAGTCAAGAGTCACCCGATCCTGAGTCCCATCTCCATCCACCTCTGCAGCAGATATAGCCCCCTCCCCTGTTTGAGCAGATACAATATCCTCACCTGTTTCAGCTACGAGTCCCAAGCCCATTGTGAGACCCGCACCAATAACACCTTCTGCTGCAAGAATACCAGAACTCCGCTGTAGTCCACCTAGAGAGAGAAGGCCTCCTTCACCAGAGCCCAAGAATAATTTTTTCGGGCCCAGAAAACATTTGTAACCTGGGCCCCCTCCCACACACATACCACAATCCCTCATCCCTTACATACCATCTCATGAGCCATGGAAAAAAATTTCCTCATGCTAATGGGGGTTGAAGCCTGGGCCGGGCCCCCGAGGGCCTCAGGACCCCGGTAAAGTGTACCTTTTTCCCCCCTCATGTGGGGGCCTTGTCCTCAACAGCTGGATCTTTAGCTAGGGCAAACCCACATTACGGGGCAGAATGATCCCCGGGGTTTAGCCAGGCACTGGGGCAGTCTATCTTCATTCCCCAGTTTAGTGATTGTTCTGTTAAATGGGCTTTTTCATTAAGGGGAGAGGAATATGTTGTGTATTTTGTGTCTTGCCTAATTGCCTAGGTTGCAGTAGCAACAGAGCTTGTTGCCATAGCAATAGAATTAAACTATTAGAGGATAGTTCAGCCAGTCCTGGCTGGTTTAGTATTAGTTCAATAAAGACATTTCATGGGTTTACATCTCTCTGTGTTCCGTGCTGATTTCTCTCTGGATATAAATACTTTCCAAGGACTTAACATAACAGTCACCTCCACCAAATCAAGTGGCAACCTTCAATTTGAGAACCTATGTATTAGTGGTTGTACGTAATGAGTATTAGTGGTTGTTAAACAAACATGGCTGAATAACTTGCACACTCAGCTGGATATTAGTTCAAAACTATTCTTTCCATTACTCACCATTTGGGACACTACCCTTCCCACGCTCATTTAGAATCATAGACTCATAAAAGATTAGGGTTGGAAGGGACCTCAGGAGGTATCTAGTCTCACCCCCTGCTCAAAGCAGGATCAATTCCAACTAAATCATCCCAGACAGGGCTTTCTCAAGACGCACCTTAAAAACCTAAAAGGATAGAGATTCTGCCACCTCCCTAGGTAACCCATTCCAGTGCTTCACCTCGCTCCTAGTGAAAAAGTTTTTCCTAATATCCAACCTAGACCTCCCCCACTGCAACTTTAGACCATTGCTCCTAGTTATGTTATCTGTCACAACTGAGAAAAGCCTAACTTCATTCTCCTTGGAAACCTCCCTTTCAGATAGATAAAGGCTGCTACAAAATCCCTCCTCATTCTTCTATTTTGCAGACTAAACCTGCCTAGTTCCCTCAGCCTCTTCTCATAAGTCATGTGCTCCAACCCCTTAATCATTTTTGTTACCCTCCGCTGGCCTCTTTCCAATTTGTCCACATCATTCCTGTAGTGGGGGACTCAAAACTGGACACAATACTCCAAATGAGGTCTCACCATTGCTGAATAGAGAGGAATAATCACTTCCCTCGATTTTGTGGCAATGCTCCTACTAATGAAGCCCAATATGCTGTTAGCCTTCTTGGCAATAAGGGTACACTGTTGACTCATATACAGCTTCATGTCCACTGTTACCGCCAGGTCCCTTTCACTAAGAGCATTTGGTAAGTGAAAGATAACAGAGCCCTGTTCTGATCAAATTTACACCTGTAAAGCTGGAGAGATGTTGTTAAAGTCAATGTTACTGAACTCAAAATCTGGCTTTAAGAATTTATCCCATGTCCTGAAAACAGGCAGTGTCGTAATTTGGACTCTCGAGAGTGGAGAAAATAAAAAAATAAATATAATAAGTGAATTAAACATATTTATTTAAAAAACAGAGTTCTGTAGCACTTTAAAAACTAACAAATCTAATTTCTGACGAAGTGGGTTAAGGCCCACCAAAGCTTATGCCTACAGAAATTAAATTTGTTAGTCTTTAAAGTGCTACAGAACTCTCGTTTTTTTTGCTGCATACAGAGTAAGACGGCTACCCCTCTGAAATTTTTTAGTGCAGGACAGATAAATACAAAGACCTTTTTCACCATGTTTTAATACACCTGGAATAATACAGTGGGCCACACTCAGAAGAGGAGGGCCAGAATGGTGTCTGTATGAAGGTCACACCTATAAAAATCACATGATGCTCAAATAGGCTGTGGAACTCAAAGCCACAAGATATCAATGGGACCAAGAGTTTAGGAGGATTCAAAGAGGGACTGGATGTTTATATGGGGAACCAGAAAATCCAATTTCAGAAGTGAGGATTTTTTTAAAAGTCTTCGGAAGGCTATAAACCTTCCTGATTTATGCCACAAAATATGTCTAATTAGTGCATGTTAGGAGGAAACTTTCCCTGGGAGCAGGTTATCTCATAGCCGTCTATTGCAGGGTTTCTTCTACCTTCCTCTGGAGCATCTATTACTGGCCACTGGGTACTGGGCTGAAGGGACTACAGGTCTGATCCAGTCTGGTAATCCCTAACGAAGGTGAACATAAGAATATAAGAGCGAACATATTGTGTCAGACTAATTGTCCATCTAGCTCAGTATCCTGTCTTCCGACAGTTGCCAATGCCAGATACTTCAGAGGGAATGAATAGAGCAGGTAATCATCAAGTGTAAATCCCAGACTATGTTTTTGCTGATCTGCCTTGAACTCCTTTAAGTCTCAAAACTTGCAGTGAGAGCGGGATGATGTCCTGTTCTGTATCACGTAGTCTCCTGTTATTTTTCCTTTCAGGAAGTAAAGAACAAAACTTCTTGGACCTCCCCAGTGCATCATGTCAGCTGTCAATGACACCAAATCCCAACCTGCAGTGTTCCTTCTCACCGGAATATCTGGGCAGGAAGACGCCCATGTCTGGATTTCTATCCCCTTTTTTAATGTATGTTACTTTGATATTAGGAAATTCATTCATTCTGTTCATTATAAAAAAAGTTCCAAACCTCCATGAGCCCTTGTACATTTTCCTTTCCATGTTGCCCATCTCAGACCTTGGCATAATGATATCCTCTATGCCAAGGTCACTGGGAATATTCTGGTTTAAATCTAGGGAGATCAGTCATGATGCCTGTTTTGCCCAGCTGTTCTTCATCCACTCGCTTAAATACGCTGAATCCTCCATGCTCTTGTCTATGGCCTTTGACCACTTTGTTGCGATCTGTAACCCACAGAGATATGCTTCCATCTTAACGCCACCCAGAATAGCCAAGATGGGACTGGTGTCTCTATTAAGAGGGGTTGTCCTCACATTCCCACTCCCCATTCTCCTGAAACAGTACCTATACTTTCAAGTCAACATCCTCTCCCATTCCTACTGTCTGAACCAGGAGGTCATGACAATGGCTTGTTCTGATGTCAGAGTCAACATCATCTATGGCTTCTTTATAACAGTCTCGGTTAGTCAGTGCGGTTGGACTTGCTGCTCATCCTCCTATCTTATGTGATGATCTTTAAAACATTGCTGAGCATCGCGTCCAACACGGAGCGCCTCAAGGCCTTGCACACCTGCATCTCCCATGTCTGAGTCATCTTGCTTTCCTACATGCCAGGGATTGACTTGTCTGTGATATACAGATTCGTGAAGAGCTCTTCTCCCTTAGTTCAGAATGTCCTGGGAAATGTCTATTTGCTGATCCCGCCACTGATGAACCCAGTCGTGTACAGCATGAAAACAAAACCCATTCGTGAGAGGATAATCATTGTGTTCGTCAACTGAAGGGTCAGTTCATCACCCGGCCCCAGCACTATTGACATGGGAAATGAAACAAATGGGCCACCTATTCCATCCTAGACAAAAACATCCAACAGGACATGAGCTACTGATCTCCCTCACCACCTGGTCCTGTGTTTTGGAGTCTGCTCTTTGTGTCAAGGTCCAAGGTTACACAGGGAGTCTGTGCCAGAGCTTTGAATTAAATGTGAGTTGCCTAAAATCTGGTCCCCTGCCTTCCCCACAAGACCCTCCTTCCTTTCCCCACCCACAGGATGGAGCCAGCTTACAACCTGGAAGTAAAAGAGATCAAAGCTCTTTTACCTTTTGTGCTCCTGTTGCACACAGCTGTGTGTTTTCCTGTCACACATAAGAATGTCCAGTCATTTTGTTGAATCCTCCTAATCTCCTAAGCAACAGCAACTGGTGGCTGGGATTTCCACATGTTAATTATTCACAGTTTAAATAAAATATGAAAAGATCAAGATCATTCAATTGTCCTGTGATCTGGTTTTACAGCAGAATTTTAATATTTTTCAGTCTTTGCTAGGGCCAGGAGTGTGCCTGGGGATGTGAAGCACCCAGTCTAGAATATGATCTCTGGACATGTAGATGCTAAATTAGCCATCAGGATCTGGTGCATTAGCAGTACCAGAGCTGTGCCCAGATAGATGGGTCTCGAGTGGGATGGGACACAGCCATTGGCTACACAGGTATCCTTCACCCAGGGCTTAATAATAAAACCTAGCTCTTATATAGCACTTGTCATCAGGAGATTGATAAATTATATTGTAATACATGGGCAGAGGACCACATGGCATTCACCAAAGTGTTCTGAAGGAACTCAAAAGTGAAGTTGCAGAACTACTAGCTGTGGAATGTCACTTATTTAAATCAGTTTCTATACCAAGTGAGTGGGGGATAGCTAACATGACGCCAATTTTTTATAAAGGCTCCCCAGGTGATCCTGGTAATTACAGGCCAGTAAGCCCAACTTCAAGACCAGGCAAATTAGTTGAAACTATATTAAAGAACAGAATTATCAGACACATAGATGAACATGATTTATTGGGGATCACTCAACATGGTTTATGTAAAGGAAAATAATCTATCAGGATTCTTTTTGGTGGTCAAAAAACATGTGACAAACCAGAAAGAATTGATAGGAGAACTGAAAGTGAATGATAAGCTGGGAAGTAGTGACAATGAGATGGACAATTTCTGTATCCTGACAAAAGGAAGAAAGGAGAACAGCAGGATACGGCCCCTGGACTTCAGAAAAGCAGACATTGATTCCCTCAGGGAGCTGTTGGGCAGGATCCTCTGGGAGGCTCATATGAGGGGGAAAGGAGTTTCAGAGAGCTGACTGTATTTTAAAAAAATCATACTTCGGGTGCAGGAACTAACAATACCGATGTGCAGAGAGAATAGCAAATATGGCAGGCGACCAGCTTGGCTTAACAAATAATTCCCTTTGAATGTGGATGGACAATGGGCACCTAACTCGCCTTTGAACATCTTCCTCCTTTGAATGAAGATTCCACCACCTCCCTAGGTAACCCATTCCAGTGCTTCACCACCCTCCTAGTGAAAAACCTTTTCCTAATATCCAACCTAGACCTCCCCCACTGCAACTTGAGACCATTGCTCTTTCTTCTGTCATCTGCCACCACTGAGAACAGCTTAGCTCCATCCTCCCTGGAACCCCCTTTCAGGTAGTTAAAGGCTGCTATCAAATCCCCCCTCATTCTTCTTTTTTGTAGACTAAATAAGCCTAGTTTCCTCAGCCTCTCCTCATAAGTCATGTGATCCAGCCCCCTAATCATTTTTGTTGCCCTCCGCTGGACTCTCTCCAACTTGTCCACATCCTTTTTGTAGTGCGGGTCCAAAACTGAACAAAATACTCCAAATGCAGCATCATCAATGCCGAACAGAGGGGAATAATCACCTCCTTCGATCTGCTGGCAATGTTCCTACTAATGCAGCCCAATATGCTATTAGCCTTCTTGGCAATCAGGGCACACTGCTGACTCATATCCAGCTTCTTATCCACTGCAACCCCCAGGTCCTTTTCTGCAGAACTTCTGCCTTTCTCATCGGCTCCCTTCTGTAGCTGTGCATGGGATTCTTCCGTCCGAAGTGGAGGACACTGCACTTGTCCTTGTTGAACCTCATCAGATTTATTTTGGCCCAATCCTCCAATTTATCTAGGTCAATCGGTATCCTATCCCTATCTTCCAAGGTATCTACCCTTCCCTCTAGTTTAGTGTCATCTTCAAATTTGTTGAGGGTGCAATCTCCATCCTCCAGGTCATTAATGAAGATGTTGAAGAAAACCGGCCCAGGACCAACTCCTGGGGCACTCCGCTTGTGACCGGCTGCCAGCTAGACATCGAGCCACTGATCACTACCGTTTGATGATCTAGCCAGCTCTCTATCCATACTCTTTTATCTTGCTGATAAGCATACTATGGAAGACTGTATCAAAAGCTTTGCTAAAGTCAAGGTATATCACATCCACCACTTTCCCCACATCCACAGAGCCAGTCACTTTTTCATAGAAGGCATGTGATTCAATCTAGCAGAGAAAGTTATAACACAGTCTAATGGCAGGAAGCTGGAAATAAAGCGAACTATTTTCTGTTTTTCTTAAAGCCACTACTTATGGGATTCAGAACCTACGTGGGAATCTTAGCTTTCAAAAGTTTTTTAAAAGTGTGTTTTAAAATAATTTGCAGAAAACCAGGAAAATACAATGCAGGTGACTCATATACCACAGGCATATGAAAAATAGTATATTTTAAAGCTAGTTATTTTAAAACTATCCCATGATTTTTCCGCGTGTGGCCATAATTTTTTAATGGCACTGGAGATTCTGCAGATCTAGATTAAAAGATCTGCTCTAGTTGAGCCATAAGGCACTGGGCTCAGCCCCAGAATTCGCTGAGTAAAGGTCTCCGGCTTGTGTCTTGCACAAGCTCAGTATAGATGATTGTGATGGGCCTTTCTGGCCTGAATATCATTGAATGTGGAGGCTTCCCACAAATCACTGGCCAATGGAAAATGAAAAATGGTAGCCTTGACCCTTCAGTGTCTCAGATTTCCTGTCTTGAGTAATGCCAATAGTTTTCTTGGCAGCATACAAGGGAAAAAGGAATGTGTCCTCTATCCTCAGTGAGTTCTTCAAAGCTATAAACCTATTACCTGACGTTCCAATATGAGGGCCTACAGCTGCTAGTTCTGATGCAATGTATTGGGAAATATTTGCAGACTATATACCCCCTAGAGACATAGAGGGACTGATTCTGATAACACTCAGTGTGATACCGATAATTACAATCATTTTCATGGCAGGCTTCTTAAAGGCAGCTGGACAATAACATCACACCGCACACGTCAGCTTCCAACAGCAGCAGCAGCTTCAGTGCTTCCACCTTCATCTATATTGGAGTCCCAGGTCTCAAAGCAGCCCATGTCTGGCGGGCGTTCCTTTTGTGCTCATTGTACCTGTTTTCTGTCCTCAGGAATTGTAACACTGTTTGTATCATTAAAGCTCAGGAAAACCAGCAGGCCAAGTTTGAGTGGGCTAGTGGAGTTGCCAGTGAGCGCATGGGGTTGGAACACCACTGCAGTTTGGCCTGACTGCTCTTCCATCAGGTCAGCAGAGAAGGGCTCTGCCATTATGATACCCAGCTCTTGGTGACCAGAGGTATCTGGTCCGGTAACACGAGTGAGAGAGGCTCACAGTTTGAGCTAGAGCTGGGCTGGAAAACAGAGGATTTTACCCAATGAAAATTTTTGACCCATAGTAAAATATTTCCTTTTCATCCATTTTTGGGTGTTACTTTTTATAGAAAACTGATCATTTTCCACTGAAATTTCAGTTGCCATGGCCCTGCCCAGTTGCAGCTGCCTGGATCCTCAAGAGAAAATGGAGGCTTTTTGTTTCCCTCTCCTCATAAATGAAGGTTGCGCTGACTGGGTCTATGGCTGCATTCTGTGTTTGTAAAGGTCCAAACCTTCAGTCCAGTCTATACCTCACCAGCTACTCTAGGAATTGTAGGAATTATATCATTGGTTGTATCATTAAAGATGAGGCCAAATTTGAGTGGGATAGGGGAGTTGTCAGTAGGCGCATGGGGTTGCAACACCATCCCAGTTTGGCCTGACTGCTGCTCCATCAGGGCAGCTGAGAAGGGCTCTCCTGTTATGATACACAGCTCTGGCTGAGCCGAGGTGTGTGGTCCGATAACACAGGTGAGAGAGGCTCACGGTTTGAGGTAGAGCTGGGCTGGAAAAGAAAGGATTTTACGTGATGAAAAATTTTGATCCACAGTAAAATGAAGGCTGCACTGACTGAGTCTATGGCTGCATCCTGGGTTTGTAAAGGTCTAAACCTCCAGCTCAGTATATACCTCACCAGCTACTATTGCCAGCCTTCCCATCTCCATGCAGCCCTCTCCACTCCTACAAAGGCCTCTTCAGCAGATCCCGTGGCCAGTGGCTACTGTGAAAGGCCCCGGTAGCACATCACCAATGAACCTGTGCTCCTAGTGAGCTAGAGAGGGTCCTAGAACAGTTGTGGAGGCACAGAGATTGTGGGTGGGAGGGCCTAGCTATCAGTGGATCACTGAGATCAGTGAGTAACTTTGGGGATTCATGGATGCTAGGTCCCACCCTTTATTTCTGAGAGAGAAGGGAACTGACGTCCTCTACTGGAACAATCTGAGGGAAATTTCCAGGTAGAAGCTGTGTGGAATCTTCCTTCCTCAACCTACACCCTGGAATTGCAATGCAGGAAAGGGGGCTGCCGAGGAGAAAACTGACCCTACATAACTATTATTAGTCTGATTTACAGTATTGCAGCAAGATTACAGCTGTAACAGCATCATCGGTACCACTTGGCCCCCCTCCAGGGAGCCCTGTGATTCCTCTGAGCCATACGCACAGCGCTGACAGCCTGGATTGCAGGAATAGAGCCTGCGGCAGGGCTTGTGCTGCTGTCCAGTGTGGTAGCATCACCGAGCATCCCCTGTGAGTGGCCTTCCCGCAGTTTGCCATTGGACATGACAGGGTTAAAGCTGGCACACTCTGAACCAATCAGCTGAGGGTCCCAGGTGGCCAAGTGGTCCCCAAGGAAATGGGCAAACATGCTTCATAAGGACAGTTGCAGCCTGTCTGAGCAGACACTGACTGCTGCCCGTGCAAGCTCTCCGCTGACTCCTTCTCCATTAGGGTGCAGATCTCTGCTGGCAGTTGCTCCCCTTCTCGCAGGCATTGGGTACGTTGGCAGGTTTCTCTGTCTTTAAATCTTTCAAACGCCAAGGGAAGGGTAAAGGCTGTCTGCTGTTGAGATAGGCAGATGTTCTGTGCAGCGGCAGCTGACTCTGCTGGGCTGTGGTTGTGACTCAGTGACAGGGGCAGGAGAGCAGGCAGCACTAGGTAGCTGGGGGACCCTCCACTTCATGTGTCCGTGGTCTATGGGGGATCATTCCAGGTACACAGAAACCCCAGATTCAAAGGGAGCTCAAAATGTGAAAACCTGAATGCCCTGAGTCAGGATTTCTCAATGGGTCCTGTTTCTAGAGGTGCCGTGTGCTCTGGGACTGAGAAGACCCCTGGAATATTAGTATTTCCCAAACCACATCAAGTTTATTTTCTTATGGGAATTTCTGTCCAGTAAAAACCCCTCACAGTTACAGGGCATCCTGCATCTCTGCCCCCCTCTCTGGTCTCCGAATGCCAGATGTCAGCCTCGTCCCATTCCCTCTCCTGGGGTGGATAAGCACCATTCTCCCACCCTCAGTCTGAACCCTGGTCTACAGCACATAGTGGGTCAACTGGGCTTGCCCAGCTGGTCAAACTTGTTGTGCAACTTAGACTTCCAAAGGGAAGAAGTAGTTACCTGTGGTGACCAGCCAGTCTTCTTGAATCAAATTATTGTTTAAACTGAACAGTAGGAAAATATACTACCATGGGAGAGTAAAAGGTTTTAAAAACAACAGTCTGTACGTGATTCTTATCTCAAGCACCCCCTCTACTTTGGGACTCAGGAGAACGAGCATCTTCTGACTTCCCAACACTGTGTTTGTGTGTGTGTGTGTGAGAGAGAGAGAGAGATAGAGTCAGTTTAAGGAATTTCAGAGCACCAGCTGCCCAGCCATTGAATTGACACCCAGCACTGGCGAAACAAGCTGTGTAACTTGGCTGGAGCTTGGAAATAGGATCGTCTCAGCGTGAAGCTGAGGTGCTATTGTTTTCCAGCAACCTGCTATTAAACGAGGACTATATAATATAGTGCACAGACAGTCAGAGAGAGAGAGAGAGAGAGCAATAGATGACTTTCTTGTGTGAAATGAAGTTTCATTTCCATGAATTCTCATGCATTTCACTTTGAAACTCTCTTCCCGCAAACCCTCATCATAAGGACAGTTGCAGCCTGTCTGAGCAGACACTGCCTCTCTGCTGACTCCTTCTCCATTAGGGTGCAGATCTCTGTTGGCAGCTGCTCCCCTTCTTGCAGGCGTTGGGTAGGTTGGCAGGTTTCTCTGTCTTTAGATCGTTCAAATGCCAAGGGAAGGGTAAAGGCTGCCAGCTGTTTACGTGGGCAGATGCTCTGTGCAGCGGCAGCTGACTCTGCTGGGCTGTGGGTGTGACTCAGTGACAGGGGCTGGAGAGCAGGTAGCACTAGGTAGCTGGGGGACCCTCCACTCCATGTGTCTGTGGTTCATGCGGGATCATTCCAGGTACACGGAAATCTCAGATTCAAAGGCAGCTCGGAGTTTGAAAACCCCAATGCCCCGAGTCAGGGTTTCTCAATGGGTCCCATTTCCAGAGGTGCCGTGTGCTCTGAGCCAGGGGAGAGCCAATGGAATATGAGTATTTTCCAAATCACCTCAGGTTTATTTGCTTATGGGAAATTCTGTCCTCTAGAAACCCCTCACAGTTACAGGTCATCATGCTTCTCTGCACCCCCCCTCTGGTCTCTGAATGCCAGTTGTCAGCCTCGTCCCTTTCCCTCTCCTGTGGGGGAATCCCACCTTTCTTCCATCCTCAGACTTCACCCTGGGCTACATTGTGGGTCTACTGGGCTTGACCAGCAGGTCAAACGTCTTCTGTGACTTTGCTTCTTCCCTTTGGGAGTCTGTGACCTGAGGTGACCAGCCAGTCTTATTGAACCAAATTATCTTTTAATCTGAACAACAGGAAAAAATGCCTCACATGGGAGAATAAATGGGTTTTAAATCAACAGTCTGTACGTGACTCTTATCTCAAGCACCCCCACTCCTTTGGGAGTAAGGAGAATGAGCATCTTCTAACTTCCGCACGCTCTGTGTGTGTGTGTGTGTGTGTAAAGAATTTCACAGCACCAGCTGTGCAACCATTGAACTGACTCCTAGCCCTGGCGAAACAAGCTGTGTAACTTGGCTGGAGCCTGGAAATAGGATGGTCTCAGCGTGAAGCTCAGGTGCTCAATCTTAATCTCCCTGCAGTGAGAGCTGGCTTTTCTTGAGCTGTTGTTTTCCTTCCTGCTTGTTTTCCAGCAGCCTGCTATTAAACTAGGACTATATAATACAGTGCACAGACAGTCAGAGAGAGAGAGAGCGAGAGCAATAGATGACTTTCATCTGTGAAATGAAGTTTGATGTCCATAAATACTCCTGCATTTTACATTTGAACGTGCTTCCCGCAAACCCTCATCATAGCTGAGTAACAGGTGCTGCATTGCAATGTACTAGAGCAGTGGTTGTACTTGGTGGTTGTACAATGGACTAGACCAGACCCTGGAGGTCTGCAGACGATGTGCAAGATTTCCAAAGGAATTTGCATCTGCATTTGAAATTTTGTTGGGTTCCAGATATGGAAAAAGGTTGAAAAGGAGTACACTAGAAAGTGGGAGCCCAGGGAATAAAGATTGTATATGCTGATCACAAAGCCTTCACCACTTCCTCCCCTGGCTTCCCGCATCTCAGCACTTAATGCAGCCCCAAGGCTGACAGGGTGGGCAGCTGTCTCCAGTTTTCTAATTCGACACAGGTTTCTCTCCATCCAGCTCCAATTCACTTCCCTAAACTGGAGCTGGCATGACAGAGGGCAGACTAAGCAGTTCTTGCTCAGCACCTGTCAGACCGGTGTTCGCACTATTCACCATTTGGGCTCCAATCCCTCCCCCACCTGCTGAAGTAACTCATTGTGTTAGCTTGCAACTTGCGAAAGATCTACAGACCCCTTGCATGAGGAGAGGATGCGGGACCTGTGAGGATAAAGAGAAGCTTTTAGGATGATTGACATTTCTGGATCCAGTCAACACTGGTCAGGCAAATCATTCAGCTTGTTTTGGATGGCTTCTTTGGGGCACAATGTATCACTGAGAGTATTTGGTAAGTGAAAGTTCATAGAGCTCGATTCTCATTGAATTTACACATGTTAATCTGGAATTATGCTATTTCAGTCAAATTGTCTGAATTTAAAACCTGTCCCTTACAATTTTTTCAGTGTACTACAAAGAGGCAGTAGAAAGAGGTGTAATTTGGGTTCTCGGGAATAGAGAAAATAAAAAAAAACAGTGCGGGAATGAAACAGATTTATAAATAGCATCAGTACAGAACAAATAAATACAATGACCATATTCACCATGCACTCGCAAGGTCTCAATTGCAAAATCACACGATGCTCAAGCAAGTTGTGGAACTCACAGCCACAAGATATCAATAGGACCAAGAGTTTAGTAGAATTCAAAGAGGGACTGGAGGTTGATATAGGGAACTAGAAAATCCAAATACAGTAGTGAGAGGTTTTTAAAATAGGTTGATAGGGTCATAAACATTTTTTATGTACACCGTAAAATATGTCTGTGTCCGGAGGAATTTTCCCCAGGGAGCAAGTTATCTCACAGCTGTCTATTGTACAGCTTCTACCTTCCTCAGAAACTTCTATTCCTAGCCACAGGAAAAGGGGCTAAATGCACTACAGGTGTGATCCAGTCTGGCATTCCCTATCAGGGGTGTACGTAAGAACATAGGTCAGATCTACGGGCCATAAAGCCCAGTACCTGTCTTCCACAGGGCCAATGCCAATGCTTCAGAGGGAATGAATAAAACAGGTAATCATATGTAAATCCAAGAGTATGTTTTTGTTGATCTTCCTTGACCTTTCTGAAGACTCTAGACATGCACTGAGAGCAGAATGATATCTCCTTCAACATTATCTAGTCTCCTGTTACTTTTCCTTTCAGGAAGTAAAGTTGAAAACTCCTTGGACCCACAAGGTACACAATGCCAGATGTCAATGACACCAAATTCCAATCTGCAGTGTTGATTCTCACCGGCATACCTGGGCTGGAAGACGTCCGTGTCTGGATTTCCATCCTCTTCTGCTTAATGTACGTTATTTCCATATTAGGAAATTCATTCATTCTGTTCATTATAAAAACAGATCCAACCCTCCATGAGCCCATGTACATTTTCCTTTCCATGTTGGCCTTTGCAGACCTTGGCTTATCGTTATCCACCATGCCAACGACACTGGGCATATACTTGTTTCACTCTAGGGAGATCAGCCACGATGCCTGTTTTGCCCAGGTGTTCTTCATACACTCGCTTGCGTTAATTGAATCCTCTGTGCTCTTGTCCATGGCCTTTGACCGCTTTGTGGCAATCTGTAACCCGCTGAGATATGCTTCCATCTTAACCCATCAGAAAATAGCTAAGATGGGACTGGTGTGTCTGCTAAGAGGCGTTGTCCTAATATTCCCCCTCCCCATTCTTCTGAAACAGCATCGATACTGTAAGGACAGCATCCTCTCCAATTCCTACTGTCTGCACCAGGAGGTCATGACGATGGCTTGTTCAGATTTCAGAGTGAACATCATCTATGGCTTCTTTTTAACAGTGTCTTCACAGGTGTTGGATTTGCTGCTCATCCTCCTATCCTATGTGATGATCTTTAAATCAGTGCTGAGGATTGCATGCCACGCGAAGCGCCTCAAGGCCCTGAATACCTGTGTCTCCCACGTCTGCGTCGTTCTTCTCTTCTACACTCCAGAGATTGCCTTAGCTGTGATATATAGATTTGTAAAGAACTCTTCTCCGATATTGCCAATTGTCCTGGGCAACATCTATATACTGATCCCTCCCATGATGAACCCAATCGTGTACAGCGTGAAAATACAAGCAATTCGTGTGAGAATAATCAGGGTATTCGTCAAGTGAAGGGTCAGCTCATCACCCAGCTCCAGAGAATCAAACCCCTGTGACTGACTTCTTGCTATCCCCAGTCTCCACTGTGCAGGAGGAAGCTCTGGGACAGTGAGAATCCAGCCTGACCAGCTGGGAGGCTGGTCCTGTGGTTTGTGCACTGCTCTGCGGGTCAAAGTCCCAGGTCACAAAGGGAGTCTGTGCCAGAGTTTGGAATTTTTTGTGTTTTGCCTAAATTCTGGTGCCCTGCCTTACCCACAAGACCCTCCTTCCTTTTCCCAGTGACAGGATAGGAGCACAGGGTCACGACCTAGAACTTAAAGTGATGAAAACGCTTCACCTTTTTGTTCTCCTGTTGCACACAGCTGTGCGTTTTTCTAGTTCAGCCAGAAGGTTGGGTTTGATGCTGAAATTTCTGGGTGACTTTCTAGGGACTGCGTGGTACAGAAGGTGAGACTAGATAATCACAGTGGTCTCTTCTGGCCCTAAAATCTAGGAATAGTTACACCTCAAATGGCATATATGTCCATTGTCTGATGAGAGTTTACAAACATCTTCCAGTAACTGGAACAACTCTTAAGCAACTTCTCCCCTGAGTTTTAAGTCCATTTAGTCCTTTCTGAAGAAAGAACCAGGTTCACACCAAAGCTAGGTGAAATTTTTCAGACATATTGTTCATTTGCTGGAAAATGCAGGTTCAGCTGACCCGAAACGATTCGCAAATTTGACAAAATAGTTTTGGCCATTCACAAAAATGGTCAGAGTTGAGGGAGAAGGTGATGGGGCTGTCTCTTGTCACCCAGCATAATCTTTAGGTCAGTGATTAGAGTGCTCATGTGGGTTGTGTGAAGGCCCAGATGCAAATCTCCTCCTCCCCTTGACCAAACCTGAAATGGAGTCACTAGAAATTCAGAAAAATGTAAGATTTGGTTCAGCCTAAACCAATTTTTGTTTTAATTTTTTCAGAATTGCCACCGAACCAAAAAGTCATGTAGGGGTAGTGCTGGGAGGCCTTTTAGGGGCTATAGGCACCCCACAAATTGCTATACCCCCACCTCGGTAGCCACCCCACCTGGTGCAAAGGGTGGCATGCATCACTCTCCAGCCATCCAGCTCTGAATGTTGATGATATGTAGGGTTGTCCTTAAGGAAAATGGCTCAGAAAGTGAAGGGAGCTCCCCTTACAGTCATCCCTCCACTTGCAGGATGGGAGGATAGGGGCAGGAACCAGGGGTGGAGCTTTGTGCAGCCATGGGATATTCCTCGAAGTGTATCTGACCTGGCCCCAGGAGCAGCCCTGTGCAGGGAAAGAGGAAGTCCCGCCCGTTCCTAGCCCAGCCAGGACTAGCAATTGGAGTCTACCACAGGGTAGGAGCCCCTGCTCGGCACCCCTTCCCCAGAGTTGGACCCAGCGCTTGTGGGCAACAGGGACCTTAGGTTGGCTGTGTGTGTAGCTAGGGGGGGAGGGTTGTATATACAGCTCAGTGTGACATACCCCAGGGTACAATCTGAACTCTTTGAAAGGCTGTGCCCCCTTCATTCTCCACCTCAGGGTGGTTTTTGCACTGCTTTGCTGATGAACAACACAACCCTCCACGCTCTGGTCACTCATAGCCCTCAGCATGCAACGTTGCGTGAATGCTCTCCAAGCCCCTCATGAACTGCACACAGGGCAACAACTGCCACTTCTCTAGGCCCAGCCTTGCACACGAGAAATGTGCGTCTTGTACTGTCCATTCCATTCACTGTACAAAGCAAGCTCATGCAAATCCGTGTCTCCAGCAGAGGATAATAATTATGCACCAGCTTTGCTGTTTCAAGCAGAGTTTCCCACACACTTTGACCCAAACACAGTGGTTAGGATAAAGCAGTGAAACAAGTTTATTAACTACAGCAAAAAGGATTTAAAGTGATCACAAGCCATAAGAAATAAAGATCAAAATTGATTGCAAAAGAAATAAAAAATAAACACACCGTCTTATTCCTAAACTTTACCAAGTGGAGTAATATTTGAAGCAAACAGTTTTTCTCATGCCATTGGATGGTGCAGGCAGTTCACAGTTCTTGGTACACAGGATGGATTTCCTTCCCAGCCTGGGACCAAACTCCCCAGTTCAAAGTCTTTCAAGCAATCTTGGTTCAGTAGAGATGTTGGAAGAGAGAGGTAATGAAAAAACATTGTTTCTCTTTTTGTGCCCTCCTACTCTCCTTGAGTAACACCTCTTGCCTCGCTGGGTATAAGCAAAGCAGTCTCCCATGCATACACATGAGATTCAAAGTGTAATTTGGGCCTGACATTGATCTCCTTTACACCAGTGTAAGTCAAGTGTAATGCTGCTGAAATGAATGTAGTGACTCTGGATTTGCACTGGCGTCATCGACAGCAGAAATTGGTCCTTTGAGTTTAGTAGGGTTATTTCCCGACTTTCACTCGTGTGAGAGTATAAAACCCAATGGGCTAAATCTACCCCTCCTGTGACACCATTGAAGGCAATGGGAGCTCTGTGTGTAGAGATCCCAAGCTCTTTGGGGCAAGGATTGTGTTTTTGCTCTGTGTTTGCGCAGTGCCTCACGCAATGGGGTCCTGGTCCATGAGCACAGCTAGCTGGTGCTACGGCAGTACATATAATGATACTTAATAATTAGTCAAGGATCAAGCCCCTCTTCATATCTTTCAATAGCTGCTCTGAAGTGATCTTTACAGCTGTTGAGATTACATTCAACATTGCCTTGGGAAAAACAGAACTGCCTTCATATTTATAGCAGGATTTTCAATAAATCATGTTCAGTATCCAAGCAACAACAGCAAGGAAATGGGAAAGGAGCCCTAATTCTGCAATGACTTGCTTAAATTATATCAGTGCAATGTTATCAACCTGGCCAAAATGAAATTTGGCCTCTGAACAAATCTTATTACATAGTTCTGCTTTGGAAAGTAATTGAGAAGAGAGGCCAGATGGCAACTCCAGCTCTGCTCATCCTCACACTTTGGTGTCTTCTGAATGCAAACCCACATCTGGCCCCCATCTCTCTAACAGTGTGAACCAAAACTCTGGATCCAAACACAATCTCACTTTGGGTGGTTCAAAAAATGTCAAATATCTGGGAAAATGCTTTCTAAAGGTAGACTGACAACAGAACAGAGAAAAAAAAACATTAGTAAATATAAGAAATAAATATTAGAAAAACAACTACAAACAGAGAATGTTTTGAGACAGATTTTTTTGAGATAGCAAAGGTGGAAGTTGGTCTATCTCTGCCGCCGAGTGGAGTATATGATCCAGCTCTCACAGCTATAAAGGAGGATACTGAGAACACGAGTCTCATAAACGGACACCTTTGTATTCAGGGTTAGCAGGTTGTTGTTCCAGACAAGTGAGGTAAAGTTTGCCAAAGGTGATGGAGGCTTTGCTGAGTCTCTCATCAAGTTCTGCATCAAGGCTAAGTGAAGTGGTTAATGTTGAGCCAAGATAGCAGAAGTGATCCAGACCTTCATTATTGACGTAGACTTTAGGTGGGATGTTAGTGCCATGTGACATGATAACTGTTTTCTTAATACTGATTGCCATGCCCAACTTGATTCATGCATCAGAGAACTTCCCCCAGTCACACCTATGCAATCAGACGGACATCAGTGGTGTAACGGAGGACTTTGCAGCTGTACATCATGACAGAATGGGACCCACTGGTTGATTCCAAAGAGGAAAGACACATCTCTTCCAACCCTAGTCTTCTATGAGTCTATGGTTTTCCCTACTGAACGTGTGATTGTTTTCAGTATTGTTTGACCAGGCAGGATTTACACCAATGTCTGTGAAGTAGGAAAGACCACACTGATCATTGTGAAATGCAAAGATCAATAAATACACAAAAAAACCAGTGTGTTCAGTGGCTGTTATTAAAAGTCAAGAATTTGCCAAAAGATCACCTGCAGCAGTATTGAAGGACCACAGTCATGATCTAAATTAAGGGTTTGTGTCCATATAAAAACGATACTGCTTTAACGATACTGGTATGGCTAGAGCAGTGCAACCCTCTCACCACATCATGGATACACGAAATCCTCTGCTGGAAATGTTGACATTTTTAATGGAAACAGTGATATGTACGGTAGAGGAGAGAGCAAATGCAGATAAGAGAGAGTCTGTCTGCCTCAGAGAGATCCCAAAGCTGATTGCTTTCTACACCGTGATGGAAAATAAAACAGCAGAAGAGAAAATTGCAAACATAAGCAAGTTCTGTTAGTCATTTCAGTTTCTAAAGAAAGCAGAGAGGCAACTATTACTCAGACATAGCCAAGAGAGGGCGATTTTTCAGGGTGCTCTGCACAAACTGCATTAAAAATAAGGTAACAGCAGTGTTAGGTGTCTAATGTCCCAAAGTTAGCCCAAAGCTCTACAACTAACTGCAGGGTATAAACAGCAGAGGGAGGTACACATGGGCATGACTAGAAAGTCTGGGGATGAACTTCAGTGAGGCAAAATTAGGACTTGATATCGCACCAACTTCATGAGCTACATGAAGAATTGTTTTATTAATGAAGGAAAGAATCTGCCAAAGTAGGGCAGAAAGCTCAGCTCTGTTAAATGCAGGCTGTGCAAACTCACTCGGGCTCAATCCTGTGTTCCCAGAGAAAGGAACTGGTCACTCTGATAGTGGTTTCCATTACTAACTTCTTTGACTCATGGCAAGATTCTCAGCTGGAGTAAATCTGTGCGGCTCTACTGAAATCCATTGAGTGAAGCAAATTTACACCAGTCGAGGATTTGGTTCTTAATGCTGATTTAAAGAGATAAACACCAATCAGATCTGGATGCTGGGAGCATCTATTAATAGCTTTAAACTCAGAAGAGCTTCCCAACCCACTGTCTCCTCAATCTCTACAGATAGCAGTTCTTAATTCTCTCCATTGTGAGCTGCATGCCAACCGTTTGTAAATTTCTGGACAGTCAGTAAAAAAATGTACAATTTTAACATTGTCCATAAACCTGTAAATAAATGAACATGTCCATGAAATTGGGTAGAAATAAAACTACATTGACCATGACTTTATCAATTTCCTGTTTTCTATTATTGCAGAGGACTAAAGAACCTGATCGATCAATTAACTGCAGCTAAAATAACTGCATAATGCCAAATCCCTGTGTACGGAATATCGCGAGCACAGAGTTTATATTTGTAATAACACCATAGGTAATTTAGTCATGAAAATGTTGTAAAGTGAATACAGACTTTTGTGACAGATTGTATTCTTTATGATATTTTTAATGACGTCAGTAAAAAAAATCAACTTCAGATCTTCATCTCAGTAAAAACGAAATTGCAAGGTTGGCAACTCTGGCCCGGCCATCATTAATAGAAACATTGCCAGCAGATCGAGAGAAGTTATTATTCCCCTCTATTCAGCATTGGTGAGCGACACATTTGGAGTATTGTGTCCAGTTTTGGGCCTCCCCAAGGATGTGGACAAATTGGAGTTAGTCCAGTGGAGGACAACAAAAATGCTTAGGGATCTGGGGCACGTGTCTTATGAGGCAAGGCTGAGGAAACTAGGCTTGTTTAGGCTGCAGAAGAGAAGAATGAGGGGGTGTTTGATAACACCTTTTAAATACCTGAAAGGGGTTTCAGGGAGGATGGAGCTAGGCTGTTCTCAGTGGTGGCAGATGTCAGAAGTAGGAGCAATGGTCTCTAGTTTCAGCAGGGAGGTCTAGTTTGGATATTAGGAAAAATATTTTCCCTAGGAGGGTGGTGAAGCACTGGAATGGGTTACCAAGGAAGGTGGTGGAATCTCCATCCTTAGTGGGTTTTAAGCTGTGACTTGACAAAGCCCTGGCTGGGATGATTTAGTTGGTGCTGGCCCTGTTTGAGCAGGGGTTTGACTAGATACCACCTGAGGTTCCTTCCAACCCTCATCTTCTAGGATTCTATGAAGACAAGCCTGATTCAGGGGCTGTAACAATGTGTTAAAGCTGGGCAAATGAGGACATTCCTTCATGTGCTCATGTTTAGGGGCATTTCCGCAACCAGCCAGCTGTCCAAGCCACAGCCAATTATCAGAATGGACTGTCAATTATTCTGCTTGCTGCTTTTAGCCATTTTCAGGCCTTTGCAGAAACTGAGCATAACTAGGCAAACTGAGGGGGAGGGGACTAGACAGGTGCACGTGAAGTGAGCCTGGTTCTATGTGTTTTCTCTCTCTGAATGTGCTGGGGCAAATGTCTGAAAAACAGGACGTCTGGATATATCTCAGAACTGCAGCAATTGGGAAATTATTGCTGGACTTACACTTTAGACTTGCTTAACAATTTTGTTTTTAGTGACATGTCTGTAGCTCCTGCTTCTGCCCAGGGATTGATCTGTTTGGTCAGCTGTGGAACGTTTTCTTGACTGACATGTCTCTGTAACTGTTGGGGTATAAGAGGGAGGTAGTGAATCTGAGTCAGCGGATCGCTTCATGGACACATTTGGAAGGTTCCCCAGGTGCAGACGGAAGAACTGGCCATCCTGAAATCTGTGAGTGACGGGGTTAAAGCTGGCACACACTGAACCAATCAGCTGAGGGTCCCAGGTGGCCAACTAGTCCCCACGGAAATGGGCAAACACACTTCATAAGGACAGTTGCATCCTGTCTGAGCTGACACTGCCTGCTGCCCGTGCAAGTTCTCCACTGACTCCTTCTCCGTTAGGGTGCAGATCTCTGTTGGCAGCTGCTCCCCTTCTTGCAGGCATTGGGTACGTTGGCAGGTTTCTCTGTCTTTAAATCTTTCAAACGCCAAGGGAAGGGTAAAGGCTGCCAGCTGTTGAGATGGGCAGATGTTGTGTGCAGCGGCAGCTGACTCTGCTGGGCTGTGGGTGTGACTCAGTGACAGGGGCTGGAGAGCAGGCAACACTAGCTAGCTGAGGGACCCCCCCATTCCATGTGCCTCTGATCTATGTGGGATCATTCCAGGTACACAGAAACCCCAGATTCAAAGCGAGCTCGGAATGTGAAAACCCCGATGCCACGAGTCAGGATTCTCAGTTGGTCCCGTTTGCAGAGGTACTGTGTGCTCTGGGACTGAGAAGGCCCCTGGAATATGAATATTTCCCAAACCATCTCAAGTTGATTTCCTTATGGGAATTTCTGTCCTATAGAAACCCCTCACAGTGACAGGGCATCCTGCATCTCTGTGCCCTCTCTGGTCTCTGAGTCCTAGATGTCAGGCTCGTCCCTTTCCCTCCACCTAGGGTGGAATCCCACCATTTCCTCACCCTCAGACTGGACCCTGAGCTACAGCACATTGTGGGTCAATTGGGCTTGTCCAGCAGCTCAAACTTGTTCTGCAACTTTACTTCTTCCCTTTGGGAGTCTGTGACCTGTGGTGACCAGCCAGTCCGCTTGAACCAAATTGTCGTTTAATTTGAACAGTAGAAAAAAAGTGTCACATGGGAGAATAATAGGGCTGAAAAACAACAGTCTGTACGTGATTCTTAGCTCAAGCACCCCCACTCCTTTGGGACTCAGGCAGAATGAGAATCTTCTGAATTCCCCAATCTGTGTGTGTGTGTGTGTGAGAGCCTAAAGCAGCAACCATTGGACTGACTCCTAGCACTGGTGAAATGAGCTGTGTAACTTGCCTGGAGCCGGAAATAGGTTCATCTCAACATGAAGCTCGGGTGCTCTGACTCTTCATCTCACTTCGCTAAGAGCTGGCTTCTCTTGAGCTAATGTTTCCCTACCTGCATGTTTTCCAGCAGCCTGCTATTAAACTAGGACTATATAATACAGTGCACAGACAGTCAGAGAGAGAGAGAGCAATAGATGACTTTCATCTGTGAAATGACATTTTGGAGAGGTCCGGATATGAAAAAGGGTTGAAAACCAGTGTACTAGAAAGAGAGAGCCCAGGGAATAAATATTTTATATGCTGATCCCAAAGCCTGCACCGCTGCGGATAAAGGCTGCAGATTGACAGCACAGAACGAGCGGAGAACCAGTCAGCTATGAACCCAGGGATAGAGAAGGTAGCAGCAGCAAAGGATTCCCCAGACTTTAGTTTGCTGACAGACGATTGAATGAGGGCCGACAGGCTACAATCTTTTCAAGTACTCAAGAAATCAAGATGACACACGTTAGGTTTTAGGTCCTGCTCTAATCTGAGAAATCATCCCTGAAAGAATATCTAAGGGGAAAGAATGGGTTCACATGTGTGAGCTAAAGTCTGGTTCTATAAATGTTATGCCAAAACTTTCCATCGTAATACAATTACTACAAAACAAATTTTCATTACATGCATGTCTATCGAAAGCCAGCAGCAGAGGTGTTGCAGCCGGGGTAACTTTCCTACTTAACGGCTTTTGCTTTAGAAAATATTTCAGAGGTATTCCAAATTCTGTTTGCAATGGGTTTGTGCTCTTAACTCTTTGTTCAGTGAGCAGTTGTATGATTATGTCTCCTGGTAAGAGACCAGGAGCTGCTTGTAACACTGACATTCAGATTTATGTACACAATAATTCTGATACAATGGGGCGAGACATTCCAAAAAGTCATGGAACAAGAGAGCCTCTGGTCTGTGTTTCAGCAAAGAGTAGAGATGAGGTGCAGTCAAGGGGATCATATAGTGGTTTTATCTAATTTACACGCATCACTGGTTACATGAGCATGTCTGAAATAAATTGCAATCTCAACTGCTTACTAGTGCAAAATCAGTTGTAGCAGGGTGTTCAGTGCCTGCTGTGCTTCTGCTTCTGCTGCATTCACAAAGTCTGTGGGAAACCTTCGGGTTCAGTTACCACTGGTGCAGTTTTATTTACAGGTTGTGCTCCCACAACCTTTTCATCGTACCAAGCTTCCCTTCTATCGCTCTACTTCCAATTTCTGCCTTCTTCCCCCGGCTTCCCTCCTCTCAGTCCCAAGGCTAACTGGGCAGGCAGCTGTCTTTGGTTCTCTAATTAGGCGCAGGTTTCTCTCCAGCCAGCTCCAATATACTTCCCTAAACTAGAGTTGGCATGACAGAGGGTAGACTAAGCAGTTCTTGCTCAGCACCTGTCACACTGGTGTTTGCACTATTCATCATTTGGGCTCCAATCCCTCCCCCGCCCGCTGAAGTAACTCATTGAGTTAGCTTGGAACTTGCCAAAGATCTACAGACCCCTTGCACGAGGAGAGGATGCGGGTCCTGTGAGGATAAAGAGAAGCTTTTAGGATGATTGACATGTCTGGATCCAGTCAACACTGGCCGGGTAAATCATTCAGCTTGTTTTGGAGGGATTCTTTGGGGCACAATATATCACTGAGAGTATTTGGTAAGTGAAAGTTAATAGATCATTCTACCTCTGCATCTGACGAAGTGAGCTGAGTCTCACGAAAGCTTATGCCTACAAAAATTAAATTTGTTAGTTTTAAAGTGCCACAGAACTCTCGTTATTTTTAATAGAACCCGATTCTCATCGAATTTACACATGTAAATTTGGAGTGATACTATTTTAGTCAAAGTTTCTGAATTCAGAACCTGGCCCTTAGAATTTTTCCAGTGTACTACAAAGATGCAGTACAATGAGACGTAATTTGCGCTCTTGGGAATAAAGAAAAAAAATATAATGAGGGAATGAAAAACATTTATAAATAGCATCAGTCCAGGACAGAGAATTGTAATGACCGTATTCATCATGCACTCGCAAGGTCACAATTGTAAAATCACACAGTGCTAAAGCAGGCTGTGGAACATATGGCCACAAGATATCAATGGGACCAAGAGTTTAGTAGGATTCAAAGAGGGACTGGAGGCTGATATTGGGAACCAGAAAATCCAATTACAGTAGTGAGGGGTCTTTCAAATAGCTTGAGAGGGTCATAAAGCTTCCTGATCTACACCATAAAATATGTCTGTGCCATGAGGAATTTTCCCTTGGGAGCAGGTTATCTCACAGCTGTCTATTGTACGGCTTCTTCCTCTGAAACTTCTATTCCTAGCCACAGGAAAAGGAGCTAAATGCACTACAGGTTTAATCCAATCTGACATTCCCAATCGGTGGTGTATGTGAGAATATAGGAACTGCCACAAGGGGTCGGCCAATGGCCATGTGTAAATCCAAGAGTATGTTTTTGTTGATCTTCTTTGACCTTCTGGAAGACTCTAGACATGCACTGAGAGCAGAATGATGTCTCCTTCAATGTTATCTAGTCTCCTGTTACTTTTCCTTTCAGGAAGTAAAGTTGAAAAATCCTTGGACCCGCACAAGTTATATCATGCCAGCTCTCAATGACACCAAATTCCAACCTGCAGTGTTCCTTCTCACTGGAATACCTGGGCTGGAAGACGTCCATGTCTGGATTTCCATCCCCATCTGCTTAATGTTCATTATTTCCATATTAGGAAACTCATTCATTCTGTTCATTATAAAAACAGATCCAACCCTCCATGAGCCCATGTACATTTTCCTTTCCATGTTGGCAGTTACAGACCTTGGCTTATCGTTATCCACCATGCCGACAACAATGGGCATATACTGGTTTCACTCTAGGGAGATCAGCCACGATGCCTGTTTTACCCAGTTGTTCTTCTTCCATTCGCTTACATTAATTCAATCCTCTGTGCTCTTGTGCATGGCCCTTGATCGCTTTGTGGCGATCTCTAACCCACTGAGATATGCTTCCATCTTAACCCCTCCAAGAATAGCTAAGATGGGACTGGTGTCTCTGTTAAGAGGGTTAACCCTAATATTCCCAATCCCCTTTATCCTGAAACAGCATCGATACTGTAAGGACAGCACCCTCTCCCATTCGATCTGCCTGCACCAGGAGGTCATGACGATGGCTTGTTCAGATATCAGAGTCAACATCATCTATGGCTTCTTTATAACATTCTCTTCACGGATGTTGGACTTCCTGCTCATCCTCCTATCCTATGTGATGATCTTTAAATCAGTGCTGAGCGTTGCATGCCACGTGAAGCCCCTCAAGGCCCTGAATACCTGTGTCTCCCACGTCTGCGTTGTCCTTCTCTTCTACACACCACATCTTATATTAGCTGTGTTATATGGATTCGGGAAGAACTCTTCTCCGATATTTCAGATTGTCCTAGGCAATATCTATGTGCTGGTCCCGCCCCTGATGAACCCAATCGTGTACAGCGTGAAAATACAAGCAATTCGTGTGAGGATGATCAGGGCATTTGTCAAGTGAAGGATCAGTTCATCACCCAGCTCCAGAGAATCAAACCCCTGTAAATGGTGTCTTGCTATCCCCAGTCTCCACTGTGCAGGAGGAAGCTCTGGGACAGCGAGAATCCAGCCTGACCAGCTGGGAGACTGGTCCTAGGGTTTGGGCACTGCTCTGCGGGTCAGGTGCCAGGTCACACAGGGATTCTGTGCCATAGTTTGGAATTTTTTGTGTGTTGCCTAAATCCTGGTGCCCTGCCATACTCACAAGACCCTCCTTCCTTTTCCCAGTGACAGGATAGGAGCACAGGGTCACGACCTAGGACTTAAAGTGATGAAAACGCTTCACCTTTTTGTGCTCCTGTTGCACACAGCTGTGCGTTTTTCTAGTTCAGCCAGAAGGTTGGGTTTGATGCTGAAATTTCTGGGTGACTTTCTAGGGACTGTGTGGTACAGAAGGTGAGACTAGATAATCACAGTGGTCTCTTCTGGCCCTAAAATCTAGGAATAGTTACACCTCAAATGGCATATATGTCCATTGTCTGATGAGAGTTTACAAACATCTTCCAGTAACTGGAACAACTCTTAAGCAACTTCTCCCCTGAGTTTTAAGTCCATTTAGTCCTTTCTGAAGAAAGAACCAGGTTCACACCAAAGCTAGGTGAAATTTTTCAGACAGATTGTTCATTTGCTGGAAAATGCAGGTTCAGCTGACCCGAAACGATTCGCAAATTTGACAAAATAGTTTTAGCCATTGACAAAAATGGTCAGAAGTGAGGGAGAAGGTGGTGGGGTTGTCTTTCGTCACCCAGCATAATATTTAGGTCAGTGATTAGAGAGCTCATGCAGTTTTTGGGAAGGCCCAGATTCAAATCCGCCTCCCCTGACCAAACCTGAAATGGAGTCACTAGAAATGCAGAAAAATTTAAGATTTGGTTCAGCCTAAACCAATTTTTTTTCCCCTTTTTCAGCATTGCCACCGAACCAAAATATCAGGTAATGGTGGCACTGGGAGGCCTTTCAGGGGATATAGGCACCCCAAAATTTGCTTTAGCACCACCTCCCCGGTAGCCACCCCACTGGTACAAAGGGTGGTATGTGCCACTCTCTGGCCATCCAGCTTTGAATGTTGACGATATGCAGGGTTCTCCTTAAGGAAAATGATTCACTAGGAGAAGGGAGCTCCCTATACAATGACCCCTCTCCCTGCAGGCTGGGAATATGGGGGCAGGAACCAGAGGTGGAGCTTTGTTCAGCCAGGGATGATTCCTGGAAGTGGATCTGACCTGGACACATGAGCAGCCCTGTGCAGAGAAAGAGGAAGTCCTGCTCCTCCCTAGCCCAGCTGGGACTAGCAGTTGGAATGTGGCATAGTGTAGGAACCCCTGGATGGACACTGCTTCCCCAGAGCTGGGCCCAGCGCTTGGGGGCTACAGGGGCTTTGGGTTGGCTGTGTGTGTTGCTGGGGGGGGAGGGTTGTATATACAGCTCAGTGTGACATACCCCAGGGTAGAATCTGGATTCTTTGAATGGCTGTGCCCCCTTCATTCTCCACCTCAGGGTGGCTTTTGCACTGCTTTGCAGATGGACAACACAACCCGCCAAGCTCTGCTCACTCATAGCCCTCAGCATGCAACATTGCGTGAACGCTCTCCCAGCCCCTCATGAACTACACACAGGGCAACACCTGCCGCTTCTCTAGGCCCAGCCTTGCACCCCAGAAATGTGCATCTCATACTGTCCAATCCATTCACTGTACAAAGCAAGCTCATGTAAATCCGTTTTTCTAGCAAAGGATAATAATTATGCACCAGCTTTGTTGTTTCAACAAGAGTTTCCCACACACTTTTACCCAAACACACTGGTTAAGATAAATCAGTGAAACAAGTTTATTAACTACAGCAAGAAGGATTTAAACTGATCACAAGTCATGAGAAATAAAGATCAAAATTGATTGCGAAAGAAATAAAAAATAAACACACCGTCTTATTCCTAAACTTTACCAAGTGAAGTAAGATTTGAAGCAAACAGTTTTTCTCATGCCATTGGATGGTGCAGGCAGTTCACAGTTCTGGGTACACAGGATGGATTTCCTTCCCACCCTGGGACCAAACTCCCCAGTTCAAAGTCTTTCAAGTGATATTGGTTCAGTAGATTGACAACAGAACAGAGAAAAATATCAGTAAATATAAGAAATAAATATTAGAAAAACAACTACAAACAGAGAAATGCTTTGAGACAGATTTTTTTGAGATAGCAAAGGTGGAAGTTATTCTATCTCTGCCGCTGCGTGGAGTATATGACCCAGCTCTGACAGCTGTAAATGAGGATACTGAGAAAATGAGTCTCATAAACGGACACCTTTGTATTCAGGGTTAGCAGGTTGTTGTTCCAGACACGTGAGGTAAGGTTTGACAAAGGTGATGGAGGCTTTGCTGGGTCTCTCAACAATTTCTGTATCAAGGCTAAGTGAACTGGTTAACGTTGAGCCAAGATAGCAGAAGTGATCCAGACTTTCATTATTGACGTAGACTTTAGGTGGGACGTTAGTGCCATGTGATATGACAACTGTTTTCTTAATACTGATTACCATGCCCGACTTGATTCATGCATCAGAAAACTGCCCCCAGTCACACCTATGCAATCAGATGAACATCAGTGTTGTAATGGAGGACTTTGCAGCTGTACATCAGGAGAGAATGGGACCCATTGGTTGATTCCAAAGAGGAAATACACAGCTCTTCCAACCCTAATCTTCTATGATTCTATGATTTTCCCTACTGAATTTGTGATTGTTTTCAATATTGTTTGACCAGGCAGGATTTACACCAATGTCTGTGAAGTAGGAAAGACCACACTGATCATTGTGAAATGCAAAGATAAATAAATACACAAATAAACCAATGTGTTCAATGGCTGTTATTAAAAGTCAAGAATTTGCCAAAAGATCACCTGCAGCACTATTGAAAGACCACAGTTATGATCTAAATTAAGGGTTTGTGTCCATATGAAAACGATACTGCTTTAACGATACTGGTATGGCTAGAGCAGTGCAACCCTCCCGCCTCATTGTGGATACACAAAATCCTGTGCTGGAAATGTTGACATTTTGAACAGCAACAGTGATATGTATGGTAGAGGAGAGAGCAAATGCAGATAAGAGAGAGAGTCTGTCTGCCTCAGAGAGATCCCAAAGCTGATTAATTTCTACATCGTGATGGAAAATAAAACAGCAGAAGACAAAACTGCAAACATAAGCAAGCTCTGTTGGTCATTTCATTTCTAAAGGAAGCAGAGAAGCAACTATTACTGAGACATAAACAAGAGAGGGCTATTTTTCAGGGTGCCCTGGACAACCTGCATTAAAAATAAGGTAACAGCAGGGTTAGGTGCTTAATGTCCCAAAGTTAGCCCAAAACTCTACAACGATCTTCAGGGTATAAACAGCAGAGGGAGATGCACATGGAATTGACTAGAAAGTCTGGGGATGAACTTCAGTGAGGCAAAATTAGGACTTGATATTGCACCAACTTCATGAGTGACATGAAAATTGTTTTACTAATGAAGGAAAGAAACTCCCAAAGGCAGGGCAGAAAGCTCAGCTCTGTTAAATGCAGGCTGTGCAAACTCACTCAGGCTCAATCTTGCGTTCACAGAGAAAGGAACTGGTCACTCTGATAGTGGTTTCCATTACTAACTTCTTTGACTCATGGCCAGATTCTCAGCTGGAGTAAATCTGTGTGGCTCTACTGAAATCCATTGAGTGAAGCAAATTTACACCAGTCGAGGATTTGGTTCTTAATGATGATTTAAAGAGCCAAACACCAAACAGGCCTGGGTGCTGGGGGCATCTAGTAATAGCTTTATACTCAGAAGAGCTTCCCAACCCACTATCTCCTCAATCTCTACAGATAGCAGTTCTTAATTCTCTCCATTGCGAGTTGGTTGCCAACCATCTGTAAATTTCTGGACAGTCAGTAAAAAAATGTACAATTTTAACATTGTCCATAAACCTGTAAATAAATGAACATGTCCATGAAATTGGGTAGAAATAAAACTACATTGACCATGACTTTATCAATTTCCTGTTTTCTATTATTGCAGAGGATTAAAGAATCTGATCAATCAATTAACTGCAGCTAAAAAAACTGCATAATGCCAAATCCCTGTGTACGGAATATCGCGAGCACAGAGTTTATATTTGTAATGACACCATGGGTAATTTGGCCATGAAAATATTCTAAAGTGAGTACACACTTTTGTAACATATTGTTTTGTTTATGGTAATTATAGTGATGTCAGTAAAAAAATCAACTTCAGATCTTCATCTCAGTAAAAACAAAATTGCAAGGTTGGCAACTCTGGCCCTGCCATCATTAATAGGAATATTGCCAGCAGATCGAGAGAAGTTATTATTCCCCTCTATTCAGCACTGGTGAGCGACACATTTGGAGTAATGTGTCCAGTTTTGGGCCTCCCCAAGGATGTGGACAAATTGGAGTTAGTCCAGTGGAGGACAACAAAAATGCTTAGGGATCTGGGGCACGTGACTTGTGAGTCAAGGCTGAGGGAACTAGGCTTGTTTAGGCTGCAGAAGAGGAGAATGAGGGGGGATTTGATAACAGATTTTAAATACCTGAAAGGGGGGTTCCAGGGAGGATAGGGCTAAGCTTTTCTCAGTGCTGGCAGATATTAGGAAAAACTTTTTCTCTAGGAGGGTGGTGAAGCACTGGAATGGGTTATCTAGGGAGGCGGTGGAATATCCATCCTTAGAGGTTTTTAAGCTGCGGCTTGACAAAGCCCTCTCTGGGATGATTTAGTTGGAGTTGGCCCTGTTTGAGCAGGGGTTGGACTAGATATCACCTGAGGTCCCTTCCAACCCCCATCTTCTAGGATTCTATGAAGACAAGCCTGATTCAGGGGCTGTAACAATGTGTTAAAGGTGGCAAATGAGGACATTCCTTCATGTGCGCATGTATAGTGGCATTTCAGCAACCAGCCAGCTGTCCAAGCCACAGCCAATTATCGGAATAGACTGTCAATTATTCTGCTTGCTGCTTTTAGCCATTTTCAGGCCTTTGCAGAAACTGAGCATAACTAGGCAAACTGAGGGGGAGGGGACTAGACAGGTACACGTGAAGTGAGCCTGGCTCTATGTGTTCTCTCTCTCTGAATGTGCTGGGGCAAATGTCTGTGAAAAACAGGACGTCTGGATATATCCCAGAACTGCAGCGATGGGGAAATTATTGCTGGACTTACAGCTTTAGACTTGCTTAACAATTTCTTTGTAGTGACATGTCTATAGCTCCTGCTTCTGCCCGGGGATTGATCTGTTTGGTCAGCTGTGGAACGTTTTCTTGACTGACATGTCTCTGTAACTGTTGGGGTATAAGAGGGAGGTAGTGAATCTGAGTCAGCGGATCGCTTCATGGACGCATTTGGAAGGTTCCCCAGGTGCAGACGGAAGAACTGGCCATCCTGAAATCTGTGAGTGACGGGGTTAAAGCTGGCACACACTGAACCAATCAGCTGAGGGTCCCAGGTGGCCAACTAGTCCCCACAGAAATGGGCAAACGCTTCATAAGGGCAGTTGCAGTCTGTCTGAGCAGACACTGTCTGCTGCCTGTGCAAGCTCTCCGCTGACTCCTTCTCCATTAGGGTGCAGATCTCTGTTGGCAGCTGCTCCCCTTCTCGCAGGCACTGGGTACGTTGGCAGGTTTCTCTGTCTTTAAATCTTTCAAACGCCAAGGGAAGGGTAAAGGCTGCCAGCTGTTGAAATGGGCAGATGTTGTGTGCAGCGGCAGCTGACTCTGCTGGGCTGTGGGTGTGACTCAGTGACAGGGGCTGGAGAGCAGGCAGCACTAGGTTGCTGGGGAACTCTCCACTCCATGTGCCTGTGGTCCATGCAGGATCATTCCAGGTACACAGAAATAACAGATGCTAAGGGAGCTTGTAGTGTGAAAACTCCAATGCCCCGAGTCAGGATTTCTCAATGAGTCCCATTTGCAGATGTGCTGTGTGCTCTGGGCCAGAGAAGAGTCCATGAAATATCAGTGGGTAGTTCCCAAACTACTTCGGATTTATTTGCTTCTGGAAATTTAATTGGCAAATCCCTGTTCAAAGCTTTTATTCTCAGGCTGGATTGGGAACACAGGAATTCAGAGCTGTCTTACTTTGTGGTAACAGGTCATAAAAGGCAAATGGAATAGTTCTGTTTCCTGACTGTATGCAAGCTCCAGTAGTTCTGCCCTGTACAAAAACCCCTCACAGTAACTGGCCTATCTCCATCTCTGCCCCCTCTCCAGTCTCGTAGTGCCAGATGTCAGCCTCGTCCCTTTACCTCTTGGTGTAGAATATCATAATTCTCCCACCCTTTGGGAGTCTGTGACCTGTTTTGAGAAGAACAAATAGCCAGCCTTCCTGAGCCAAAGTGTTGTTTAATTTGAACAGTAGGAGTAAAGCATCACATGAGAGACTAAACGGGTTTTAAAACAACAGTCTGTACGTCTCTCTCAAGCTCTCCCACTCTGATGGGGACCGAGGTAGGCTGAGCATTTTCTGACTTTCACAGCGTTGTCTGTGTATCTGTCTGAGGAGCTTCCTAGCACCAGCTGCCCCACCTCTGGACAGACTCCCAGCACTGGCAGAACTGGCAGAACTGTGTAACTTGGCTGGAGCCTGGAAATCGGGTCTTCACAGCGTGAAGCTCAGGGATTGTCTCTTTACCTCCCTGAAGTGTTTAGTGAGAGATGGCTTTTCTTTAGCTATTGTTTCCCTTCCTGCTTGTTTTCCAGCACCCTGCTGTTAAACTAAGACTAGCCATACTGGTAATATCCCAATATTTAACCCAGGATAGCCATAAAATCAAAAATCCAAGAATTGCGTTTAACATACACATTCATAATTATGGCAGCTCAGCTCCATACCCATCACATTAACGTTCCAGGGTGGTGTGTATTTTATGAGTACAGTACATTATCAATCATTGAGAGAGTGAGCAATAGACGACTTAGATGTGTGAAATGAAGTTTGATTTCCATGAATACTCTTGCATTTCACTTTGAAACCCACTTCTCACAAATCTCTGTTGTAGCTGAATAACAGGTGCTGGGGTTACTAGACCAGTGGTTTTCAACCTCTGGTACATGGAACTCTGGGGATCTGCAGATGTTAGATTTCCAAAGGTATTCACGTCTGCATATGAAATTTTGTAGAAGTTTGGAAATGAAAAAAGATTGAAAACCAGTGTACTAGAGAGTGAGAACCCAGGGAATGAATGTTGTATCTGCTGATCCCATTCTGGATAAAGGCTGCAGATTGACATCCCAGACCCTAAGGGGAACCACTCAAGGATAGAGGAGCTACTAGTTGCAGAGGATTTCCTAGACATTTGTTTGCTGACGAATGAGGGCTGAGGGGCTGCAAACTTTTCAGGTTTGGAAGAAATCTAGATGACTGATGTTACATTTTAGGTCCCCCTCTCGCCTGAGAAATCATCATTGAAAGAAGATCTGAGGGGGAAAAAATGGGTTTACATGTGTGTGTATGTAAGTATAGTTCTATAAATGTAATGGCAAAACTTTTCATCATAATATAATTATTATAATTTCATTACATGCGTGTTTATCGAAAGCTACCAGCCAAGTTGTTGGAATCTGTACAGGAAGGAACAGGGGTAACTTTACTACTTAATAGCCTTTGCTTTAGAAAGTATTTCAGAGGTATTCCAACTAGGCTTTGCAATGAGCTTATTGTATTAATTTTTTCTTCAGTGAGCAGCTGCATGATACTGTCTCCTGGTAACTGACCAGAAGTACTTTCTATCACTTAAATTCCAGGTCGTTCACACAATAATTCTGCAATACTTCCGTGGGACTTCCCAAAAAGTCATGAGACAATAGACCCGCTGGTTTGTGTTCGAACAAAGAGAAGCGATGAGGTGCAGAATAGGAGATTTTATAATTTAGGCCCATCTTCTCTTACAGACGCATGGCTAAAATGACTTGCACACTCAACCGCATATAAGTGCAAAACCAATCTTTGCTCTATTCACAATTTGTGACGCCATCCTCTCTCCTGCCAAGATCAAGTAACTGCCTATCTTCAATTGTAACTTCCCAAATATCTATAGAACCCTTGCCTGGGGAGAGGATTGGGCCCTGTGAGGATAAAGAGAAGCCTGTAGGATGATCAGCCTCTCTGGATTCAGTCAACACTGGCCAGGAAATGCACTTCATCTTCTCTTGGAGCTAATCTTGAGGGTCATAGTGTATCACTGGTATTATTGGGTAAGTGAAAGTAAATAGAGCCCTGTTTTGATGAAATTTACACATGTAAATCTGGAGTGACACTGTTGAAGTCATTGTTCCTGATCTCAGAACCTGGCCAATTACAGTAGTGAGCATTTTTTTTAAAAAGTCTTGGGGAAGCTATCAACTTCCCTATTTACACCATGAAATTTGTCTAACTAGTGTGTGTCAGGAGGAAACTGTCTCCAGGGGCAGTTTATCTCACACCTCTGTATTGCAGAGCTTCTTCTACCTTATTCGGAAGCATCTGGTTCTGTCCCCATTGGACTGGACAAGACGGTCTATAATTCTGATCCAGTCTGGCAATGCCTATCTTCCTATCGGTGGTGTAAATTCAAGACTATGTTTTTGCTCATTTTCGTTATTTGGGATCCTCGAAGTCTTGCATTGAGAACAGAATGGCGTTTCGTCAAATATAATCTAGTCTCCTCTTATTTTTTCTTTCAGGAAGCAACGTTCAAAACTCCTCGGACTTGCGCAGTGCATCATGTCAGATGTCAATGACACCAAATTGCAACCTGCAGTGTTCTTTCTCACAGGAATACTTGGGCAGGAAGACGTCCATGTCTGGATTTCTATCCCCTTCTGCTTAACGTATGTTACTTCAATATTCGGAAATACACTCATTCTGTTCATTATAAAAACAGATCCATTCCTCCATGAGCCCATGTACATTTTCATTTCCATGTTGGCCATCACAGATCTTGGCTTAACAATATCCACTCTGCCGACAACACTGGGTATATTCTGGTTTAACTCTAGGGAAATTAGCCACGATGCCTGTTTTGCCCAGCTGTTCTTCATCAGCTCACTTTCATACACTGAATCTTCCGTTCTCTTGTCCATGGCCTTTGACCGCTTTGTTGCAATCTGTAACCCGCTGAGATATGCTTCCATATTATCCCCGACCAGAATAGCCAAGATGGGACTGGTTTCTCTGCTAAGAGGGGCGGTCCTAGTATTCCCGCTCCCCGTTCTCCTGAAACAGTACCGATACTGTCATGCCAACATCCTCTCCCATTCCTACTGCCTGCACCAGGAGGTAATGACGATGGCTTGTTCTGATATCAGAGTCAACATCATCTATGGCTTCTTTGTAACAGTCTCTTCAGCAGGGTTGGACGTCCTGCTCATTCTCCTATCCTATGTGAAGATCCTCAAAACAGTGCTCAGCATCACGTCCCATGCACAGCGCCTCAAGGCCCTGAACACCTGCGTCTCCCATGTCTGCGTCGTCCTGCTCTTCTATGCGACATTGATTAGCTTGTCTGTGATATACAGATTCGGGAAGAACTTTTCTCCCTTGGTAAAGATTGTCATGGGTCATGTGTATTTGCTGGTTCCACCCCTGATGAATCCAATCGTGTACAGCTTGAAAACCAAACACATTCGTGTGAGGATAATCAGGTTGTTCGTCAAGTAAAGTGTCAGTTCCTCACCCGGCTCCAGCACTGGTGACACGTAAAATAAAAAACACGGACCACCTATTTGATCCCATAGACTTACATAGAATCATAGAAGATTAGGTTTGGAAGGGACCTCAGGAGGTCATCTAGTTAAACCCACTGCTCGAGGCAGGACCATTCCCAACTAAATCATCTGAGCCAGGTCTTTGTCAAGTCGGGCCTTAAAAAACCTCTAAGGATGGAGACTCCACCACGTCCCTGGGCAACCCATTCCAGTGCTTCACCATCCTTCTGGTGAAAAAGGTTTTCCTAATATCCAACCTTGACCTTCCCCACTGCAACATAAGACCATTGCTCCTAGTTCTGTTACCTGCCACCACTGAGGACAACCTAGATCCATCGTCTTTGGAACTGCACTTCAGCTACTTCCGAGAGGACATGAGATACTGATTTTCCTCACCAACACACTTGGAAACGGGACTGCAGCACAGAAGCATTTTCCCAGTGACTGTGTTTGTGCAGAGTCAGGGGATGGGTAGGATGTTATCGCATAAAGAGCTGTATCGGTGTCAGCTCAGACCTCAGAATTGTTGTAGATACAGTCAATTCAGAGAAGGAAGGTGGATGTTTTGTCCCATTGTACATGACCTGTCACTGTCCCATCTCTGGTTAAACACGCAGGGGCCATGAGAAAATCTGCAGAACAGTTTTGCAGTCACAGTCCTGGCCCTTCCTGAGCACTCTGGATGCGTTGTGGAAAGCGGCACCAGCAGTGGAAGCCAGCGGGATCAGTCAACCGCTTATAGTTCCTGGGACTTTTGGAGCTGTCAGAGGCCTAGTAGAGGGTTCTACTAGGATAAAGGAAGATGGTCCCAGCTGGGGAATAGTATGTGCTTCGGGAAATCCCAGCCTACTGCTGCTTTAAGGGCCTGAGACACGGGCTCCCGCAGGAGCGTGGGAGGCAGGGCCGGCCGCCTCTTCTCTCAGAACATGGCAACAGCAGCAGAGGAAGGATGACTGCCTTTGCTCAGCCTGGGGAAAAGGGACTGAGCTACCGAGGGGACCAGCTGGCGAGGAGCCAGGAAAGCTGCGGCGAGCCTTAACCAACACACACCCAGCGAGGAGGGTCGGGGGGGCTCCTCGGCAATGGAGAAGGGTGGGGTGCTGGCTAAGAGAGCCAGTGTTTTGGAGAACAAATATTACCCCACACTGAGGGATCTTGTTTTCAGTCTTCCAGGCTGAGAGTAAGTCACTGCAAGGACCTTAGAGGGAAGGACACGGTGCCTGCAGGGTAACTCAGGCCACAAGTGGGCACGCTGGGGTGCTACCCATATGCAGTGGCTTGGCCGTGTGTGCTGTGCCCTTTGAAGCTGTAACAAAAGGTCAGCTCAGTGCCCAGGCTCCTCTAAACTCCACTGAGCCTGTTGGTGAACCGGCCAGAGACTCAAACCCCTGTAACTGGCTCCTTGCTATCCCTGCTCCCCACAACGCAGGGGACAGCTCTGGGGCAGCAGAGAATCCTACCAGTACAGCTGGCAGGTTGGTCCTGTGGTTTGGGCTCTGCTCTGCAGGTCAAGGTCCAAGGTCACACAGGGTGTCTGTGCCAGAGCTCGGAAATGAATCTGAGTTTTCTAAATCCTGTTGCCCTGGGCGGGAGCAGGAGGTTACATCCTGGAAGTAAAAGAGATCAAAACTCTTCTCCTCTTTCTGCTCCTGTTGCACACAGCTCTGCATGTTCCTGTCACATGTAATAACGTCCAATCCTTTTGTTGAATCCTCCCAATCTCCTAAGCCACAGCACCCTGTGGCTGCGGTTTCCATGAATTAATTATGCATAGTTTAAATAAAATAGAAAAAGATCAAACTCACTCGAATGTCCTGGGTTCTGGGCTTAGAGCAGAATTTATTATTATTGTTCAGTCTTCGCCAATGCCAGGAGTGTGCCCCGGGGATGTGAAGCACACAGAGCCGGACATGATCCCTGGGCACTTACAAGCTAAAATAGGCACTTGGATATATCTGGTGCATTTAGCAGCATGAAAGCCGTGCACCAACTAGATGGGCCTGGTGTGGGATGGGACGCAGTACTTGGCTGTACAGGGATCCCTCACCCAGGGCTTAATAATAAAACCTAGTTCTTATATAGCATGTTTCATCAGGAGATTGATAAATTCAACAGTAATAAGTCACCAGGCCCAAATGGGATTCACCCAAGAGTTCTAAAGTAACTCACATGTGATATTGCATAACTACTAACTGGTATGTAACATATCACTTTAATCACTTCTGAACCAGTTAATGTGATGCCAGTTTTTAAAAAAGGCTGCAGAGGCGATTCCTGCAATTATAGGTCGGTAAGCCTAACTTCGGTACCAGGGAAATAGGTTGAAACTATAGTAAAGAACAGAATTTTCAGATATATGGATGAACATGATTTCTTGTGGAAGAATCAACATGGCTTTTGTAAAGGGAAATCATGCCTCACGAACCTACGAGAATTCTTTGAGGGGGGTCAACAAGCATGTAGACAAGGGTGATCCAGTGGATATAGTGTGCTTAGATTTCCAGAAAGCCTTTGACAATGTCCCTCACCAAAGTCTCTTAAGCAAAGGAAGCTGTCATGGGATAGGAGGGAAGGTCCTCTCCTGGGTCAGCAACCGGTTAAAAGTTAGCAAATAAAGGGTAGGAATAAATGATCATTTTTCAGAATGGAGAGATATAAATAGTGGTGTTGCGCAGGGATCTGTACTGGGACCAGTGCTATTCAACATATTCATAAATGATCTGGAAAAAGGATGATACAGAATTGATACAAAATGACTCAAGATAGTTAAGTCCAAAGCAGACTGCGAAGAGTTACAAAAGGATTTCACAAAACTAGGTGACTGCACAACAAAAAGGCAGATGAAATTGAATGTTGATAAATGCAAAGTAATGAACATTGGAAAACATAATCCCAATTCTGCATATAAAATGATGGGGTCCTAAATTAGCTGTTACCACCCAAGCAAGAGATCTTGGAGTCACTGTGGAAAGTTCTCTGAAAACATCCACTGAATGTGCAGCAACAGTGAAAAAATCTAACAGAATGTTGGGAATCATGAGGAAAGAGATAGCAAATAAGGAAACTGAGAAACAGGGAGATGAAATGACTTAGTTTTGGTTATCCCACAGGCCAGTGGCAGAGCTGCGATTAGAACACATGGGCTTGTCCACTGCTCTATCCCCTAGATCACACTGCCTCTCTATATGCAGGCACCACAGCTGTTTAACAGTGCTCACAATTTCTGCACATGAATTTGACACAAGTGAGGCAATTGGACAGTCGGAGTCATACCAACTATATCAGGAATAACTTTACTAAAATCAGTGCAGTTGAATAGTGTAAGGCGCACAGCTGCTGGGCTCTGTCTATGGCAACCAGTAGCCATCCAGCGTTAACCTCTGTGGAAATCCTTGTGTTGTTTTTCCCGTTTAGCTGGGATGCAGATCCCATTGGATGATGGGTCTGACTCTTCCACAGTCACAGCCCTCATGTTGCCTTATAAAACTGTGCAAAATGGGCACAAAAGCTACCTAATGCAAAGGGAAGCCTTTTACAGAGGCACGGTGGGGAAAAGGCTAGATAATCAAACCCCTGAACTGCCTCCTTGCTATCCCCTCACTCCACAGCACAGGGGACAGCTCTGGGGGTAGAAAGAATCCAACAAGTCGAGCTGGTTCTGTGTGTTAGAAGAACTGAGTTTGATTCCCTTGCCTTGTGTGACCATGGCCAAGCCCCAGCCTATTCTTGAGCCTCCACACAAACAGATAATAGCCCTGCCCTACCTCACAGAGGTGGTAGGAGGATGAATACATTCAAGGTGCTCAGATACTTGGCTGGGGAGACTCTAAGATCAGATGAGTGCAGACATGTCACAGCTGCTTGATTATTTTGAAACTATTTTCTCTAATGCTTTGTGCTGTTTGATAATAAACCCACATGTTTAAAGAAGGCTGGTTGTGACAGTAGAGCTCTGGTCACAAGCACCTGAAGGAAAGAGACTCAGGTGTCCAATCTGACCTGCATCGTAATCAGCATTTGGTATAGATAGGGTGTCGTACCCAGCTCAAAGAGGGGGACAATTGTGATATTCAACCCCAAGACAGGAGAATACCTGGTTTAGATGGTACTGAAACCATATGTCTCTTTTCACTGCGACAACCCCGATTCTTCTTGGCCAGCGTATCTTCCTGTTTAGTGCATTAAAGCATTCAGAGTAACAACTTTTTCAAGTTGCATCCAAGATAACGATCCACTCAAAACAATGATTTTTAGAATTTAATACCAGAATGGACCATTTTATCATCTAGTCTGACCTTCTGTATATCACATACTGCAGAATTTCACCCATTTACTCCTGTAATGAGCCCAATGACATGGGTTTGACTAAAACTTAACTTGTCTTCATCTCTAAAGCATATCTTCCAGGAAAGCATCCAGACCTGATTTGGAGATATCAAGAGATTTCAACATGTCCCTTGGGAGTTTGTTCCACAGGTTAATCACCCTCACTGTGAAAAAATGTGTGACTAATTTCCACATGTAAGTTGCCTGCCTTCAGTTTACAGTAACTGGTTCTTGTTCTACCTCATCCTGCTAAATTAAAGAGCCCTTTAAGACTTGGAATTATGTCCCTGGGAAGGTTCTTGTGCACCGTGCAAGCTCTGCTCTGACTCCTTTTCTGTTAGGGTGCAGACCTCTGTTTGCAGCTGCTCCCCTTCTCACAGGCACGTTGATTTTGTTGGCCCATTTGAAGAAAGGGTGTTCATGGTTGTTGTAGATGCCCACTCTAAATGGCCAGAAGTCTCTGTAATGCCATCCACTACTGATGAAAGTACTATCCAGAAACTGTGTGAAATTGTTAGTCATTTTGGTCTGCCAGAACAACTTGTGAGCAACAACGGACTACAGTTTGTCTCGCAGGAGTTTAAACATTTTATGAAAGAAATGAGATACATCACATCACTTCAGCACCATATCATCCATCCACCAGTGGATTAACTGAAAGGTTTGTGCAGACCATGAAACAAGCTTTAAGATCTGCAAGGAGACATTTGTCCATTCAAAAGCGTCTGGACACCTCCTTATTATCCTACAGAAACACATCTTGTGCTACGATCAAAGCATCCCCGGCCTTTCTAATGATGGGACGACAGCTGCGCACTTGCTTTGATTTGCTGAAACCCGCCAAAGCATGACAAGTTGTGCAACATCAACAGCAAAACAGAGTCATCAGACGTGCACACAGAGCAAAAGACCGAACCTTTAGTCCTGCACAGCCTGTCCTAGCTGAGAACCCTGCTTCTGGAGCTTAATGGGTCCTTGCTACAGTCATCACCCAGACGGGACCTGTTTCCTACACTGTCAGACTGCAGATGATCTCACCTGGCCGTGGCATGTAGATCAGTTTTTGCCAGGTCATACATAGCCCAAGGACACATCTCCATTTAACTGCCTGACCTCACCATTTCAGGTGAGTTATCAAGTCAAGAGTCACCCGTTCCTGACTCCCTTTCTCCATCCACCTCTGCAGAAGATACAGCCCCCTTCCCTGTTTGAGCAGATACAACATCCTCACCTGTTCAAGCTACGAGTCCCAAGCCCATTGTTAGACCCGCACCGATAATACCTTCCGCTGCAAGAATACCGGAACTCCGCTGTAATCCACCTAGAGAGAGAAGGCCTCCTCAACCAGTGCCCAAGCATAATTTTTTCGGGCCCAGTACAAACTTGTAACCTGGGCCCTCTCCCACACACATACCACAATCCCTCATCCCATACAAACCATCTCATGAGCCATGAAAAAAAATTTCCTCATGGTAATGGGGATTGAAGCCTGAGCCGGGCCCCCAAGGGCCTCAGGACCCCGGTAAAGTGTACCCTTTTTCTCCCTGATGTGGGGGCCTTGTCCTCAACAGCTGGATCTTTAGCTAGGGAAAACCCACATTACAGGGCAGAATAATCCCATGGGTTTAACCAGGCACTGGGGCAGTCTATCTTCATTCCCCAGTTTAGTGATTGTTCTGTTAAATGGACTTCTTCATTAAGGGGAGAGGAATATGTTGTGTATTTTGTGTCTTGCCTAATTGCCTAGTTTGCTGTCGAAACAGAGCTTAGCTTGTTGCCATAGCAATACAGTTAGACTACTAGGGGATAGTTCAGTCAGTCCTGGCTGGTTTTAGTATTAGTTCAATAAAGAAAGCTCCACCTTACACGGAGAACAGGATCTCCCTGCCCTCCTAGCTCCCTTATTGGACAGCCCGCCCTGTCAATCCGGCTGACCTGAGTTGGCCTCTCTGCACTGGCCTTGGGGGCTGTGTCTGTTTCAGGGCCCTGATTCCTCAAGAGATACCAGCCAAAAAAACCGGCTCAGTCTCAGTGAGGGGCTGACAGACCCTTACACAAGGGCAAGTCACGCCTGTCCAACCTGATTGCCTTCTATGATGAGATGACTACTTCTGCAGATGTGAGGCAAGAGATAGATATGATATACCATGAAGTTAGCAAAGCTTTGATATGGTCTCCCACAGTATTCTTGCCAGCAAGTTAAAGAAGTATGGTTGGAAGAAAGCACTATTAGATGGATAGAAAGCTGACTAGATCACCAGGCTCAAAGGGTAGTGATCAACAGGTCAGTGTCTTTTTAACAGCCAGTAACAAGCGGAGTTTCCCGGGGGCCAGTCCTGGGGCCCGTTTTCTTCAACATTAATAATGATCTGGAGGATGGAGTGAATTGCTCCCACAGCGAGTTTGCTGATGACACTAAGCTGGGGGGGGTAGATGTGCACATGATTCATGAGGAGAAACTGAGGTAACCGGGCCTCTTTAGTCTGCAGAAGTGAACTGTGAAAGGGAATTTGATAACGGCCTTTAACTACCTGAAAGGGAGTTCCAGAGAGGATGGCGCTAGGCTGTTCTCAGTGGTGGCAGGTAACAGAACTAGGAGCAATGGTCTCAAGTTGCAGTGGGGGAGGTCTAGGTTGGTTATTAGGAAAAACTTTTTCCCTAGGATGGTGGTGAAGCACTAGAATGGGTTACCTAGGGAGGTGGTGAAATCTCCATCCTTAGAGGATTTTAAGGCCTGGCTTCAAAAAGACCTTGCTGGGATGATTTAGTTGAGACTGGTCCTGGACTGAACAGGGGTTTGGACTAGAAGACCTCCTGTAGTCCTCCAAATCTGATCATCTAAGATTCTTTGATTTGATGCCCTGGGGCAGCTACCTGGGTCCCCAAGAGAAATTGGAGCCATTTTGTCTACCTCTTCCTCATGAGAGTAATGAAGGTGGCACTGCCTGAGTCTCTGGCTGCACTCTGGGTATGGAAAAGTCTAAACCTCCCCCAGAGTCTGTGACTGGGGTTTTGTGGCTCACCAGCTACTCTAACCAGCCTTCCCTTCTCAGTCCAGGCCCCTCCACCCACTCTAATGGCCCCTTCAGCAGATCCTGTGGTCAGTGGCTACTGTGACAGGTCCCGGTAGCGCATTGCCGATGAACCTGTGCTCCCAGGGAGCTGGAGAGGGTCCTAGAGCAGTTGTGCAGGCACAGAGATTGTGGGTGGGAGGGCCTGGCTATCAGGGGATCACTGAGATCTGTGCATAGCTTTCCATGGATGCTGGGTCACCCTGTTTAAATCTCAGGGAGAAGGGAAGGGACCTGCCCTACTGGGACAATCTGAGGTAAATTTCCAGGTAGAAGCTGTGTGGAATTTTCCTCCCCCAGGCTGCACCCTGGGTTTCTAATGCAGGAAAGGGGGCTGCCGGGGAGAAATCTGACCCTACATAACAATTATTGTTCTGATTTATTGTACTGCAGCAAGATTACAGCTGTAACAGCATCACTGGTACCACTTGTCCCCCCTGTCTGATTCCAATGAGCCGTACGCACAGCGCTGACAGCATGGATTGCAGGAATAGAGCCTGCGGCAGGGTTTGCGCTCCTGTCCAGTTTGGTGGCATCACCGAGCATCCCCTGGGATTGGGTTTCCTGGAGTTTGCCATTGGCCATGATGGGGTTAAAGCTGGCACACACTGAACCAATCAGCTGAGGGTCCCAGGTGGCCAAGTGGCCCCCGAGGAAATGGGCAAACATGCTTCATAAGGACAGTTGCAGCCTGTCTGAGCAGACACTGCCTGCTGCCGGTGCAAGCTATCTGCTGACTCCTTCTCCGTTAGAGTGCAGATCTCTGTTGGCAGCTGCTCCCCTTCTCGCAGGCATTGGGTACGTTGGCAGGTTTCTCTGTCTTTAAATCTTTCAAACGCCAAGGAAAGGGTAAAGGCTGCCACTGTTGAGATGGGCAAATGTTCTGTGCAGCGGCAGCTGACTCTGCTGGACTGTGGGTGTGACTCAGTGACGGGCTGGAGAGCAGGCAGCACTAGGTAGATGAGGGACCCCCCCATTCTATGTGCCCGTGGTCCATGCAGGATCATTCCAGGTACACAGAAACCCCAGATTCAAAGCTAGCTCGGAATGTGAAAACCCCAATGCCCCAAGTCAGGATTTCTGAATGGGTCCCATTTCCAGAGGTGCCGTGTGCTCTGGGACTGAGAAGACCCCTGGAATATGAATATTTCCCGAACCACCTTAAGATGATTTCCTTATGGGAATTTCTGTCCTATAGAAACCCCTCATAGTTACAGGGCATCCTGCATCTCTGTCCCCTCTCTGGTCTCTGAGTCCTCATCCCTTTCCCTCTCCTGGGGTGGAATCCCACCATTTTCCCACCCTCAGACTGGATCCTGGATTATATCACTGCTTTCCCAGCAGGACAAACTTGTTCCGCAACTTTACTTCTTCCCTTTCCTTGTCTGTGACCTGTGGTGACCAGCCAGTCTTATTGAACCAAATTGTTGTTTAATCTGAACAGTAGAAAAAAAGTGTCGCATGGGAGAATAAAAGGGTTGAAAAACAACAACCTGTAAGTGACTCTTATCTCAATCACCCCACTCCTTTGGGACTCAGGCAGAATGAGCATCTTCTGACTTCCCCATGCTCTATGTGTGTGTGACTCTAAAACATTTCACAGAACCAGCTGCCCAACCATTGAACTGACAGCTAGCACTGGTGAAACAAGCTGTGTAACTTGGCTGGAGCCTGGAAATAGGATCGTCTCAGCATGAAGCTCAGGTGCTCTCTCTTAATCTCCCTGCATTGAGAGCTGGCTTTTCTTGAGCTATTGTTTCACTTCCTCTTTGTTTTCCCGCAGCCTGCTATTAAACTAGGACTATATAATACAGAGCACAGACAGTCAGAGAGAGAGAGGGAGCAATAGATGACTTTCATCTGTGAAACGAAGTTTGATTTCCATGAATACTCATGCATTTCCCGTTGAATCCTGCTTCTCGCAAACCCCCATCATAGCTGAGTAACAGGTGCTGGGTTACAATGTACAAGATCAGTGGTTGTACTTGGTGGTTGTACAATGGACCAGACCAGACCCTGGGTGTCCCTACAATGTACAATATGCGTATTCGCACCTACATTTGAAATTTTGTTGGGGTCCGGATATGAAAACGTGTTGAAAACCAGTGTACTAGAAAGTGGGATCCCAGGGAATAAACATTGTATATGCTGATCCCAAAGCCTGCACCACTGCGTATAAAGGCTGCAGATTGACATCACAGAACTAGCAGAGAACCAGTCAGCTGTGAACCAAGAGATAGAGAAGGTAGAAGCAGCAAAGGATTCCCCAGACTTTTGTTTGCTGACAGGCGATTGAATCAGGACAGACAGGCTACAATCTTTTCAAGGTTTCAAGAAATCAAGATGACACATTATGTGTTAGGTCTCCATCTAACCTAAGAAATCATCACTAAAAAAAGATCCGAGGGGAAAGAATAGGTTCACGTATGTGTGCTAAAGTATGGTTTTATAAATGTTATGCCAAAACTTTTCATCGTAATAAAATTACTAGAAAACTAATTTTCATTACATGCATGTCTATCGAAAACCAGCAGCAGAGGTGTTGCAGCAGGAGTAACGTTACTACTTAACGGTTTTTGCTTTAGAAAATATTTCAGAGGTATTCCAAATTCTATTTGCAATGGGTTTGTGCTCTTAACTCTTCGTTCAGTGAGCATTTGTATGATTATGTCTCCTGGTAAGAGACCAGAAGCTGCTTGTAACACTGACATTCAGATTTATGTACACAATAATTCTGATACAATTTGTCAAGACATTCCAAAAAATCATGAAATAAGAGATCCACTGGTCTGTGTTTCAATAAAGAGTAGAGACGAGGTTCATTATATAGTGGTTGTATGTAATTTACACCCATCACTGGTTACATGAGCATGTCTGAAGTAACTTGCAATCTCAACTGGATATTAGTGCAAAACCAGTGGGAAACCATCGGGGTTAGGAACCACTGGTGCAGTTTTACTTTCACGTTGTGCTCCCACCCCCTTTTCACCATACCAAGCTTCCCTTCTAGCATCTGCAACCAGGAGGGAGGAACTATCACTCTACTTCCACTTCCTCCCTCCCTTCTCTGGCTTCCCTCCTCTCAGCACTTTATGAAGCCTCAAGACTAACTGGGTGGGCAGCTCTCTCTGGTTCTCTAACTAGGTGCAATTTTCTCTCCAGCCATCTCCAATTTACCTGCCTAAACTGGAGCTGGCATGACAGAGGGCAGACTAAGCATTTCTTCCTCAGCACCCTGTCACACTGGTGTTCGCACTATTCATCATTTGGCCACCAATCCCTCCCCCACCCGCTAAAGTAACTCATTGTGTTAGCTTGGATCTTGACAAAGATCTACAGACCCCTCGCATGAGGAGAGGATGCGGGTTCTGTGAGGATAAAGAGAAGCTTTTAGGATGGTTGACATGTCTGGTTCCAGTCAACACTGGCCGGGGAAATCATTCAGCTTGTTTTGGAGGATTGTTAAGGGTACAATGTATCACTGAGAGTATTTGGTAAGTGCAAGTTAATAGAGCCTGATTTTCATCAAATTTCCTGTCTAACCACAGGGCCAATGCCAGATGCTTCAGAGGGAATGAACAGAACAGGTAATCAACATGTGTAAATCAAAGAGTATGTTTTTGTTAATCTTCCTTGATCTTCTGGAAGATTCTAGACATGCACTGAAAGCAGAATGATGTCTCCTTCAATACTGTCTAGTCTCCTGTTACTTTTCCTATCAGGAAGTAAAGTTCAAAACTCCTTGGACCCAAGCAGTATACCATGCCAGCTCTCAATGACACCAAATTCCAACCTGCAGTGTTCCTTCTCACCGGAATACCTGGGCTGGAAGACGTCCATGTCTGGATTTCCATCCCCTTCTGCTTAATGTTCGTTATTTCCATATTAGGAAATTCATTAATTCTGTTCATTATAAAAACAGATCCATCCCTCCACGAGCCCATTTTCCTTTCCATGTTGGCAGTTACAGACCTTGGCTTATCGTTATCCACCATGCCAACGACAATGGGCATATACTGGTTTCACCTTAGGGAGATCAGCCATGATGCCTGTTTTGCTCAGGTGTTCTTCTTCCACTCGCTTACGTTAATTCAATCCTCTGTGCTCTTATGCATGGCCTTTGACCGCTTTGTGGCGATCTCTAAACCGCTGAGATATGCTTCCATCTTAACCCCTCCGAGAATAGCTAAGATGGGACTGGTGTGTCTGCTAAGAGGGGTAACCCTAATACTTCCACTCCCTATTCTCCTGAAAAAGCATCGATACTGTAAGGACAGCATCCTCTCCCATTCCTTCTGCCTGCACCAGGAGGTCATGACGATGGCTTGTTCGGATTTCAGAGTCAACATCATCTATGGCTTCTTTATAACATTCTCTTCACGGATGTTGGACTTCCTGCTCATCCTCCTATCCTATGTGATGATCTTTAAATCAGTGCTGAGCGTTGCATGCCACGTGAAACCCCTCAAGGCCCTGAATACCTGTGTCTCCCATGTCTGCGTCGTCCTTCTCTTCTACACACCACATCTTATCTTAGCTGTGTTATATGGATTCGGGAAGAACTCTTCTCCGATATTTCAGGTTGTCCTAGGCAATATCTATGTGCTGGTCCCGCCCCTGATGAACCCAATCGTGTACAGCGTGAAAATACAAGCAATTCGTGTGAGGATAATCAGGGTATTCATCAAGTAAAGGATCAGTTCATCACCCAGCTCCGGATAATGAAACCCGTGTTACTGGAGTCTTGCTACCCCCAGTCTCCACTGTGCAGGGGGAAGCTCTGTGACAGCGAGAATTCAGCCTGACCAGCTGGGAGGTTGGTCCTAGGGTTTATGCACTGCTCTGCGGGTCAGGTGCCAGGTCACACAGGGAGTCTGTGCCAGAGTTTGGAATTTTTTGTGTGTTGCCTAAATCCTGGTGCTCTGCCTTATCCACAAGACCCTCCTTCCTTTTCCCAGTCAAAGGATAGGAGCACAGGGTCACGACCTAGAACTTAAAGAAATGAAAACTCTTCCCCTTTTTGTGCTCCTGTTGCATACAGCTGTGTTTTTCCTAGTTTAGCCAGAAGTTTGGGTTTGATGTTGAAATTGCTCGGTGAGTTTCTAGAGACTGTGCGATACAGAAGTTGAGACTAGATAATCACAATGGTATCTTCTGGCCTTAAAATCTAGGAATAGTTACACCTCAAATGCTGACAGCACTGGACATATTCCGGTTTAACTCTAGGGAGATCAGCCATGATGCTTATTTTGCCCACCTGTTCTTCATACACTCACTTACATTCACTGAATCCTCTCTCCTCTTGTCCATGGCCTCTCACCGCTTTGTTGCGATCTGTAACCCACTCAGATATGCTTCCATCTTAACCCTGCTGAGAATAGCCAAGATGGGACTGGTGTCTCTGCTAAAAGGAGTGGTCCTAATATTCCCACTCCCCATTCTCCTGAAACAGTACTGATACTGTCAAGCCAACATCCTCTCCCATTCCTACTGCCTCCAACACGAGGTCATGGCGATGGCTTGTTCAGATATCAGAGTCAACATCATCTATGGCTTCTTAGTAATAGTCTCTTCAGTGGAGTTGGACTTGCTGCTTATTTTCATATCATATGTGATGATTCTCAAAACAGTGCTGAGCATCGCGTCCGACGCGGAGCACCTCAAGGCCCTGAACATCTGTGTCTCCCATGGCTGGGTTGTCCTGCTTTTCTACACACCAGACATTGCCTTAGCTGTGATATATAGATTAATAAGGATCTCTTCTCTGATATTTGTGACTGTCCTGGGCAACGTCTATATGCTAGTCCCACCCCTCATGAATCCAATCGTGTACAGCGTGAAAACCAAACCCATTCCTGCAAGGATTATTAGGGTATTCATCAAGTATTTACAAAGACTCTGTGTTTGTGTAGAGCCAGAAGATCGGTGTGATGTTATCGCATAAAGAGCTGTCTCAGTGTCAACTCACAGCTCAGAATTGCTGTGGACACAGTCAGTACAGAGAAGGAACTTGGATGTTTTCTCACATTGTCTATGACCTGTCAATGTCCAGCCTCTGGTTAAACACCCAGGGGCCATGAGAAAAACTGCAGAACTGTTTTGCAGTTGCAGTCCTGGCCCTTCCTGAGCATTCTGGCTGCTGCATGATCCCTGAGATTGGCACCAGCTGTGAGAGGGCCTATTCCAGGGGCACGGCCACCCACCCTTCCCCTGTGCACTCAGCCACGTGCTCATCACCGAGTCGTTTTCAAGACAGGATTTTAGCGGGAGCCCCAAGAGAAGCCATTCGGGCAGCCTCTGCCCTGTGCATGACTTTGCACACATCATATCAATGCAGCCACCCACTTACTGTGCTGCCCCAGGACAGAGCAGAGCTGTGTGTGTGAGTGAGAGTCGCACACACAGGAGTCATGAAAAGATACTCAGGCCCAGGGATCCCTCATCCAGGGCTTAATAATCAAACCTAGCTCTTATCTAGCACTTGTCATCAAGAGATTGGCAAATTAAACAGTAATACGTGGGCACCCAAGAGTTCTGAAGATTCACTCAAACGTAAAATTGTAGGACCACTGACTGTGGTATGTAACTTATCATCTAAATCAGCTTCTGTACCAGATGACTTGGGGATAGCTAATGTGACGGCAATATTTTAAAATGGCTCCTGAGTCGATCCTGATCATTACATACCACGAAGCCCAACTTCGGTACCAGGCAAATTGTTTAAAACTGTAGTAAAGAACAGAATTATCAGACACACAAAGGAGCAGGATATCTTGGGGAAGAGTCAACATGGTTTATGTAAAGGTAAATCATGCCTGACTAATCGGGAAGAATTGGTAGAGGAAGTAGAAGTGGATGGTAACCTGTGCAGCAGTGACCATGAGATGGTCGAGTTCAGGATCCTGACAAAAGGAAGAAAGGAGAACAGCAGGATACAGACCCTGGACTTCAGAAAAGCAGACTTTGACTCCCTCAGGGAGCTGATGGGCAGGATCCCCTGGGAGGCTATTATGAGAGGAAAGGAGTCCAAGAGAGCTGGCTGTATTTTAAAGAAATCCAATTGAGGTGCAGGAACAAACCATCCCGATGCGCAGAGAGAATAGCAAATATGGCAGGTAACCAACTTGGCTTAACAAAGAAGTCTATTTGAATGTGGACAATGTGCACCTAACTCGCCTCTGAATATCTCCCTCCACCCTCCCCACCCTGATCATACTCTGAGCAGTTACTGTATCTGGGATAAAGAGACAAAGGCGGTCAGTCCAGAGGCTTCAGGGCACTTGCTGATGTCTGAAGGGGGCTCAGGAAGCTGCGCTTCCCCATGGCAGGATATTGCACCAGAGGGGTTTCTGCCTAAGCTGGGACAATCTGTTCTGCCCTCTGTCAGAGAGGTTATCGGATGGGAGGGACTGCTACTCAGTGTGGAAATCCTATGTTTGAAACAAGAATGCGCAAGAGCCTGGGAGTAGTAGCAGATGCTCAGATTCTATGACAATGAGCAGCAGCACAGAAATGCTGATAGAGAAATTAGTACGTCCAACCCTTGGTTCTTCTTTTCTCTCTGGGGTTTTAGCAGTGCAGGACAACTCTAGCAAGTCTGCAAGTCTCAGTTTGCCCTGACAATCTGAGCCTCTCTTATCGGTGAATCATTTCTTCACTCCCAGGGGAGGCCCTTAGACTGAAATTCTCCAGGGTCTATTTTTGGCTCTTCCCATTGCTCACAAAGCTCAAGGAAATGTCCAGGAGTCCTGGCCAACGTGAGAATCCACAGGTACTCTACAGAGATATTATTAAAGTCCCTGTCCAGCATTGCGAGTGTGAGACGTGAGATTCATACACACATTCTCAGGTCACAGTAAGAACATGTCCTCTCTGTCACGCTGAGTTCCTTTTAATAGCTTGTATTCAGAGAGAGCGATCAGCACAGGATCACAGAGAGATGCAACAGAGGGAGGTTCTTTATTGAACTCACAGTAACACCAGCCAGCACTGCCTGAGCTATCCCCTAATAGTCTACCTCAGTTGCTATGGCAACAAGCTAAGCTCTGTTCCTACGGCAACTTAGGCAAGACACAAAAAGTCTCTGCTGTGTGGGATTCCAGTGAGGTGCCTGTTTCTGCAATAAAGTTAGTGCTAAGGGCTCGGGAAGGCTTCAACTCAAGAACAATCTGGGCAGAAATTCTCCAGCACAAAGAATTGAACTCTTTAGTATTGTCAGAAACACCAAAGGATTTACCTGGTCAAGTTGGAAATAAAGATTTATTGTAAATAGTTTAGACAAATATTTGTTTTTAAGATCATTTCTTGGTCTATTACTGTTCTCTTCTATCTGTCTCAGTATCTGCCTTTTTTTAATCTGTTTGGTTTTTTCCTCTGGTTCTCTCAAGTTATCCAATTCAGCAACTTCACTGCCATGTTAAGAAGTGTACACAAAGCCTCTGCAGTCGGTATCTGAGATACCCGAGAGTTCACAACACAAATGGGTCCCACAGGGTTTTACAGACTGGTCAGATTCTGCTCTCACATTCTGTCTTCAGTGTCTCACTGCAGATTGACACTGGTATCACTGAGAGCAAAATCAGTGCCCCTGTGTTTTGAAATGCCCATCTTTCATGCTTGGTCTCAGGATGCCACATAAACTGGGGATTTTCCTTCAGACTCTTTCAGCACCCTAACAGAATAGCTCTCCCTGCTGCAGGACCTGAAGCAAGGATCTTCACAGCAGGGAGCCTAAAGTTCCACTCTAAGGGTGAAATCTTGGTCCCATTCAGATCAATGGCAAAACTCCCGTCAGGACCAGGATTTCACCGCAAAGGCACATTTAGGGACTTAAATAAAAGACCTGATTATCACCAGCCATGAGCCTCCAGTGACTTCTTTGTTCTTAGAACACATATTGTTCACTTCAACCCAGTTTACCAACCAATCCAGATCGCTCTGAATCAGTGACCAGTCCTCTTCATTATTTACAATCTCCCAATTTTTGTGTCATCTGCAAACATTATCAGTATTCAAGCATGTGAAGGGTAAGTAGCTGGGTCGCTGACGGGTGTCTCTGCTTGCCATTGTCAGTTAACAAGGCAGAATGACGAAACCACTGTACTTGTTATGTCCCAGAGAAAGCTGGATGCCTGCAAGAAAGTGTGCTCTGTTACATCCTTTGTTTCTTTTGGTGATGCAAAGTCCCACCCTGACTTGATAATGGCTGTTTACATGGGGAAAACATTGCCCCTTCACAACAGAGGAATTGCATGGTCCATCTAGTTCAGTCTCCCCTGTATCATAGTGACAAATCCATGGGATGTCGAAGAAGGTGTTTGGGGAATAACCTGACTGTCATGAGGATGTCATCTTAATGTCCAACAGACAGAGATTGGCTTGTGCCCTGAGACACGCGGGCGTATAGGCTTTCCAAGATATTTATTTAACTGTAACTATTGTACCGGAAGATTCTTACTATCCATGCAAATGTCCTAAACCTTTCTGATTCTTGCTTCGCTCCTGACCTCAACTTCATCTTCTGGCAATGAGTTCCTCTATCTAATTATGCTCTGAGCCCTGGTCCACACTTACCTGGAACTTGGGCGGCAGTCGATGGGAGTTACGCAAACTACGCAGAGTAAGTCACGTTGAGTGCTCTGCTTCCCTTCTGCGCGCTGTCTACACTTCTTGAGGGATTGGATTTGGTCAGTAGACTTCCTGATTGATTGAGCGGGTCTACACTGACTGCTCAGTCGATCCTGAAAGGTCGATCTCGTGGTGGCGAATTTGCCGCCATCAGCACATACATGGCCTCAGTGAAGAAAGCATTCTTTTTATAATCTGTTTTGAATTTGCCATGTTTCACTTTAACTGAATGTCCTCTTGACCTTGTGTTATGAGAAGGAAGAACACATTCTTGATATCCTCTCTGCCAGTCAGTATTTTACAGACTCTTCTCAAATCCCTGCTTATTTCTCTCAGTTCTAAGGTTGCAATCCCAGTCTTTTCAACCTCTCTCCCAATGTGAGTTACCCAGGCCCTTCATCATTCTTGTCACCCTTCCCTGATCCCCTCTTTTGCAAAATCCTCTTTGAGAAGAGTGCTCAGTACTGCACAGAGGAGTCCAGAGGAGGGTGAAACATTGACTGATTGATCTCATGGCATTGTATTTTTGGTATTATTCCCAATCCCAATCCTTCTGTCCCAGTATTTTATTTCCTTATTGACCGTGCTTGCACTTTGAAGAGGGTTTCACAGAGCTGTATACCATGATGCCAGGTCCCTGTCTTGAGTTCATACAGTTGAATTAGAATCTTGTAAGGTGTCTAAAGAGTTCAAGTTTTTCCCTCCAATGGGCATCGAACATCATCTCCCATCAAGCGGCTCGTTCACTGTGTTGGTTAGCTCCCTCTGAGGACATCTTTGGACCAGACTATGCCTAAATAATTTGGAGCAATCTGCAAATCATAGAACCATAGAAAATTAGGATTGGAAGGAATCTCAGGAGGTCATCTAGTCCAACGCTTTCCTCAAAGCAAGGCCAAATGCAATTAAATCATTCCAGCCAGGGCTTTGTCATACCTCACCTTAAAAATCTTTAAGAATGGAGATTCCACGACTTCCCTTGGTAACCCATTCCAATGCTTCACCACCCTGCTAGTGAAAAAGTTTGTCTAATATCAAACTTAGACCACCCCCCCCATCTCCACTACAACTTGAGACCACTGCTCCTAGTTCTGTGACCTACTACCCCTGAAAACAACCAACCTCCATCTTCCTAGGAGCCTTCCTTCAGGTAATGAAATCTACTATCAAATCCCCCCTCATTCTTCTCTTCCGAAAACTAAAGAAGTCTAGTTCCCTCAGCCTCTCCTCAAAAGTCATGTGCTCCAGCCCCCTAATAATGTTTCCCGTCTCTCCAATTTGTCCACATTCTTCCTGAAGTGAGGGGCCCAAAACTGGACACAGGACTCCAAATATGACCTCACCAGTGCCACATGCACCGAAATAATCACTTCCCTTGAACTGCTGACAAAGCTTCTACCAGTCCAATATGCTATTAGGCTTCTAGGCAACAAGGACACACCGCTGTCACATTCAGCTTCTTGTCCACTGTAACCCCCAGGTCCTTCTCTGCTGAACTGTTGCCTAGCCCGTTGGTCCCTAGTCTGTATCAATGAATGGGATTCTTCCATCCTTCATCCAGAGCCCCCTTTGTGGACTTTTCCAAGTCTATTGAATTCAGGATCTGTCCCTCCAGCCAGATTTCCTTAAAGTTCCACTCTTTCTCAGGCAATACTGTCCTTCAAATAACATTCTCCACCAGTATAGGAGCAAATGGAAGAAACCCCAAAAGGTCTCCCATCCCTTCTGGTACTTCCCTTTGATGAGAACTCGGGGAGATGGATTTGCAGATGATGTTGGCAGTGGGGCAGGTCTGGGGCAGGGAGAATACAGCTGGTCCAGCTCGCTGGTTGGTCCTGTGGTTTGGGCACTGCTGTGCCGCTCAGAAGAGCTGGGTTTGATTCCCTTGCCCTGTGTGACCATGGACAAGCCAGTGACTGTTTCTGAGCCTCCGCACAAGCGGATAACATCCCTGCCCTGCTTCACAGAGGTGGTGGGAAGATGAATATGTTCAAGGTGCTCAGATACTCTGGTGAGGGGGTCAACATCCCTGATATTTTCCTGTCACAGATTTCTTACCTCAGCCTCCAGTGACAGTTGGCCTCCGGGAATCCCAGTGATTCCAGCACCTGGGTATCAGGGGCAGATATGGGAGTACTCGGGTGATCTGCTTCCCACAGTGAGTTTTAGGTGCTGGATGTCTGAGGGGAGGTTTGGAGTGTCACGGGGAAGCCAAGGGTTTCAGGACATGCACTAGACTGGGGTTCTCAAGCCATTGGGGCTGAATGGGTCTAACTGCCAAACAATGGAGCAATGGTGATGGGGGCGTCATCTTAGATGACCTGGCTGGGAGAAAGCAGCCTCAGGGCAAAGGTCAGCTTCACACTTTTGGCCCGTAACACAGACACAGCTGAGCATGATAGTGACTGAGCCCAGGCTCACACAGGGAGGCTTTGAGAAAAGGTTGCTTCCTCAGGAAAGGGGCAAACAAATGGAAAGATTCTCTTTCAGAGCTGCAGGTAAACCAGGCTGCGTCCCAAGAGCTCCTCGTCTTCCCTTGGACCAGTTCCGTTCCTTTATCTCCAGAGCAAAGCCTGCCCAACTTACCCTATAGTGATGTGTGAGATAAATGAGTGCAGACATGTGATAGCTGCTTGTTATTTTATAACCATTTTCTCTAATGCTTTGTGCTGTCTGCTAACAAATCTCCATGTTTAAAGGAGGCTGATGGTGATAGTATAGGTCTGCTCACAAGCATTCGCAGGGGAGAGACTCAGGTGTCCAGTTTGACCTGCATCATGATAAGCATTTGGCATAGACGAGGTGTTGTACCCATCTGAAAGAGTGGGACAATTGTGTAATTCCACCTCAAGACAGGAAAATACCTGGTTTAGAGGATAAAGAGATTATATGTTCTGCTTTTACTGAGATAATCCCAATTCCTCTTGGCCAGCGTATCTTCCTGTGTAGTGCATTTAAGCATTCAGAGTAGCAACTTTTTGATACTGTATCCCAGATATCGATCTGCTCAAGGCAATGATTCATAGATTCATAGAATTTAAAGCCAGAAGGTGTAGTAAGAAGTGAGAGTTTAAGGCCTGTAAAACAGGCTAAGGCCTAAATGGAAAAAGCCGAGTGAACAGAAGCATAAGGGGTCACTCAAGTTAACTGAGACTGGTATAGGAAAGTGCTGATTCTGCAAGGTTGTAAGACTGCCAAAATATTACTAAAATATGTAGTAGGTATAAGAGATACCAAGATACTAACTCTCTGAAATGACACTTTTATGGGTAGAAATGATACATGGGGTGGCGGTGCCCGGGTCAGCCAGTCAATGGAAAAAGGTGGTATTAGACTACATCAGGAGGGTGGCAACTACCTACGTGAAAGGGGGGCAGACCGAAAGTGTATGTAACAGTGTATAAAAGAGGGTGTCAAAGGGAATACCGGTGTCCGGTCTAGGGGATAACGGAAAGTCCCTCCGTTGGGCCGAGACCATTGTAACGCCGCCAATATGACACTGACCCAGAGATACTCTGTAAGTCATTTCTCATTGTGCCGCACGCAATAAACCTCGCTTGGGCGCCTTCGTTACTCAGCTAATCTGTGGTTGTGTCGATTCATTCGATCGTGAGAGCCGTCTCAGTTCCCTGGCCGGAGCTGGGACAGCATCTACACAGGGACACACGCATGCAGCCTACACTGATAAATACCGGTGACAGCATCTACCAACGCACCGAGTACAACAGAAGGGACAATTACACCATCTAGTCTGACCTCCTGCACTTCAGAGCCTACAGAATTTCTCCCATTTGGGTGGCTTTTCATAGAAAACTGATCATTTTCTTCTGAAAATTCAGTTGCCATGGCCCTGCCCAGCTGCAGCCACCTGGATTCCCAAGACAAATTGGAGGCTTTTCGTCTCCCTCTTCTCAAAAATGAAGGTGGCACTGACTGAGTCTATGGCTGCATTCGGGATTTGGAAAGGTCTAATCCTCCACCTAGTCTATACCTCACCAAATACTATAGCCAGCCTTCCTATCTCTATGCAGCTTCCTCCACCCCTACAACGGTCCTTAGGCAGAACCTGTGGTCAGTGGCTACTGTGACAGGCCCTGGTAGCACATCTCTGATGAACCTGTGCTCCCAGGGAGCTGGAGAGGGTCCTAGAGCCGGTGTGGAGTCACACAGATTGTGGTTGGGAGGACCTGGCTATCAGGGGATCACTGAGATCTGTGCGTAACTTTAGAAATCCATGAACACTGGTTCCCCCCCTGTATTCCTCAGGGAGAAAGGAAGAGATGTCCTCCCTACTGGAACAATCTGAGGGAAATTTCCAGGTAGGAGCTGTGTGGAATCTTCTTCCTCGGTTTGCACCCTGGGTTAGTAATGCAGGAAAGGGGGCTGCCAGGGAGAAATCTCACCCTACATAACTATGATTAGTCAATTTTACTGCATTTCAGCAGGATTACAGCTGTAAGAGAATCATCAGTACCACTCAGCCGCCCTCAAGGGAGCCCTGTGACTCCTCTGAGCCGTACGCAGAGCACTGACAGCCTGGATTGCAGGAATAGATCCTGTGGCAGGGCTTGTGCTGCTTTCCAGTATGTTGACATCACCGAGCATCCCCTGTGATTGGGCTTCCTGCAGTTTGCCATTGGCCTTGACGGGGTTAAAACTGGCACACATTGAACCAATCAGCTGGGGGTCCCAGGTGGCCAAGTGGTCCCCATGGAAATGGGCAAACATGCTTCATAAGGACAGTTGCAGCTTGTCTGAGCAGACACTGCCTGCTGCCCGTGCAAGCTCTCCACTGACTCCTTTGCCATTAGGGTGCAGACCTCTGTTGGCAGCTGCTCCCCTTCTCGCAGGTCTTGGGTATGTTGGCAGGTTTCTCTGTCTTTAAATCTTCCAAACGCCAAGGGAAGGGTAAAGGCTGCCAGCTGTTGAGATGGGCAGATGTTCTGTGCAGCAGCAGCTGACTCTGCTGGGCTGTGGGTGTGACTCAGTGACAGGGGCTGGAGAGCAGGCAGCACTAGGGAGCTGGGGATCATGTACCCGTGGTCTTTGGGTGATCATTCTAGGTACACAGAAACCCCAGATTCAAAGGGAGCTCGGAGTGTGAAAACCCATTTCCCCGAGTCAGGATTTCTCAGTGGGTTCCATTGCAGAGGTGCAGTGTGTTCTGAGTCAGAGAAGACCCCTGGAAATATGTGTATTTCTCAAATCACCTCAGGTTCATTTGCTTATGGGAATTTCTCTCATGTTTAAACCCCTCACAGTAGCTGAGGGACCCTCCATTCCATCCGTCCATGGTCCATGTGGAATATTCCAAGGACACAGACACCCCAGATTCAAAGCGAACTTAGAGCGTGAAAACCCCCATGCCCCGAATCAGGATTTCCCAGTGGGTCCCATATCCAGAGTGCATGTGCATGTGCATGTGCTCTTGGCCTGAGAAGAGCCCATGCAATATGTGCATTTCCCAAATCACCTCATGTTTATTTGCTTGTGGGAACTTCTGTCCTGTAGAAACCCCTCACAGTTACAGGGCATCCTGCATCTCTGCCCCCCTCTCTAGTCTCCGAATGCCAGATGTCAGCCTCATCCCTTTCCCTCTCCTGCTGTGGATTCACACCATTCTCCCACCCTCAGACTGGATCCTGGGCTACAGTGCAGGGTGTTTTAACTGGGCTTGCCCAGCAGGTCAAACTTGTTCTGCAACTTTGCTTCTTCCCTTTGGGAGTCTGTGACCTGAGGTGACCAGACAGTCTTATTGAACCGAATTGTTCTTTAATCTGAACAGTAGGAAAAATGCCTCACATAGGAGAGTAAAAAGGTTTTAAAACAACAGTCTGTACGTGACTCTTATCTCAAGCACCCCCGCTCCTTTGGGACTCTGGCAGAATGAGCATCTTCTGACTTTCCCATGCTGTGTGTGTATGTCTGTGTGTCAGTTTAAAGAATTTCACAGCACCAGCTGCCCAACCATTGAACTGTCTCCTAGCACAGGCAAAACAAGTTGTGTAACTTGGCTGGAGCCTGGAAGTAGGATCCTCTCAGCATGAAGCTCAGGTGCTCTCTCTTAATCTCCCTGCAGTGAGAGCTGGCTTTTCTTGAGCTATTGTTTCCCTTCCTGTTTGTTTTCCAGCTTCCTGCTATTAAACTAAGACTATATAATACAGTTCACAGACAGTCAGAGAGAGAGAGAGCAATAGATGACTTTCATCTGTGAAATGAAATTTCATTTCCATGAATACTCATGCATTTCACTTTGAAACCTGCTTCCCGCAAACCCTCATCATAGCTGAGTAACAGGTGCTGGGTTACAATGTACTAGAGCAGTGGGTGTACCTGATGGTTGTGTAAGATTTCCAATGCTATTCGCACCTGCAGTTGAAATTTTGTAGGGTCCAGATATGGAAAATGGTTGAAAACCAGTGTACTAGAATGTGCCCTATGCTGGATAAAGGCTGCAGATTGACATCAGAGAACCAGTGGAGAACCAGACAACTATGAACCCAGGGATAGAGAAGGTAGCAGCAACAAAGGATTCCCCAGACTTTTTTTTGCTGACAGGCGATTGAATGAGGGCCAGCAGGTTACAATCTTTTCAAGTACTCAAGGTATCAAGATGACAAACTTAACATTTTAGGTCCCCCTCTAACTTGAGAACTCATCTCTGAAAGAAGATCCGAGGGGAAAGAATGGGTTCATATATGTGTGCTAGATATGATTCTATAAATTGAGTTACATGAGCATGTCTGAAGTAACTTGTACTCTCAAGTGGATATTAGTGCAAAACCAGTTGTAGCAGGGTGTTGCAGTGCCTGCCCTGCTTCTGCTTCTGCTGCATTCACAAAGTCAGTGGGAGATCCTCAGGTTCAGGAACCACTGGTGCAGTTTTATTTACAGGTTGTGCTCCCACCACCTTTTCACCATACCAACCTTGCCTCCTAGCATCTGCATCCAGGAGGGATGAGCTATCGCTCTACTTCCACCTCCTGCCCCCTTCTGTGGCTTCCCTCCTCTTAGGACTTAATGAAGCCCCAAGGCTAACTGGGCAGGCAGCTGTCCTGCTTCTCTAACTAGGTGCTGGCTTCTCTCCAGCCAGCTATAATTTACCTGCCTAAACAGGAGCTGACATGACAGAGGGCAGACTAAGCAGTTCTTGCTCAGCACCCTGTCACACTGGTGTGTGCACTATTCATCATTTGGGCTCCAATCACTCCCTACCCAGCTGAAGTAACTCATTGTTTTAGCTTGGGACTTGCCAAAGATCTACAGACCCCTCGCATGAGGAGAGGATGTGGGTCCTGTGAGGATAAAGAGAAGCTTTTAGGATGATTGAGTTGTCAGCATCCAGTCAACACTGGCTGGGCAAATCATTCAGCTTGTTTTGGAGGGATTCTTTGGGGTACAATGTATCACTGAGAGTATTTGGTAAGTGAAAGTTAATAGAGCCTGATTCTCATCGAATTTACACCTCTAAATTTGGAGTGATGCTATTGCAGTCAAAGTTTCTGAATTCAGAACCTGGCCCTTAGTATCTTTCCCATGTACTACAAAGAGGCAGTGATGTAATTTGGTCTCTCAGGAATAGAGAAAATAAGAAAAATGTAACGAGGCAATGAAACACATTTATAAATATCATCAGTGCAGGACAGATAAATGCAATGACCATATTCACCATGCGCTCACAAGATCACAATTCTAAAATCACACAGTGCTCAAGCAGGCTATGGAACATATGGCCACAACATATCAATTGGACCAAGAAGTTAGTAGGATTCAAAGAGGGACTGGAGGTTGATATGGGGAAGCAGAAAATCCAATTACAGTAGTAAGGGTTTTTTAAAATAGTTTGAAAGGGTCATAAACCTTCCTGATTTACACCATAAAATATGTCTGTGTCAGAAGGAATTTTTCTCTGGGAGCAGATTATCTCACAGCTGGCTATTGTACAGCTTCTTCTACCTCCTTCTATTCCTAGCTACAGAAAAAGCGGCTAAATGCACTACAGGTCTGATCCAGTCTGGCATTCCTTATCGGTTGTGTACATGAGAATATAGGAACGGCCACACAGGGTCAGACCAATGGTTCATGAAGCCCAGGGTCCTGTCTTCCACAGGGCCAATGCCAGATGCTTCAGAGGGAATGAACAGAACAGGTAATCATTATGTGTAAATCCAAGACTATGTTTTTGTTGATCTTCCTTGACATTCTGAAAGACTCTAGACATGCACTGAGAGCAGAATGATGTTTCATTCAATATTATCTAGTCTCCTGTTACTTTTCCTTTCAGGAAGTAAAGTTGAAAACTCCTTGGATCCACACAGTACACCATGTCAGCTGTCAATGACACCAAATTCCAACCTGCAGTCTTCCTTCTCACCGGCATACCTGCGCTGGAAGACATCCATGTCTGGATTTTCATCCCTTTCTGCTTAATGTACATTATTTCCATATTAGGAAATTCATTCATTCTGTTCATTATAAAAACAGATCCATCCCTCCATGAGCCCATGTACATTTTCCTTTCCATGTTGGTCATCACAGATCTTGGCTTATCGTTATCCACCCTACCAACAATACTGGGCATATACTGGTTTCAGTCTAGGAAGATCAGCCACAATGCCTGTTTTTCCCAGGTGTTCTTCATCCACTCGCTTACGTTAATTGAATCAGCTGTGCTCTTGTCCATGGCATTTGACCGCTTTGTGGCGATCTGTAACCCGCTGAGATATGCTTCCATCTTAACCCCACCAAGAATAGCCAAGATGGGACTGGTGTCTGTGCTCAGAGGGGTTGTCCTAATATTACCACTCCCCATTCTCCTGAAACAGCATCGATACTGTAAGGATAGCATCCTCTCCCAGTCCTATTGTCTGCACCAGGAGGTCATGACTATGGCTTGTTCAGATATCAGACTCAACATCATCTATGGTTTCTTTTTAACAGTCTCTTCACGGGGGATGGACTTGCTGCTCATCCTCCTATCCTATGTGATGATCCTTAAATCAGTGCTGAGCATTCCATCCCATGGAAAACGTCTCAAGGTACTGAATACCTGTGTCTCCCATGTCTGCGTCGTCCTGCTCTTCTACACTCCAGAGATTGCCTTAGCTGTGATATATAGATTTGTGAAGAATTATTCTCCGATACTGCCAATTGTCCTCGGCAATGTCTATATGCTCGTCCCGCCCCTGATGAACCCAATCGTGTACAGCGTGAAAACACAAGCAATTCGTGTGAGGATAATCAGGGCATTTGTCAAGTGAAGTTCATCACCCAGCTTCCGAGAATCAAACACCTGTAACTGGCTTCTTGCTATCCCCAGTCTCCACTGTCCAGAAGGAAGGAAGCTCTGGGACAGGGAGAATCCACCCTGACCAGCTGGGTGGCTGGTCCTATGGTTTGTGCACTTCTCTGAAGGTCAAGGTCCCAGGTCACACATGGAGTCTTTGCCAGAGTTTGGCATTTTTTGTTTGTTGCCTAAATCCTGGTGCCCTGCCTTACCCACAAGATCCTCCTTCCTTTTCCCAGCCACAGGATAGGAGCACAGGGTCGCGACCTAGAATTTTAAGTGATTTTTTGTTTGTTGCCTAAATCCTGGTGCCCTGTCTTACCCACAAGACCCTCCTCCCTTTTCCCAGCCACAGGATAGGAGCACAGGGTCGCGACCTAGAACTTAAAGTGATGAATGCTCTTCTCCTTTTTGTGCTCCTGTTGCACACAGTTGTGCGTGTTCCTAGTTCAGCCAGAAGATTGGGTTTGATGTTGAAATTGCTGGGTAAGTTTCTACAGACTGTGCGATACAGAAGGTGAGACGAGACAATCACTGTGGTCTTTTCTGGCCTTAAAATCTAGAAATAGTTACACTGCAAATGATATTTATTTCCAATGTCTGATGAGAGTTTACAAACATCTTCCAGTAACTGGAACAACTCTTAAGCAACTTCTCCCCTGTGTTTTAAGGCCATTTAGTCCTCTTTGAAGAAAGAACCAGGTTCACACTAAAAGTAGGTGAAATTTTTCAGACAGATTGTTCATTTGCTAGTAAATGCAGGTTCAGCTGACCCAAAACGATACTTAAATTTGGCAAAATAGTTTTGGCCATTCACAAAAGTCAGAGGTGAGGGAGAAGGTGGTGAGGCTGTCTCTCGTCACCCAGCATAATCTTTAGGTCAGTGAGAAGAGTGCTCATGTGGGTTGTGGGAAGGCCCAGATTCAAATCCTTCCCCCCTCCCCCCCGACCAAACCTGAAATGGAGTCACTAGAAAAGCAGAAAAAATTAAGATTTGGGTCAGTCTAAACCAATTTTTTTTTCACTTTTTCACCATTGCCACCAGACCAAAATATCAGGTAATGGTGGCACTGGGAGGCCTTTCAGGGGATATAGGCACCCCAAAATTTGATTTAGCCTTGCCCCCGGTAGCCACCCAGCTCTGAATGTTGATGATATGCAGGGTTGTCCTTAACGAAAATGACTCACTAGGAGAAGGGAGCTCCCTGTACAGTGACCCTTGTCCCTGCAGATTGGGAGGATGGGGGCAGGAACGAGGAATGGAGCTTTGTGCAGCCAGGGGAGATTCCCAGAAGTGGATCTAAACTGGCCCCAGGAGAAGCCCCGTGCAGAGAAAGAGGAAGTCCTGCCCCTCCCTAGCCTATCGGGACTAGCAGTTGGAATGTGGCACAGTGTAGGAAACCCTGGCTGGACACCCCTTCCCCAGAGCTGGGCCCAGTGCTTGCGGGCTACAGGGACCTTGGGTTGGCTCTGTGTGTAGCTGAGGGGGGAGGGTTGTATATACAGCTCAGTGTGACATACCCAGGGTATAATCTGGACTCTTTGAATGTCTGTGCCTCCTTCATTCTCCACCTCAGGGTGGCTTTTGCACTGCTTTGCTGATGAACAACACAACCCTCCATGCTCTGGTCACTCATAGCCTGCAGCATGCAACGTTGCATGAATGCTCTCCCAGCCCCTCATTAACTACACACAGGGCAACACCTGCCACTTCTCTAGGCCCAGCCTTGCACCCCAGAAATGTGCGTCTTGTACTGTCCAGTCCGTTCACTGTACAAAAACAGGCTCATGTAAATCCGTTTTTCCAGCAGGGGATAATAATTATGCACCAGGTTTGCTGTTTCAAGCAGAATTTCCCACATTCTTTGACTCAAACACACTGATTAGGATAAAGCAGTGAAACAAGTTTATTAACCACAGCAAAAAGGATTTAAAGTGATCACAAGTCATGAGAAATAAAGAAAAAAATAGATTGTGAAAGAAATAAAAAATAAACACGCCTTCTTATTCCTAAACTTTACCAAGTGAAGTAAGATCCGAAGCAAGCAGCTTTTCTCATCCCTTTGGATATTGCAGGCAGTTCACAGTTCCCAGTTCCTGGTAAACAGGATGGATTTCCTTCCCAGCTTGGGACCATTCTCCCCAGTTCAAAGTGTTTCAAGCAATCTTGGTTCAGTAGAGATGTTGGAGGAGAGAGATAATGAAAAAGCCATTGTTTCTCATTTTGTGCCCTCCTCTCCTTGAGTTACACCCCTGCCCCTACTGGGTGTAAGCAAAGCAGTCTCCCATGCATACACGTGAGATTCAAAGTGTAATTTGGGCCTGACTCTGATCTCCTTTACATCAGTGTAAGTCAAGTGTAATGCTACTGAAGTGAATGCAGTGACTCTGGATTTGCACTGGTGTCACCAACAGCAGAATTTGGTCCTTTGAGTTCAGTGGGGTTATTTCCCGATTTTCACTGGTGTGAGAGTATAAGGCCCAATGGGCTAATTCTACCCCTCCTGTGACACCATTGAAGGCAATGGGAACTCTGTGTATAGAGATTCCAAGCTCTTTGGGGCAAGGATTATGTTTTTGCTCTGTGTTTGTGCTGTGCCTCACACAATGGGGTCCTGGTCCATGACCACAGCTAGCTGGTGCTACGGCAGTACATATGATAATTAGTTGAGGATCAAGCAGAACTGCCTTCATATTATTAGCATTTGATATACAGATCAGAGTGCTGGGGGCATCTAGCAATAGCTTTAAACTCAGAACAGCTTCCAGACCCACTGCATCCTCAATCTCTGCAGGTAGAAGTTCTTAATTCTCTCCATTGCAAACTGGTTGCCAACTGTCCATAAATTTCTGGACAGTTAGTAAATAAATTTACAATATTAACACTGTCCATAAACCCATAAATAAATGAAAATGTCTGTGAAATTGGGTAGAAATAAAACATACTGTATTTTGACATTGATTGTCGTCATTCAGAATCACTTCTTGTATCATAAAACTACATTGACCATGACTTAATCAATTTTCTGTTTTCTATTTTTGCACATGTCTAAAAAAGTTGATCAATCAATTAACTGCAGCTAAAACAATTGCAGGATTCTGAATCACTGTGTACGGAATATCGTGAGGACAGAGTTTATATTTGTAATGACACCATAAGTAATTAGGTCGTGAAAATGTTTGTAAAGTGAGTACACACTTTTGTGACGTATTGTTTTGTTTATTGTATTTTTAGTGATGTCAGTAAAAAAAATCAGCTTCAGATCTTCATGTCAGTAAAAACCGAATTGCGAGGTGGGCAACCCTGGCCCAGCCTGCATTAATAGGAACAATGCCAGCAGATCACAGGAAGTGATTATTCCCCTCTATTCGGCATTGGTGAGGCCACATTTCAAGTATTGTGTCAGTTTTGGGCCCCTCCAAGGATGTGGATAAATTGGAGTGAGTCCAATGGAGGACAATAAAAATGCTTAGGGGGCTGGGGCACGTGACTTATGAGGTGAGTCAGAGGGAACTAGGCTTGTTTAGTCGCAGAAGAGAAGAATGAGGGGGGATTTGATAACAGCTTTTAAATACCTGAAAGGGGGTTTCAGGAAGGATGGAGCTAGGCTGTTCTCAGTGGTGGCAGATGAGAGAAGTAGGAGCAATGGTCTCAAGTTGCAGTGGGGGTGGTCCAGGTTGGATATTAGGTAGAAGTTTTTCACTAGGAGGGTGGTGAAGCACTGGAATGGGATACCTAGGGAGGTGGTGGAATCTCCATCCTTAGAGGTTTTTAAAGTGTGGCTTGACAAAGCCCTGGATGGGATGATTTAGTTGGGGTTGGCCCTGTTTGAGCAGGGGTTGGACTAGATACCTCCTGAGGTCCCTTCCAATCCTCATCTTCTAGGATTCTATGAAGACAGGCCTGAATCATGGGGTGTAACAATGTGTTAAAGGTGGCAAATGAGTACATTTCTTCATGTGCTCATGTTTAGGGACATTTCAGCAACCAGCCAGCTGTCCAAACCACGACCAATTATCGGAGTAGACTGTCAATTATTTTGCTAGCTGCTTTTAGCCATTTTCAGGCCTTTGCAGAAACTGAGCATAACTAGGCAAACTGAGGGGGAGGGGACGAGACAGGTGCACGTGAAGTGAGCCTGGTTCTATGTGTTCTCTCTCTCTGAATGTGCTGGACAAATGTCTGTGAAAAACAGGACGTCTGGATATATCCCAGAACTGCAGCGATGGGGAAATTATTGCTGGACTTACAGCTTTAGACTTGCTTAACAATTTCTTTGTAGTCACATGTCTATAGCTCCTGCCCCTGCTTCTGCCCAGGGATTGATCTGTTTGGTCAGCTGTGTAACATTTTCTTGACTGACATGTCTCTGTAACTTTTGTGGTATAAGAGGGAGGTAGTGAGTCTGAGTCAGCGGATCGCTTCATGGACATATTTGGAAGGTTCTCCAGGCCCAGACAGAAGAACTGGCCATATGGAAGTCTGTGAGTGATTCACCCGAAGACGGCCCAAAGATTGCTTCAGACTTGTGTAGGAAACTAAAGTTTTGGGGCACTTTAATCACCTATTGTATTTGTATGTGCTGAAGACTTTGGTAAAAGCTTCCAGTGGAATTGCTGGAGACCAGAAGCAAAGCTTTAAATTAAGAGCACTTGGTTTGGATTTGTCTTTTTCAGCTATATAGCAGGCAGAGGTACTGTGTTTCCTTTGGTTTATTTCCTGATACCAACTCACAGACACTAAAAGTTACTGGGTCGAGGAACCGTGGATAACATTGCTACAGACTATGTCAATGGTTCCTGAGGTGGTGCACAATGCAACTCTGATAGGGTTTCCTCTTTCCGTTGTTAGGTGCAGCCTGCACTCCTCTAAACCCCATCAGGAGACCAAAGAGCTTGGCAAAATGTAAGCCGCCTGCCAGCGTCTTACAGCTTTTCTTGAAGGATTACAAGCAAATAACTATGTAATTTCTTCCTAATCCTTTAATCATTCTCAGAGTTCTTGAATGTATCCACATCCTTCTTGAATTGTGGACACCAGAACTGGACACAGGATTCCAGCAATGGCTGTATCACTGCTAAAATACCCACAGTGCTCCTACTTAAGATTATTCTGTCCTGCATCCCAGGATCACATTAGCCCTTTTGAGGCTGCTGCTGGGAGCTCATGTTCAGCTGATTATCCACCATGAACCCCCAATCATTTTCAGCGTCCCTGCTTCCCAGCAGACAGTCCCCCACCCTGTAAATGTGCCCTGCATTCTTTCTTCCTAAACGTAGACGTACATTTAGCCATATTAAAACACATATAGTTTGCCTGCCCCCAGGTCACCAAATGATCCAGATCATTGTATCAGTGTCCTGTCCTCTTCATTGTTTACCGCTCTTCCAATTTTTGTGTCATCTGCAAACTTTATCGGGAAGATTTTATGTTTTCTTCCAGGTCATTGATAAAAATGTAAAATAGCGCAGGGACAGGAACCGGTCCCTGTTCCGGTGTTATGCTCCGGGCTAATTTTGCTTGTTGGATTTCATGTGCAGGTGATGCTGGTGGCCTGTGTTGTACAAGAAATCAGACTAGGTGATGGGATGGTCCTTTCTGGCCTTAATTCTGTGACACCTCTGGAAACACCTATTCAGTGATGATTTCCCTTTGATAGTTACATTTTGAGACCTATCAGTTAGCCAGTTTTTAATGCCTTTTATGGGTGCCGTGTTAGGACTTAGAGGGATGAGCACAAGCCCAGTTGCCAAAATTTAGGCATCTAGGGACTTTAGGCACTTACAGACTAGGGGGCAGCTGAACAGAGTTATAGCAAAAATGATAAAATGTATAACAATATATATTATGTTTGGTTCTGTTGTGGGGATGTTGGAGCTAACCAAACAAATTCAACAGGTTTCCACTTTTGTTTTAAGCATTATAAAAGTTTAATACCCTCAAAGTATTTGCATAGACCTGACTTTAACATTAATTTTGATTTAATTCATCTAATTTTAATTTTAATTTGATTTAATTTCAATTTAACTTTTCTTTTATGCTATGTTGAAGGGAAGTAATGGTTATTACAATCAGTGCCTCTAAACAGTTAACAAAAGTGGAATTGGTATTACAAGCACAGGAATTCTAAAAACCTTGGGTAAATATTCTAACTCTTTTGCTCTCATGACAGAAAATGTTCAATTAGTTGTCCTGAAAGAGCCTGAAATATCTCTTTGGGGTCTAACTATAACAGGTCAGGAACATATCTGTGAACCCCAAACAAATTCTAAAGCTCACACAATTTTTAAAGCAACCTCAATAGACCAAGTGCAGGGAAAAACAATTTGGTTTGTAGAAGGAAGCTCATATTATGAAGAAGCTCATATTATGAAGAAGGTACACAATCACCCTGACATCTGCTGGAAGAGCAATACAGCAGAGCACAAACAATCAAGGAAGTTTTTGGAAAGTGTTGATGGAGGGATGGAGGGACAACTACCTGATGCAAGTGCTGGAGCAGCCAACTAGGGGCCGTGCTTCTCTTGACCTGCTGCTCACAAACAGGGAAGATTTGGGAGGGGAAGTAGAAGTGGGTGGCAACCTCGGCAGCAGTGACCATGAGATGGTCGAGTTCAGGATCCTGACAAAAGGAAGAAAGGAGAACAGCAGGATACAGACCCTGGACTTCAAAAAAGCAGACTTTGACTCCCTCAGGGAGCTGATGGGCAGGATCCCTTGGGAGGCTAATATGAGGAGGAAGGGAATCCAACAGAGCTGGCTGTATTTTAAAGAAGCCTTATTGAGGGCATAGGAACAAACCATCCCGATGTGCAGAAAGAATAGCAAATATGGTAGGCGTCCAGCTTGGCTTAACAAAGAGGTCTTTGTTGAACTTAAACACAAAAAAGAAGCTTACAAGAAGTGGAAGCTTGGTCAGATGACTAGGGAGGATTATAAAAATACTGCTCAAACGTGCAGGAATGAAATCAGGAAGGCCAAAGCACAATTGGAGTTGCAGCTAGCAAGGAACATGAAGGGGAACAAGAAGGGTTTCTACAGGTATGTTACCAACAAGAGGAAGATTAGGGGAGGTGTGGGCCCCTTACAGAATGAGGGAGACAACCTAGTGACAGCGGATGTAGAGAAAGCTGAGGTACTCAATGCCTTTTTTTCCTCTGTCTTCACAGACAAAGTCAGCTCACAGACTGCAGCACTGGGTAGCACAGAATGGGAAGGAGGTGAACATCCCGCAGTGCTGAAGGAACAGGTCCAAGACTATTTAGAAAGACTGGACATACACAAGTCCATGGGGCTGGATGCAATGCACCCGAGGATGCTGAGGGAGTTGGCTGATGTGATTTCAGAACCATTGGCTATTATCTTTGAAAGCTCGTGGCAATTGGGGGAGGTCCCTGATGACTGGAAAAAAGCAAATATAGTGCCCATCTTCAAGAAAGGGAGGAAAGAGGAACTGGGGAACTACAGACCTGTCAGCCTTACCTCAATCCCTGGAAAAATCATGGAGCAGGTCCTCAAGGAATCCATTTTAAGGCACTTGGAAGAGAGGATGGTGATCAGGAACAGTCAACACGGATTCATCAAGGGAAAGTCATGCCTGACCAACCTGATTGCTTTCTATGAAGAGATGACTGGCTCTGTGGATGTGGGAAAAGCGATGGACGTGATATACCTTGACTTTAGCAAAGCTTTTGATAAAGTCTCTCACAGTATTCTCATCAGCAAGTTAAGGAAGTATGGGTTGGATGAATGGACTATAAAATGGATAGAGAACTGGCTAGAGCATAGGGCTCAACGAGTAGTGGTCAATGGCTCCATGTCTAGCTGGCAACCGGTCACAAGCGGAGTGCCCCAGGGGTCGGTCCTGGGGCTGGTTTTGTTCAACATCTTCATCAATGATCTGGAGGATGGGGTAGATTGCTCCCTCAGCAAGTTTGCAGATGACACAAAGCTAGAGGGAGTGGTAGATACCCTGGAAGGTAGGGATAGGATACAGAAGGACCTAAACAAACTGGAGGATTGGGCCAAAAGAAATCTGATGAGGTTCAACAAGGACAAGTGCAGAGTCCTGTACCTAGGACAGAAGATTCCTATGCACAGCTACAGACTGGAACCGACGAGCTAGACAGCAGTTCTGCAGAAAAGGACCTGGGTGTAACAGTGGATAAGAAACTGGATATGAGTCAACAGTGTGCCCTGGTTGCCAAGAAGGCTAATATAATATTGAGCTGCTTTAGTAGGAGTATTGCCAGCAGATCACAGGAAGTGATCGTTCCCCTCTGTTCGGCATTGGTGAGGCCACATTTGGAGTATTGTGTCCAGTTTTGGGCCCCCCACTATAACAAGGATGTGGAGAAGTTAGAGAGAGTCCAGTGGAGGGCAACAAAAATGATTAGAGGGCTGGAGCACACGATTTATGAAGAGAGGCTGAAGGAACTAGGCTTGTTTAGTCTACAGAAGAGAAGAATGAGGGGGGATTTGATAGCAGCCTTTAACTACCTGAAAGCGGGTTCCAGGGAGGATGGAGCTAGGCTGTTCTCAGTGGTGGCAGATGACAGAACTAGGAGCAACGGTCTGAAGTTGCAGGGAGGGAGGTCTAGGTTGGACATTAGGAAAAAGTTTTTCACTAGGAGGGTGGTGAAGCACTGGAATGTGTTACCTAGGGAGGTGGTGGAATCTCCATCTTTAGAGGTTTTTAAACTGCGGCTTGACAAAACCCTCGCTGGGATTATTTAGCTGAGGTTAGTCCTGCTCTGAGCAGGGGGTTGGACTAGATTACCTCCTGAGGTCGCTTCCAACTCTATGATTGTATGAGTCACAGGCTTTGTCGGAGTTTGTTTGACAGGGAGCATGCAAGCTGTGGACTCCTTCCAATATAAATTGACAAAGGGAGGAACTCAAGCGGCAGAAGTATCAGCAGTTGTTGAGGTATTAAAAAAAATGAAAAACAATCTGAAAAAGTAATTGGTACTGATTCAGATTATGTGTATAAAAGCATCACTGTTCATTTGCCATGGTGGGCTACTATGCATTTTGTGGGCACAGATGGATCTGAAATTAAACACAAAGTCCTCTGGCAACAAATGGAGGAGCTGGCAACAAAATTTGAAAAAATCCGAATGGTTAAAGTAAAATCACATAAGGGAAAGTGACCATTGCAGTGGAGAAATGAACAAGCCAATAAATTGGCTAAAGACGCAGCAGTAACCGTCACCCTTTGGGAAATTCTGCCCATGGTGATAACTACCCGGGCACAGAAGAAACAACGACAAGTTAAACCTGAAAAATTAGAAATGTTACAGGAGATACAGGGAAAGGATGAGTTAATCCAGCAGTGAATTGTGGAATGCCCTTCCTCTTGGCAAGGAGTTCCTCTCAAAAAAAGAAAAGGGCTTGATTGTAGCCAAATCTGATAGTGAATGGGTGTTAATAATACCTCAGCAGTTTAAAACATTTTCTGTTAAGGTGGATACATGGCTCTGCTGTGGGGGGCACCCAAAAGTGGAAGAAGCACTGGAAAGTCTTAAAAAGATCCAGACAGGAGTGAAAGGGTGAATTGCTGGAAGCACTGCCCTTTAAAAAAAAAAAAAAAGAGAGAGAGAGAGAGAGAAGCGATTGTTTGTGTTTTGTTTTTATAGATTATGAACCCAAACCTGATCTGGATATGAATATTGCTGCTTGTGGCGGTTCTAACTCAAGAAGTAATCGGGTTGTTGGACCACCAAGTATTTGAAACAGACACACCTTGTGGTAAGGAATCTCTAAATAGAGATTTCCAACAACCCCCCTGATACACTGACTGCAAGAAGACAAAGTCATCCATATAGCACTGTTGTAAAATTGGTATGCCAAATAAAAGGAAGGCAACAAACAGGACACACCATCAGAGTTTCACCATCTCTCATAAAGATTGCATGGGGATGGACTGTTGCGGGAATAAGCCAGACTGAACACGTCTGTGTGGAGAAGATGGGGACAAATCAACAAAAAATTGAAAAAACATTAACATTAACCAAAGACATAGAAGGGGAGTATGCTTGTTGTTGAAAAGTGGATGAGGTTATTAATTGTGACCAACTTATTGTTTTTATTGTTCCTTCTAGCATCAGTTCCAGTAGCAAGAATGTAATATCAGTGGAGAATAAGACCAAGATAATCAGGGACCGAGACCAGGTACTGGACCGACCACAAGTTCTGTCCAATACCCAACAAGTAATGGAACATCATATAACAGCATTAGAAGGAGAAAATTTGGCCCTGCAATGTAACATTCACCCATACCCTAAAGAAAAAATAGAAGTTTGAATTAATTGGTTTAAAAGAGGGGAAACAGTAATTAGCGAGTAGTGATCAATGGCTCCATGTCTAGCTGGCAACCGGTCACAAGCGGAGTTCCCCAGGGGTCGGTCCTGGGGCCGGTTTTGTTCAACATCTTTATTAATGATCTGGAGGATGGGGTAGATTGCACCCTCAGCAAGTTTGCAGACGACACTAAGCTGGGGGGAGTGGTAGATACCCTGCAAGGTAGGGATAGGATACAGAGTGACCTAAACAAACTGGACGATTGGGCCAAAAGAAATCTAATGAGGTTCAACAAAGAAAAGTGCAGAGTCCTCCACTTAGGAAGAAAGAATCCCATGCACAGCTATAGACTGGGGACCGACGAGCTGGGCAGCAGCTCTGCAGAAAAGGACCTGGGGGTAACAGTGGATAAAAAGCTGGATATGAGTCAGCAGTGTGCCCTGGTTGTCAAGAAGGCCAATGGCATATTGGGCTGCATTAGGAGGGGCATTGCTAGCAGGTCACGGGAAGTGATTATTCCCCTCTATTCGGCATTGGTGAGGCCGCATTTAGAATATTGTGTCCAGTTTTGGGCCCCCCACTACAAAAAGGATGTGGACAAGTTGGAGAGAGTCCAGCGGAGGGCAACAAAAATGATTAGGGGGCTGGAGCACAGGACTTATGAGGAGAGGCTGAGGGAACTGGGCTTGTTTAGTCTGCAAAAGAGAAGAGTGAGGGGGGATTTGATAGCGGCCTTTAACTACCTGAAAGGGGGTTCTAGGGAGGATGGGGCTAGGCTGTTCTCGGTGGTGGCAGATGACAGAACAAGGAGCAATGGTCTCAAGTTGCAGGGAGGGAGGTCTAGGTTGGACATTAGGAAAAAGTTTTTACTAGGAGGGTGGTGAAGCACTGGAATGGGTTACCTAGGGAGGTGGTGGAATCTCCATCCTTAGAGGTTTTTAAGCTGCGGCTTGACAAAGCCCTGGTTGGGATGATATAGCAGAGGTTAGTCCTGCTTTGAGCAGGGGGTTGGACTAGATGACCTCCTGAGGTCCCTTCCAACTCTAATATTCTATGATTCTATGATTCTAGATATGTACCCCTGAAGTTAAATGTTACTGGTATGACCGTGCCAAAACAATGCCCTCCACAGTATAAAGATTGGTTTAATTTAGAATTGGAAATGCAAATACAATTTTGGAAAGGGCCACAAAATCCCTTATGGGAGCACCAAAGGAAAGAAAAGAGAGAAATTGCAAAAACTATACTGGGAGGCTCAGGTCTTGGCATGTCCATATGGATTCAGCAGATATTGAAAATCTTAATTTAAAAATAAATAGTATTGTAAGTGGAATAGAAAAGACAGTTAAAACAGGAGGAGGTATCAGTAGCGTATTGTTGGACCAATATGTAATCACTATTGGTAATATGCCTCTTATAGCATGGCTGGTGGCTCTGTGAATGTTATGCCACAATTGACACCAATAACACCAAAAAAGGCTGGGCCTGATTGGTACAAAAGGAATTGGTTAATGAAGTAGTGTGAATACATGATGTGGTTTGTGCTTTGGGGTATTCCAATTTCACTATACATGGGTACTCGTGCCTTGGAAAGATGAGATTCTGTGTGCCAATTACCAGCACTATCCAAATTGGAACTCATGCTTTTTGGTCCACCAGCAGTGTGAACACTCTTACTGAAATTGTTCCTCCTCCTGGACATATCCAAAGCTTAGTAATTGAAATGTTCCCTCCAATAGAACATTGGAAATTAGATATACATGATTTGGTGGCAAGAAGTAAGGAGTCTCTAATACCAATAGCCAATCTCATTCAACAACAGATGGATGAGATAGATAGTGTACAGAGCGCACTACAGACACCTTGGTGGGCAATCCCAGAAGACATTACCCTACACCCAATAGTCCGAACACTCAGTGTATTATTGATGGTAATACAGGGATTAACAGTGATTGCTTTGATGGGCATGTGTTGCTATATACGACACCAAACAAGAAGAGCCATCCTCCAAAGTCATGTGGAAAAAGGTATGGAACTTACTATCAACACTGCCATGGCAACACTACCATATCAAATGCAATAAGGTTCATAATCATATATTATCACATATATCATATATTTTATATATTCACATATATTATAGCATTATATCAAATGCAATAAGGTTTATAAGCTATTGCATATATGATATATTTCATATATCCATATATATTATATCACTATATATATATCAATCAATATATCTATTAGAGGTATATTTTTAAACAAAGTATCAGCACTATAACAACAGTGTGAACTACTGAACCCCGCTCGGACCTAATATTCCCAGGCCCACCATAAGGGACCAAAAACAATTGGCAATAAAATCTGTCCATCAGTCGTACGAGGGAATGTGCAGACTAAGGGACAGATGGGGCATGAATGTATGGATAGCAACAAAGGAGGTGACCACATAACAGTGTTTAGCCCACTGGGTAACCTTTAAGTCCATGCATTATGCTTTTCTGGGACGATGGGTAAACATCCTCCCCATAAAAAGACAAAAAGTGGGTGAATGTAGAAAGAAGTGAGAGCTTAAGGCCTGTAAAACAAGCTAATGCCTAAATGGAAAAAGCCGAGTGAACAGAAATATAAGGGGTCACTCAAGTTAACTGAAATTGGCACAGGGAAGTGCTGATACTGCAAGATTGCCAAAATATTACTAAAATATGTAGCAGGTGCAGAAGGCACCAAGACTTCCTGACACAAAAGAGATAACCAACTCCCTAAAATGACACTTTGATGGATAGAAATGACTAAAAGGTGATAAATGGAGTTGTTTTGCCCAAATCACCCAGTTAATGGAAAAAGGTGTTATTAGACTACGTCAAGAAGGTGGCAACTACCTATGTCAAAGGGGGCAGAATGAAATTGTATGTAACAATGTATAAAAGAGGGTATCAGAGGGAACAACGTCGTCCGGTCTAGGGGATAACGGAAAGTCCCGCCGTTGGGCCGTGGCCATTGTAACGCCGCCTATACAAAACTGACCCAGAAATACTCTGTAAGTTACTTCTCATTGTGCCATACACAATAAACCTGGCCTGGGTGCCTTCGTTGCTCAGCTAATCCATGGTCGTGTTGATTCATTCGATTGTGAGAGCCATCTCGGTTTCCTGATCAGAGCTGGGACAGCATCTACACAGGGACACACGCACACAGCCTACACTGATAAACACAGGTAGCCAACACACCGTTCCACACCAGTGTTCTTCTTCCCTCCCCACAAATTGGTTTGTGGTGTTGCTATGTGCGGGTTAAACAGCAGTCATGCTCTGCCCTAGAGATGACTGCATTTATGGCTATTAACAATATCGTAAAGGTCAGGGAATTATGCCTATCATAAATGCAAACACATGGAGACTCTCTGAGACAGAAAATGCTTCTTGCTTCAGCTACTGGATCGAATCAGACACTGGGGAAGTTTGGGGTCAGATCCTGATCCAAACTGCCCTGCTCAGATTCCAAGCTCACCTAGACGCACAGGAACAAAGCACAGCACTGCTAGCCTGGCACCCCGCCTCTGAGCCCCATCCCTCACGCTAACTGAATGAAGTAACTGAGTCCCTGAGCGCCGAAACAGCACAAATAAAGAATGTCTCTAACCGTCGGCCATGGACTCGGGGGAGGCCCTTTCATGAAGGGCATGCGAGCTCTTTCTGCTCTGGCCTCTCTATGTAGCGCTATCAGCCAAAGCGACAGCCCAGTTTTTGCTGAATCCTCTACGGAGAGAGACTGAATTTTCCCCAGGGAAGCTGGCCTCACAGCATGACCCTGGCATGCCAGGCAGTGCCCTGTCCTCCTTTTACATGGGGGGAAACTGAGGCACGGAGAAGGTAAGTCACTCCCCTGATGTCTTACAATGACGCAGCATCAGCCCTGGGGGCAGAATATTGGATTCTTGACTCACTGCCCTGTAACCTGACCAGCCTTCCCCCAGCTATTATTTACATTTCAGCAGTGCTCAGAGGCAGTCAGCGGTTGGGCCCCTGTTGTGCAAGGCGCTGTACACACACCGAACCAGAAGATCATTCCCCTAACAGTTTATAATCTAATACTAAAACACTAGGAATTACAGGCTGTTGCATAAAAAACACTCAAATCACGGATGTCTCAAAAAGTGGGCTGCCTTCGAGAGCCGGGACCTGGATTTGATGAGACAGGAGGGCGTTTTCCCACGTTGCTACACGTTGCAATTTTTCCCTCCGTTCTCCCTTTCCTCCCCCGCAAACGCAGAGGCATCTCCCCATTTCTCTCCATCTCTACACTGAATCAGGTTTCGAAGAGGGACAACACAGCTACCTGGGATCGGCTCCTTTCTCTGGCTTCGCTGTTGCCACCCTATGTGCTTTGCAAGCCTTTGGGAGGGCGGGGAAGAAATGTGACCCGTGAAACACCCCACCCTCCAGTGTACTGCTGCGCCTGGTGAGTCTGTCCACCTGACATCTAGGGGCAAGTGACCAGGCCACGAACTCTGGAAATCACACTCCGCACTGGTCCACCAGAGTGAAGGGGCAAGTTACGTTTCTTTCCCCAGTCTTTGAAGCTGGCTGGCTGCCATGGGGAAAGTGTCACCCACTGTTCAGTGCACATGGTGCATCCCCTGTCCAGTCCACAGAGACTAGGAGTTGGGTCCTCTGGTAGGGATAAACCCTTATCAGAGCTGGAGCAACTTGGGCTCCTGGTGCCTGAGGGCCCTGGCTCAATCCCAGGGACTGGTCAGGGAAGTGGCTATCCCGAAGGCCTTGCTCTGCTTTCCCTGCACAGAAAGCAAACCGAGCATTCTCCTCACAGATGGGGTGACTTCATTTTACACTAAGGAGAAGCATCAGGGAAAGAACAAACAGCCTGCTGGAGGCGGAGCAAGCAGAGCATGAGTTTCACTTTGTAAAACCCTCCATTCTCTCTCCGCCCCAAATCCAAACTCAAATCCCTCCCTGCGCCCCAGTGACTCGCAGTCACAAGGCTACGCCCACTGACCCCCAGTCCCCAGCGCTCACATCTGCCTCGGGCCCTGACGTGCAGCTGCCTGGACCATTCACTAAGGGCCCCCCTCGCTGGGAAAGGCAGAGTGGGCAGAGGGAAAACACAGCTCTGAGCTGCACTCTGGGTGCACGGCGTGCAAGGCTGCCATCTGCTGAATTGGAAGCAGAACTGTTCAGAGGCGTGTCATAGCTCCTACACTGCTCCAAACTGCGGGAGATTTGACTTCAACAAAGTCCCACAGGAAGACGGTAGCAGAACTAGGAACCGGAGCCAGTCTCCAATGTGAGATACCATTTCACCTAACCACCAAACCATCCTTCCCCTGCTGAGTTCTCTGAGACTATCTGAGAATAGACCCCACATGCTGCATTGCTATCAATGAGCCATCCTGTTCTGTCTGCATCCCCCTCGTACCGCAGGGCAGAGCAGGAATGACTCCTCCTGCTCCTTACACCAGCTCAGCAGAGCCCCATCTTCTGTTCTGGGGCACAGTCTGATGCAGCGGCACCTCTAGCTCAGTGTTTGAGATAAATCTCTGGAACTACTAAGAGGCACACAAGGGCTATTTAGTCCCCAGCGGTGGCTACCAGGATGTCTGATGAAGCACACGGGCCCTCAGTGACATGCTGCAGTCGCGGGGTTCCCTAATTATTAACTATTATTACTTTCTCACATTTTATTTTGTCCAGTCCTGCCCTAAATGCTTTAGACACGTAAGAAACACAATGGAAGCTGCTGCTCCGGAGACCACACAAGAGCGGCCCTCTGAATTTCCCCACATTTGTTCTTCAGTTACAGGCTAATTAAACACATGATCTACCCTCTCTCTGGTCTTCCTTTTCCTCCCTCAGCAGAGCATTAACACTTGCCTCCCACCCACTACTCTCTGCAGTCCAGCCTGTGTCTGGATTCAAAATGGAAGGTAGGCCATTTAAAACACGAGCCCCTCCCCTGGGTGTGGTTATTTTAGTCAGGGGACTGGAGCCAGGGGCCCAAATATACAGTTCTGAGCACAGCTGAAATGTGGTGGGGTTTTTTTGTTTTTTATTTTATAAGAGAGAGGGGAGGAAAGAAGCCAATTGTTTATAGCTCAGGCTAGGGTTGGATTTACTCATGGTCTGTTTTCTTCCAGATCAAATTTTCTGTGTGCTGGGCCTTTCTCAAGTCAGCAGAAGAGGAGTTTAGGAGACCCTGATTTTTATTTCTCTCTTGCTTGAAGTCAGTGTAACATTGCCGTTGTCTCCACAGCTTCCCCTTCCTGTGACCCAAGCGGGAAATTCTGGCTCCCAGGGGCAAATGAACTTTGTAGGCACTCACAATGTAATCAGGTGGACTACGTATCTTGGGTATCAATAAGGATCTATGATAACTGATAACTGTTGAGCTGGGAGTGCAGGTTTGGGATCATTAACATCTGGAGCAGAGATTCCCCATCATGCCGTGCTTCCCTGTTTCTCTGCTCCCAGAGTTGAGTGCAGTCCCTGCCTTGGAATCTCAGTTCTTCATTCTGTATGCTAATGGAGATGTCTCCTTGTCACATCTTTAGTGCCAATGAGGCTAGGGGAGTTACCTTAATCCTGTCACCCTTGTCCAGAGGGGATTAGGTGTGTCTGCCACGGCCTGTTCATTGCTTTGTGTAAGCTTTCTTCTGATCAGTTCTGGTTCAAGCAGAGACTGGGGGGGGGAGGGGCAGGTCCTTGTTACTCAGCCAGGCTGGGTAAAGTGCCCTGCTTCCATAAGAACATGGAGCTGACAGATAACAGCCCAGTATCAAGCCTGGGCAGCTGCCTAGGGTGAGGGTGTTTGAATCATAGAAGGTTACAGAGGGAAGGGACCTCAGGAGTTCATCTAGCTCAAAAAATGGAGATTCCATCACCTCCTTAGATAACCCATTCTAGTGCCTCACCACCCCCATAGTGAAAAAGATTTTCCTAATATTCAACCTAGACTTCCCCTACTGCAACTTGAGACTGTTGCTCCTTGTTCTGTCATCTATTACCACTGAGAAGAGCCTAGCTCCATCCTCCCTGGAACCCCCTTTCAGGTAGTTAAAGGTTGCTATCACATCCCCCCTCATTCTTCTCTTCTGAAGACTAAAGAAGCCTCAGCCTCTCCTCATGTCATGTGCTGCACACCCCTATTCATTTTCGGTGCCCTCTGCTGGATTCTCTCCAACTTGTCCACATCCTCTTTATAGTGGGGGGCCCAAACTGGACACAATACTCCAAATGTGGCCTCTCCAGTGCCAAATAGAGGAGAATAATCACTTCCTGTGATCTGCTGGCAATGCTCCTACTAATGCAGCCCAATATGTTATTCGTCTTCTTGGCAACCAGGGCACACTGCTGACTCATATCCAGCTTCTTATCCACTGTAACCCCCAGGTCCTTTTCTGCAGAATTGATGCCTAACCTGTCGGTTGTGAGTCTGTAACTAGTGCATGGGATTCTTCCATCCTAAGTGCAGAAGTCTTCACTTGTCCTTGCTGTCCCTCATCAGATTTCTTTTGGCCCATTCGTCCAATTTGTCTAGCTACATGCATTCTAGTCCCCTCAGATTTAGTGTCATCTGCAAACTTGCTGAGGGTGCAATCCACCCCATCCTCCAGATCATTAATGAAGATGCTTAACAAAACTGGCCCCGTGACTGACCTCTGGGACACTCTGTTTGTGACCGGCTGCCAGCTAGACATTGAGCCCTTGATCACTACCCATTGAGCCCAATGATCTAGTCCGCTTTCTATCCACCTTATAGTCCATTCATCTCACCCACACTTTTTTAATGTGCTGGCAAGGATACTGCAGGAGACCCAGGGCCTAAGCATAATTTCTTTGGGCCCAGTACAAAGTTGTAACACGGGCCCCCTCCAACACACATACCACAATCCCTCATCCATCCATACAATCTCATGAGCTGTGAAATTTTTTTCCTCATTGCAATCGGGGTTACAGCTTTCCACTCTCTCTGCAGTCCTCTTTGCCCTCTACAACGGCCTCTTCAGCAGATCCTGTGGGCAGTGGCTACTGTGACATGCCCCAGTAGCACATCGCCGATGAACCTGTGCTCCCAGGGAGCTGGAGAGGGTCCTAGAGCAGTTGTGGAGGCACAGAGATTGTGGGTGGGAGGGCCTGGCTATCAGGGGATCACTGAGATCTGTGCATAGCTTTGGGGATAAATGGATGCTGAGTCACCATGTTTATATCTCATGGAGAAGGGAAGGGACCTGCCCTACTGGGACAATCAGATAAATTTCCAGGTAGGAGCTGTGTGGAATCTTCCCTCCCCAGTCTGCATACTGGGTTTGTAATGCAGGAAAGGGGGCTGCCGGGGAGAAATCTGACCCTACATAACTATTATTAGTTTACATTGTAGCAAGAGTGCAGCTGTAACAGCACCTTCAGTACCACTCAGACATCCTCGAGGGACCCCTGTGATTCCTCTGAGCCGTACGCACAGCGCTGACAGCCTGGATTGCAGGAATAGAGCATGCGGCAGGGCTTGTGCTGCTGTCCAGGTCGGTGGCATCACTGAGCATCCCCTGTGACTGGGCTTCCTGCAGTTTGCCATTGGCCATGATGGGTTTAAAGCTGGCACACATTGAACCAATCAGCTGAGGGTCCCAGGTGGCCAAGTGGCCCCCAAGAAAATGGGCAAACGCTTCATAAGGACAGTTGCAGCCTGTCTGAGCAGACACTGCCTGCTGCCCGTGCAAGATCTCCACTGACTCCTTCTCCGTTAGGGTGCAGATCTCTGTTGGCAGCTGCTCCCCTTCTCACAGGCATTGGGTACGTTGGCAGGTTTCTGTGTCTTTAAATCTTTCAAACGCCAAGGGAAGGGTAAAGGCTGCCAGCTGTTGCCATGGGCAGATGTTCTGTGCAGCAGCAGCTGACTCTGCTGGGCTGTGGGTGTGACTCAGTGACAGGGGCTGGAAAGCAGGCAGCACTAGGGAGCTGGGGAACCCTCCACTTCTTGTGCCCGTGGTCCATGCAGGATCATTCCAGGTACACAGAAACCTCAGATTCAAAGGGAGCTTGGAGTGTGAAAACCCCAATGCTCTGAGACAAGATTTCTCAGTGGGTCCCATTTCCCTCTTCAGCTATCCGTCGATAAAAGGATGATGTCTGCTAAAGGGTTCTTTGGTGGATTTTTAAGTGACTGTAGAGTGAGAGGCCAGGGAAAGAATATTGTATATGCTGATCCCAATTTCTGCACCACTCCGGATAAAGGCTGCAGATTGATATGACAGAACCTGAGAAGAACCTGTCAGCCACTAACCCAAGGATAGAGGAGTTATTAGCTGCAAAATATTCCCCAGAGCTTTGTTTGCTGACATGTGATTGAATGAAGGCTGAGGGGCTGCAAACTTTTCTATTTCTGAAGGAATCCAGATGACATATGTTATGTTTTAAGTCCCCCTTTAAGCTGAGAAATCGTCTCTGAAAGAAGATCTGAGGGAAAGAATGAGTGTACATATGTGTGTGCTAGAGTATAGATGTTTAGAAGTTACAGGAAAGAGTTTCATTGTAATACAATTATTACAAACCAGTCTTTCATTCCATGTATGTCTATGGAAAGCCAGCTGCGAAGTTGTTGGAATCTGTACAGGAAGGAGCCGGGGTAACTTTACAAATTCATGGGTTTTCCATTAGAAAGTATTTCAGAGCTATTCCAAGTCCTGTTTGCAATGGGTTTGTGCTATTAACTCTTTGTTCTGTGAGCACTTGTATGACACAGTCTCCTGGTAATTGACCAGAAGCTGTTTCTAGTCCTTACATCCAGAATCCTGCACACGATAACTCTGCTACACTTGTGCAAGACTTGCCTAAAAGTCATGGGATGACAGAACCGCTGGCCTGTTTTTCAGCAAAGAGGAGAAATGAGGTGCCGGAACCGGGATTATATTAGGCCAGTGGTTCTCAAACATTTTGTACTGGTGACCCCTTTCACACAGCAAACTTCTGAGTGCGACCCCCTAACCAACATGGGCACTTCCCCATTGCCTCTGGCCCCTGGAGGCTCCTCCTCTTTCACCCCAGCCCCTTATAGGCTCCCCTCCCCCTGTACCTCCCATCTGTGCGCACCTGGGGAAACTGACCTGCATTACATGTACAGAGTGGCTGGTATTACTGCTCACTGCCCCCTTGAACTCTGCTCCTCCGGAAACCCCAGGGGCTGTGCAGGAGGGGAGCAAGGAGCAATGTCAGGGCTCCCTGCATCCCAGAAACGTGCCCTTCCTGGGCTGCATAAGGGCAGGGCAGAGAGCAGCAGTTCCTGATAAAGACATTTCATGGGTTTGCATCTCTCTGTGTTCCGTGCTGATTTCTCTCTGAATACAAGGACTTAACATAACAGTCACCCCCACAAAATGGCAACCCTCAATTTGAGAACCAATGTATTAGTAGTTGTATACAATTGTAATAAGTATAAGACCTAAGTAATGTGGTCATAAGGCCTGTAAAACAGGCTAAGGCCTAAGTGGAAAAAGCCGAGTGAACTGGAGTATAAGTGGAAAAAAACAAGTTAACTGAAATTGGCACAGGAAAGTGCTGATACTGCAAGCATATACATTGCCAAAATATTACTAAAATGCAAATTATGTAGCAGGTGCAGGAGGCACCAAGATACTAAGGAGAACTAACTCCTTAAAATGACACTTTGATGAATAGAAATGACTAAAAGTTGATAAATGGAGTTGTTTTTTCCCAAATCAGCCAATTAACGGAAGAAGGTGCTATTAGATTAGTCAAGAGGGTGGCAAATACCTACGTCAAAGAGGGCAGAATGAAATTGTATGTAACAATGTATAAAAGAGGGTATCATAGGGAACAAAGTTCTCCTGTCTAGGGGATAACGGAAAGTCCTGCCGTTGGGCCGTGGCTATTGTAATGACGCCTATACAAAACTGACCCAGAAATACTCTGTAAGTTACTTCTCATTGTGCCATACGCAATAAACCTGGCCTGGGTGCCTTCGTTGCTCAGCTAATCCATGGTCGTGTTGATTCATTCGATTGTGAGAGCCATCTCAGTTTCCTGATCAGAGCTGGGACAGCATCTACACAGGGACACACACACGCAGCCTACACTGATAAACACTGGTGGTCAACACACCATACCACAGTAATTAGTATTAGTGGTTGTTAAACAAACATGGCTGAATAACTTGCACACTCAGCTGGATATTAGTGCAAAACTGCTCTTTGCATTACTCACCGTTTGGTGAATCATAGACTCATAGAAGATTAGGGTTGGAAGGGACCTCAGGAGGTATCTAGTCCCACCTCCTGCTCAAAGCAGGATCAATCTCAACTAAACCATCACAGCCAGGGCTTTTTTCAAGATGCACCTTAAAAACCTCTAAGGACAGAGATTCCGCCACCTCCCTAGATAACCCAATCCAGTGCTTCACCTTGCTCCTAGTGAAAATGTTTTTCCTAATATACAACCTACACCTCCACCACTGCAACTAGAGACCATTGCTCCTAATTATGTCATCTGCCACCACTGAGAACAGCATAGCCCCATCCTCCCTGGAAATGTCCCTTTCATGTAGTTAAAGGCTGCTATGAAATCCCTCGTCACTCTTCTCTTTTGCAGACTAAACCTGCCTAGTTCCCTCAGCCTCTCCTCATAAGTCATGTGCTCCAGCCCCTTAATCATTTTTGTTGCCCTCTGCTGGACTCTTTCCAATTTGTCCACATCCTTCCTGTAGTGGGGGGCTCAAAAGAAGACACAATACTCCAAACGAGGTCTCACCAGTGCCGATTAAAGAGGAATAATCCCTTCCCTCCATCTGCTGGCAATGCTCCTACTAATGCAGCCCAATATGCCGTTAGCTTTCTTGGCAATAAGGGCACACTGTTGACTCATGTCCAGCTTCTTGTCCACTGTAAACCCCCAGGTCCCTTTCACCAAGAGCATTTGGTAAGTGAAAGTTAAGAGAGCCCGGTTCTGATCAAATTTACACCTGTCAAGCTGTAGTGATGCTGTTGCAGTTAATGTTACTGAACTCAGAACCTGCCCTTAAGAATTTATCCCATGTCCTGAAAAGAGGCAGTGTTATAATTTGGACTCTCGAGAGCGGAGAAAATAAAAAAATATATAATAAGTAAATTAAACACATTTATAAAAAGCATCAGTGCAGGACAGATAAATATAAAGACCATTTTCACCATGTTTTTATACACCTGGAATAATACAATGGGGCCACACTCAGAAAAGGAGGGCAATGGGACCAATAGTTTAGGAGGATTCAGAGAGGGACTGGATGCTTATATGGGGAAACAGAAAATCCAATTATAGAAGTGAGGATTTTTTTAAAAGTCTCAGGAGAGCTATAAATCTTCCTGACTTACACCACAAAAGATGTCTAATTAGTGCATGTTAGCAGGAAACTTTCCCTGGGAGCAGGTTATCTCATAGCTGTCTATTGCAGAGTTTCTTCTACCTACCTCTGGAGCCTAGTACTGGCCACTGGATACTGGGCTAACGGGACTACAGATCTGATCCAGTCTGGTAATACCTATCAATGGTGAACATAAGAATAAAAGAGCGGACATTTTGTGTCAGACCAATGGTCTATCTAGCTCAGTATACTGTCTTCTGACAATAGCCAACATCAGGTACTTCAGAGAGAATGAATAGAGCAGGTAATCATCAGGTGTAAATCCAAGACTGTTTTTGTTGATCTGCCTTGAACTACTTGAAGTCTCTAAACTTGCAGTGAGAGTGGAATGATGTCCTGTTCTGTATCATCCAGTCTCCTGTTATTTTTCCTTTCAGGAAGTAAAGTACAAAATTCCTCGGACCTGCCCAGTGCATCATGTCAGCTGTCAATGACTCCAAATTCCAACCTGCTGTTTTCCTTCTCACCGGAATACCTGGCCTGGAAGACGTCCATGTCTGGATTTCTATCCCCTTTTTTTTAATGTATGTTACTTCGATATTAGGAAATTCATTAATTCTCTTCATTATAAAAACAGATCCAAACTTCCATGAGCCAATGTACATTTTCCTTTCCATGTTGGCTGTCACAGACCTTGGCATAACAATATCCACAATGCCAACGACACTAGGAATATTCTGGTTTAACTCTAGGGAGATCAGCCATGATGCCTGTTTTGCTCAGCTCTCCTTCCTCCTCTCGTTTTCATTCACTGAATCCTCCGTGCTCTCGTCCATGGCCTTTGACCGCTTTGTTGCAATCTCTCACCCTCTCAGATATGCTTCCATCTTAACCACGCCTAGAATAGCCAAGATGGGATTGGTGTCTGTATTTAGAGGGGTGGGCCTAATATTCTCACTGCCCATTTTCCTGAAACAGTATCGATACTGTCAAGCCAACATCCTCTCCCATTCCTACTGCCTGCACCAGGAAGTTATGACGATGGCTTGTTCAGACACCAGATTCAGTATCATCTATGGCTTCTTTTTAACAGTCTCTTCAGCGGGGTTGGACCTGCTGTTCATCCTCCTATCCTATGTGATGATCCTCAAAACAGTGTTGAGCATTGCATCCCACACGGAGCGCCTCAAAGCTCTGAACACCTGCGTCTCCCATGTCTGTGTTGTCCTGCTTGCCTACATCCCACGGATTGGCTTGTCTGTGATATACAGATTTGTGAAGAGCTCTTCTCCCTTGGTTCAGAATGTCCTGGGCAACGTCTCTTTGCTGATTCCACCCCTGATGAACCCAATCGTGTACAGCATGAAAACCAAACCCATTTGTGCAAGGATAATCAGGTTGTTCGTCAAATAAAGAGTCAGTTTATTACTTGGCTGCAGCGCAGGTGACATGAGAGACGAAAAAAATGGGCCACCTATTCCATCCAAGACAATAACATCCAACAGGACATGAGCTACGCATCTCCCTCACCAGCTGAGAGACTGTGTTTGTGTAGCGCCAGGGGTGCGTGGGATGTTATCGTATGAAGAGCTGTATCGGTGTCAGCTCACACCTCAGAATTGCTGTGGATACAGCCAGTAGAGAAGGAACGTGGATGTTCTGTCCCATTGTACATGATCTGTCACTGTCCCATCTCTGGTTAAACACCCCGGGGCCATGAGAAAAGCTGCAGAGCTGTTTTGCAGTCACAGTCCTGGCCCTTCCAGAGCACTCTGGCTGCTGTGTGATCCATGAGTCGTTTCAAAGAGAGGATTAAAGCAGGAGACACAAGAGAAGCCATTCAGGCCACCTCAACCCAGCATCCTGCCCTCAGGCAGAGCAGAGCTGTGTGTGAGTGAGGGTCGCGCACTCAGGTGTCCTGGCAAGAGACTCAGGACCAGATTCCTTTCCTATCCCCACCAGTTGTGCTGCCCCAGCCATGCAAAGGGCTGGATATGGGCCTCAGCTGCCCAGGAGAGAAACAGCCAGCTCCTAGCCCAGCCCAGCCATTTAATGGTCATAAGAGGGGATGTTTCAGGGACTCTCCCCTTTGAGGGTGGGAGAGGCCAGCAGGGTCAGTCACCCCTTGCTCCACCGTTTGGCCATTTAATGGTCCTGGGACTTTAGGAGCTGACCGAGGCCTAGCAGAGGCAGCTATGGGGAGAGAGGAAGATGGTCCCAGCTGGGGAATAGTTCCTGCTTCGGGAAATCCCAGCCTACTGCTTCTTTACGGGCCTGAGAGAGGGGCCTTGTAGTGCAGGTCAGGACCTGGTTCCCCTCACTCCCTGCCACCTGCAGGAGCCATGGGAGCAGGGCCGGCTGCCTCTTCTCTCAGAACATGGCCACAGCAGCAGGGGAAGGACGGCTGCCCTCGCTCACCCTGAGCTACCGAGGGGGCCAGCTGACGAGGAGCCAGGAAAGGTGTGGCGAGCCTGAACCAATGCAGACCCCAACAAGGAGGGTGAGGGGCTCCTGGGCAATGGAGGAGGGTGGGGCACAGGTTAAAAGAGCCTGTGTTTTGGAGAACAAATACAACCCCACACAGGGGGATCTTGTTTTCAGTCTTCCAGGCTGAGAGTAAGTCAGTGCAAGGACCTTAGAGGGAGGGGCAGGGTGGCTGCAGGGTACTTGAGGGGGCAAGGGGACAGGCAGTGGTGGCAGCCGTCCACAGGGACTTGGCCATGTGTGCTGTGCACTTTGAAGCTGTAAAAAATAGGCAGAGGTCAGCTCAGCTCCCAGGCTCCTCTAAACTCCACTGAGGCTGGTGAGGAACAGTTCAGAGAATCAAACCATTTAAGTGGCTCCTTGTTATCTCCGCTCCCCACAGCGCAGGGAGATCCAGCCGGTCAAGCTGGGAGGCTGTTCCTGTAGTTTGGGCTCTGCTCTGCATGTCAGGGTCCAAGGTTACACAGGGAGTCTGTGCCAGAGCTCGGAATTAAATGTAAGTTGCCTAAATCCTGGTCCCCTGCCTTAGCCACAAGCCCCTCCTGCCTTTCCCCAGCCACAGGACAGGAGCGGAAGGTCACAACCCGGAAGTAAAAGAGATCAAAGCTCTTCTCCTTTCTGTGCTTCTGTTGCACACAGCTCTGCATGTTCCTCTCAGATGTAAAAACATCTAGTCCTTTTGCTGAATCTTTCCCATCTCTTAAGCCACAGCAGCTGGTGGCCAGGATCTCCACACATTCATTATGCATAGTTTAAATAAAATATGAAATGATCAAACTCACTCGATTGTCTTGGGTTCTGTGTTTAGAGCAGAATTTATTATTATTTTTCAGTCTTCGCCAAGGCCAGGAGTCTGCCTGGGGATGTGAAGCACACAGAGCCGGACATGATCCCTGGGTACTTACAGGCTAAAATAGGCACCTGGATCTGGTATCTGGTGCAGTTAGCAGCATCAAAGCTGTACCCCAGCTAGAAGGGCTTGGTGTGGGATAGGACCCAGCAATTGGGTATACAGGGATCCCTCAGCCAGGGCTTAATAATAAAACGTAGTTCTTATATAAGACATGTCACCAAGAGATTGATAAACTGAACAGTAATAAGTCACCAGTACCAGATGGGATTCACCCATGTGTTCTAAAGTAAGTAAAGTAACTCATATGTGAAATTGCAGAACTACTAACTGGTATGTAACATATCACTTTAATCAGCTTCTGTACCAGTTAATGTGACACCAGTTTTTAACAAAAACAACGAGAGTCCTGTAGCACTTTAAAGACTAACACATTCAATTTCAGCAGGCATAAGCTTTCATGGGCTTCAACCCACTTCGTCAGATGTAGTTGGTAGAAATAATACAACAAATATAGGCAACATATATAGGAGGCAACATATACATATCCAAGGGTGTTGATAACAATATGGTAAGTGTATGAAAACAGGGTACTTGAGGCCTAATGACAACCATTGAGTAGGAGGTGAGAATGGGTGATCAGAGCAAATTACTTCATGTAATCAGAGAGCCATTCCAAATCCCTGTTTAAACCCAGTTTGATTGTGTCACGTCTGCAGATGATTTCCAGCTCAGCAGTTTCTCTTTGAAATCTGTTTTTGAAGTTTTTTTGTAAGAGCATAGCAACTTTCAGGTCAGAGACAGAATGTCCTGGGAGATGGATGTTATTATTTTTTATGTCTGATTTGTGTCCATTTATCCTTTTGCGTAGTGACAGTCCAGTTTGGCCAATGTACATGGTAGAGGGGCATTGCTGGCACATGATGGCATATATAACATTAGTAGATGTGCAGGTGAATGAGCCCCTTATGGTGTGATTGATGTGGTTAGGACCAGTGATGCTGTCACTAGAGTCGATGTGTGGGAAGAACTGGCAATGGGGTTTGTTGCAGAGATAGGTTTCTGGATTGGACTTCTTTTATGGTGTACGGTTGTTGGTGAGTATTCGCTTCAGGTTTGGGGTTGTCTGTAAGCCAGGATAGGTCTGCCTCCCACAGCCTGAGTGAGAGACGGATCATCTGCTAGGATAGGCTGTAGATCTTTAATGATGTGTTGGAGAGATTTTAGCTGGGGACTGTAGGTGATGGCCAGTGGTGTTCTGTTCTTTTCTTTGTTGGGTCTGTCCTGTAGTAGGTGACTTCCGGGTACCCGCCTGGTTCTATCAATTTGTTTCTTCACCTCCCCAGGTGGGTATTGTAGTTTTAAGAATGTTTCATAGAGATCCTGTAGGTGTTTGTCTCTGTCTAAGGGATCAGAGCAAATCTGGTTGCATCTTAAGGCTTTGGCTGTAGACAATGGATCATGTAATGTGTCCAGGGTGGAAGCTGGAGGCATGAAGATACGTATTGCGGTCAGTTGGTTTCTGGTATAGGGTGAAATTAATGTGACCATCCTTTGTTTGTATTGTGGTGTCCAGGAAGTGGATTTCTTGTGTGGACTAGTCCAGGCTGAGGTTGATAGTGGGGTGGAAATTATTGAAATCCCGGTGAAATTCTTCGAGGGACTCTTTCCCATGGGTCCAGATGATGAAAATGTCATCAATGTAGCGTAGGTAAAGAAGAGGTGCTTGGGGATGAGTTTTGAGGAAGCGTTGTTCTAGGTCAACCATAAAAATGTTGGCATACGGTGGGGCCATGCGGGTGCCCATAGCTGTGCCACTGACTTGGAGGTATAGATTGGCTCCAAATCTGAAGTAGTTGTGGGTCAGGACAAAGTTTTTAACAAAGGCTCCAAAGGTGATCCCTACAATTACAGGTCAGTAAGCCTAACTTCGGTACCAGGCAACTTGTTTGAAACTATAGCAAAGAATAGAATTTTCAGACGCATGGAAGAACATGATCTCTTGGGGAGGAATCAACATTGCTTTTCTAAAGGGAAATCATAACTCCTCATCCTAAGAGAATTCTTTGGGTGGCGTTCAACAAGCATGTGGACAATGGTGATCCGGTGGATATAGTGTACTTAGATTTCCAGAAAGCCTTTGACAAGGTCCCTCACCAAAGTCTTTTAAGCAACGTAAGCTGTCTTGGGATAAGGGGAAAGGTCCTCTCCTGGGTCAGCAACCGGTTAAAAGTTAGGAAACAAAGGTTAGGAATAAACTGTCAGTTTTCAGAAAGGAGAGATATTAATAGTGGTGTCGCGCAGGGCTCTTTACTGGGAGCAGTACTGTTCAACATATTCATAAATGATCTGGAAAAAGAATGATACAGAAATGATACAAAATTACCCAAGGTAGCTAAGTACAAAGCAGATGCAAAGAGTTGCAAAAGGATCTCACAAAACTGGGTGTCTGAGCAACAAAATGGCAGCTGAAATTGAATGTTGATACATGCAAAGTAATGAACATTGGGAAACATAATCCCAACTGAATATAAAATAATGGGGTCTAAATTAGCTGTTACCACCCAACCAAGAGATCTGTATTTTAAAGAAACTTCCATGAGGGTGCAGGAAAAAAACATCCATGTATGCAGAAAAAATAGCAAATAGGACATACGAACAGCTTAGCTTAACAAACAGACGACTAGAGAGCGGTATAAAAATCCTGCTGGATCATGCAGCGGGGAAATCAGGAAGGCCAAATCACAATTGGAGTTGCCGCTAGGAAGGGACGTGAAAGGTAACAAAAAAGGGTTCCTACAGCTATGTTAGTAACAAGAAGAAGGTCAGGGAAACTGTGGGCCCCTTACTGAATGGGGGAAGCAACCTAGAGAAATGATGTGCAAAAAGTTGAAGTACTCTATGTATTTTTTGCATCAGTCTTCACAGATAAGGTCAATTCCCAGGCTACTAGTACTGCACTGGGCAGCACAGAATAGGGAGGAGGTGAACATCCCGCAGCGCGGAAAGAACAGGTGCAGGACTATATAGATAAGCTGAACTTGCACAAGTCCGTGGGGCCGAATGCAATGCATCCAAGGGTGCTGAGGGAGATGGCTGATGTGATTGCAGAGCCACTGGCCATTATCTTTGAACACTAATGGCGATTCGGGGAGGTCCTGGATGACTGGAAAAGGAAAATCTAGAGCCCATCTTCAAAAAAGGGAAGAAGGAGGATCTAAGGATCTACAGAACAGTCAGCTTAGCCTCAATCCCTGGAAAAATCATGGAGCAGGTCCTCAAGGAAACCATTTTGAGGCACTTGGAAGAGAGAAAGGGGATCAGGAACAGTCAACATGGACTCACCAAGGGAAAGTCACACATGTCCAACCTTGGGAGCAATGGTCTCAAGTTGCAGTGGGGGAGGTCTAGGTTGGATACTTGGAAAAACATTTTCCTTAGGAGGGTGGTGTAGCACTGGAATGGGTTACCTAGGGAGGTGGTGGAATCTCCGTCCTTAGACGTTTTTAAGCTGCGGCGTGACAGAGGCCTGGCTGGGATGATTTAGTTGGGGTTCGTCCTGCTCTGGATAAGGGTTTGGTTAGAAGACCTCCTAAGGTCCCTTCCAACCCTGATTGTCTAAGATTCTTTGATTTGATACCAAGCTGCAGCTGCCTGTATCCCCAAGAGAAACTGGAGCCATTTTATCTTCTCTTCCTCGTAACAGGAATGAAGGTGGCACTGCCCGAGTCTCTGGCTGCACTCTGGGTATGGAAAAGTCTAAACCTCCCCCTAAATCTGTGACTGGGGTTTTGTGCTTTACCAGCTACTCTAACCAGCCTTCTCTTCTCAGTCCAGTCCTTCCATCCTCTACAACGGCCCCTTCAGCAGACCCCGTGGCCAGTGCTTACTGTGACAGGCCCTGGTAGCACATCACTGATGAACCTGTGCTCCCAGGAGCTGGAGAGGGTCCTAGAGCAGTTGTGGAGGCACAGAGATTGTGGGTGGGAGGGCCTGGCTATCAGGGGATCACTGAGAGTTTGCATAAATTTGGGGACCCATGGATGCTGGGTCCCCCATTTATTCCTGAGGGAAAAGGGAAGGGACCTGCCCTACTGGAACAACCTGAGGGAAATTTCCAGGTAGGAGCTGTGTGGAATCTTCCTTCCCCAGCCTGCACCCTGGGTTTGTTATGCATAAAAGGGACCTGCCAGGGAGAAATCTGACTGCACATAACTATTATTAGTCTATGTTAGTGTATTGCAGCGAGATTACAGCTGTAAAACACCATCAGTACCACTCGGCTGCCCTCAAGGGAGCCCTGTGACTCCTCTGAGCCGTACGCACAGCGTTGACAGGCTGGATTGCAGGAATAGAGCCTGCGGCAGGGCTTGTGCTGGTCTCCAGTTTGGTTTCATCACCGAGCATCCCCTGTGATTGGGCTTCCTGCAGTTTGCCATTGGCCATGACGGGGTTAAAGCTGTAACAAACTGAACCAAAACGCTGAGGGTCCCAGGTGGCCAAGTGGCCCCCAAGGAAATGGGCAAACATGCTTCATAAGGACAGTTGCAGCCTGTCTGAGCAGACACTGCCTGCTGCCCGTGCAAGCTCTCCGCTGACTCCTTCTCTGTTAGGGTGCAGATCTCTGTTGGCAGCTGCTCCCCTTCTTGCAGGCATTGGGTACGTTGGCAGGTTTCTCTGTCTTTAAATCTTTCAAATGAGAAGGGAAAGGTAAAGGCTGCCAGCTGTTGAGATGGGCAGATGTTGTGTGCAGCGGCAGCTGACTCTGCTGGGCTGTGGGTGTGACTCAGTGAGAGGGGCTGGAGAGCAGGCAGCACTAGGGAGCTGGGGGACCCTCCACTCCATGTTCCCATTGTCCATGGGGGTCATTCCAGGTATGTGAAAACCCAGATGCCCTGAGTCAGGATATCTCAGCGGGTCCCATTTCTATAGATGCCGTGTGCTCTGGGATGGAGAATAGCCCATGCAATATCCGTGAGTAGTTCTCAAATCACTTAAGGTTTGTTTGCTCCCGGAAATTTAATGAGCCAGTCCGTGTTCAAAGCTTTTTCTTTTCCGGCTCAATTGTGAATGCAGGAATTCAGAGCTGTGTTGCTCTGTGGTAAAAGTTCATATAAGGCACATGGAATAGTTTTGTTTCCTCACTGAATATGGACTCCAGCTTTTCTGCCCTGTAGAAACCTTTCAAAGTTTCAGGGCATCCTGCATTGGTGTCCCCTCTCAGATGTCAGCCTCGTCCCTTTCCCTCTCCTGGGGTGGGATCCCACCGTTCTGGCACCCTCAGGCTGTGCCCTGGGCTATAGCACTCTGAGAGTCAAAGTGGTTTGCCCAGCAGCAGCAGCAGGTTCTATCCCTGTGGTTCTTCCGTTTCAGAATCAGTGACCTGTGGTGAGAATAGTGACCAGCCTTCCTGAACCAAACTATTGTTTAATCTGAACTGTACGAATAAAGCATCACATGAAAGAATAAAAGAGTTTAAAAATAACAGTCTGTACATAGAATCAGAGGGCTGGAAGGGACCTCAAGAGGTCTAGTCCACTTCCTTGCACTCTTGGCAGGACCAAGTCATATCTAAACCATCTTTGACAGGTGTTTGCCTAACCTGCTCTTAAAAATCTCCAGTGATGGAGATTCCAAAACCTCCTTAGACAATTTATTCCAGTGATGAACCACCCTGACAGTTAGGAAGTTTTTCTTAATGTCCAACCTAAACCTCCCTTGCTACAGTTTAAGGCCATTGCTTCTTGTCCTGTCCTCAGAGGTTAAGAACAATTTTTCTCCCTCCTCCTTGTAACAACCTTTTATGTACTTGAAAGCTGTTATCATGTCCCCTCTCAGTCTTCTCTTCTCCAGGCTAAACAAGCCCAGTTCTTTCAGGCTTGCTTCATACGTCATGTTTTTTAGACCTTTAATCATTTTTGTTGCTCTTCTCTGGACTTTCTCTAATTTGTCCACATCTTTCGTGAAATGTGGCACCCAGAACTGGACACAATACTCCAGCTGACACCTAATCAGTGCGGAGTAGAGCAGAAGAATTACTACTCCTGTCTTATTTACAACACTCCTGCTAATACATCCCAGAATCATGTTTGCTTTTTTTGCAACAGCATGACACTGTTGACTCATATTTAGCTTGTGGTCCACGATGACCCCCAGATCCCTTTCCTCAGTACTCCTTCCTAAGCATTCATTTCTCATTTTGTATGTGTGCAACTGATTGTTCCTTCCTGAGTGGAGTACTTTGCACTTGTCCTTATTGAATTTCATCCTATTTATCTCAGACCAATTCTCCAGTTTATCCCAATTATTCTGAATTATAATCCTATCCTCCAAAGCACTTGCAACCCCTCCCATCTTGGTATCATCCGCAAACTTAATAAGTGTACTCTTTATGCCATTATCTAATTAATTGATAAAAATATTGAACAGAACCAGACCCAGAACTGATCCCTGTGAAACCCCACTCGTTATGCCCTTCCAGCATGACTGTGAACCATTGATAAATACTCTCTGGGAACAGTTTTTGAACCAGGTTTTCACGCACCTTATAGTAGCTCCATCTAGGTTGTATGTCCCTAGTTTGTTTAAGAGAAGATCACGTGAGACAGTATAAAAAGCCTTACTAAAGTCAAGTAATACTATACCACATCTACCGCCTCCCCTCTATCCACAAGGCTGGTTACCCTGTCAAAGAAAGCTATCTCGTTGGTTTGACATGATTTGTTCTTGACAAATCCATGCTGACTGATACTTGTTACCTTATTATCTTCTAGATGTTTGCAAATTGATTGCTTAATTATTTGCTTCATTATCTTTCCGGGTACAGAAGTTAAACTGACTGGTCTGTAGTTCCCCGGATTGTCCTTATTTCCCTTTTTGTAGATGGGCACTATTTTTGCCCTTTTCCAGTCTTCTGGAATCTCTCCTATCTTCAAAGACTTTTCAAAGATAATTGCTAATGTCTCAAATATCTCCTCAGTCAGCTCCTTGCGTATTCTAAGACTAATTTCATCAGGACCTGGTGACTTGAAGATATTTAACCTGTTTAAGTAATTTTTAGCTTGTTCTTTTCCTATTTTAGCTTCTGATCCTGTCTCATTTTCACTGGCATTCACTATGCCTCACAATTGCCACCAGCCTTTTTGGTGAAAACCAAAACTAAAAGTCATTTAGCACTCCTGTTACTTCCGGCTTTTCTGTTATTGTTTTCCCCCCCTCATTAGGTAACGAGCCTACCCTGTCCTCGGTCTTCCTCATGTTTCTAATTTATTTTTAGAATATTTTCTTGTTACCCTTTATGTCTTCAGCTAGTTTAATTTTGTTTTCTGCCTTGTCCTTTCTAATGTTGTTTATATTCATCCTTTGCAATTTGACCTAGTTTCCACTTTTTGCAGGACTCTTTTTTGACTTTTAGATCACTTAAGATCTCCTGGTTAAGCCAGGGTGGTCTCTTGCCATACTTCCTATCTTTCTTATGCAATGGGATAGTTTGCTCTTGTCCCCTTAATAATGTCTCTTTGAAAAACTGCCAGCTGTCTTCAATTGTTTTTTCTCTTAGACTTGCTTAACCATGGGTTAGAATCATAGCATATTAGAGTTGTAAGGGACCTCAGGAGGTCATCTAGTCCAACCCCCTGCTCAAAGCAGGACTAACCTCAGATAAATAATCCCAGCCAGGGTTTTGTCAAGCCACAGCTTAAAAACCTCTTAAGATGGAGATTCCACCACCTCCCTAGGTAACCCATTCCAGTGCTTCACCACCCTCCTAGTGAAAAACTTTTTCCTAATATCCAACCTAGACCTCCCCCCCTGAAACTTGAGACCATTGCTCCTTGTTCTGTCATCTGCCACAACTGATAACAGTCTAGCTCCATCCTCCCTGGAACCCCCTTTCAGATACTTAAAGGCTGCTATCAAATCCCCCCTCATTCTTCTCTTCTGCAGACTAAACAAGCCTAGTTCCCTCAGCCTCTCCTCATAAGTCTTGTGCTCCAGACCCCTAATCATTTTTGTTGCCCTCCTCCGGACTCTCTCCAACTTCTCCACAACCTTTTTGTAGTGGGGGGGGGCCCAAAACTGGACACAATACTCTAAATCACTACTCGTTGAGCCCTATGATTTTACCTACCAACTCCTTGAGTTTGCTAAAGTCTGCCTTCTTGAAATCCATTGTCTTTATTTTGCTATTCTCCCTCCTACCATTCATTCTATACCAATATTCCAGTCGTGTATTATCCCACCAAGTCTCTGTGATGCCAACTATGTCACAGCTGTGTTTATTTACTAGCATCTCAAGTTCTTCCTGTTTATTCACCATACTTCTCGCATTCATATACAAACATCTAAGATACTGATTTGATTTTCCTCCGCCCAGTTTTGTCCTGTTTCTCCCCTACCCCTGCTATAACAGCCCATGCTCCCCCCAAATTCCAGCCCTTCTCCCAGGTCTTTTTGACTTTCCTCCAGCCTTTGGTCACCTACACCCTTCAAACCTCATTTGAAACCCTCCTCGCTGGTTAGCCAGTCTGTATCCCAATATGTTCTGCCCCTTCCTCGATATGTGGACCCCATCTATGCTCAGCCATCCTTCTTCATGGAACAACATCCCATGGTCAAGGATGTCTCTAATTAATGACTCTTAAGCCCTCCAACTCAGATGGGGACCCAGGCAGGCTGAGCATCTTCTGATTTCCCCAGCCGTGTCTGTGTGTGTGTCAGTCTGAGGAGCTTCTCAGCACCAGCTGCCCTACCTCTGGACAGAGTCCCAGCACTGGAAAACAAGCTGTGTAACTTGGCTGGAGCTTGGAAATCGGGTCTTCGCAGCCTGAAGTTCCGGGCTTGTCTCTTAACCTCCCTGAAGTGTTTAGTGAGAGATGGCTTTTCTTTAGCTATTGTTTCCCTTCCTGCTTGTTTTCCAGGAGTCTGCTATTAAACTATGAATAGCCATACTGGTAATATCCCAATATTTAACCCAATATAGCCATATCAAATGCACAAGAATTGGGTTAACCATACACATTCATAATCATGGCAGCTCAGCTCCATTCTGTCATAATACTGTTCCAGGGTGGCATGTATTTTATGAATACAGTACAGAGACAGAGAGAGAGTGAGCAATAGGTGACTTTCATGTGTGAAATGCAGTTTGATTTCCATGAATACTCATACATTTCACTTTGAAACCCGCATTCCGCAAACCCCCATTATAGCAGAATGAAAGGTGCTGGGGTTACTCTGTACTAAACAAGTGGTTTTCTACCTGTGGTCCATGGACCCATATGGGTTTGCAGGCTATGTGTTAGATTTCCAAAGCTATTCACACCTTCATTTAAAATGTTTTAGGTGTCTGGAAATGAAAAAAGTTAAAAACCAGAGAGAGAGAGACCAGGGAGTGAATATTTTATATGCAGATCCCAGTTCCTCTACAACTCCGGAAAAAGGCTGCAGATTGACATCACAGAACCAGCGGGGGAATCTGTCAGCTATTAACCCAAGGATAGAGGAGCTAATAATTGCAGAGGATTTCCTAGACTATTCTTTGATGTCAAGCTATTGAATGAGGACTGAGGCTGAAATCTTTTCAAGTTCTCCAGAAATCCACATGCCTCACGCTACTTTTTAGGTTCCCCTCTAACCTGAGAAATCATCCCCGAAAGAGGATTAAGTGGGAAAGAACAGGTTTACATGTGTGTGCTTACGGATATTTCTATAAATGTAATACCAAATCTTTTCATTGTAATACAGTTATTACAAACCAAACTTTCATTACATGCATATCTATCAAAAGCCACCAACAGAGTTGTTGGTATCTTTACAGGAAGGAGGAGGGGTAACTTTAATATTTAATAGCCTTTGCTTCAGAAATTATTCCAAATACTCTTTGCAATGGGTTTGTGCCATTAATTATTTCTTCGGTGAGCAGTTGCATGATACTGTCCCCTGGTAAATCTCCAGAAGCTGTTTCTAACAATTACATTCAGGGTCGTGCACACAATAACTGCAATAAGTGTGTGAGACTTTCCAAAAAGTCTTGAGACAACAGAAATGCTGGTCTGTGATTCAGCAAAGAGGAGAGATGAGGTGCAGGAAAGGGGATTATATAGTGCTTGTATGTAATTTATGCCCGTCACATGTTACACGAAGATGGCTGAACCAACTTGCACACTCAACTGCATATGAGAGAAATCTAACACGTGCACTATTCACTATTAGTGACGCCAACCCCTCTCCCGCTGAGATGAAGTAACTGTCTGTGTTAGCTTGGAACTTGCCAAATATCTACAGAACCCTTGTCTGGGGAGAGGATGGGGTCCTGTGAGGGTAAATAGAAGTATGTAGGATGATCACCTTCTTTGGATTCAGTCAACACAGGCCAGGCAAATCACTTTAGCTTTTCTTGGAGCAATTCATGGTGGTCAGAGTGTATCAACGGGAACGTTTGGGTAGGTGAAAGTAAATAAAGTCCAGTTTCCAAAAAATTTACATATTTAAATCTGGAGTGACAATGTTGAAGTCAACATTCCTGAATTCAGAAGTTAGCCACTTACAGTAATGAGGATGTTTTTTAAAAAGTCTTGGCAGGGCTATAAACCTTTCTGATTTACACCAAAAACTTTGTCTAACTAGTGCGTGTCTGGAGGAAACTTTCTCTGGGAGCAGGTTATCACACAACTCTCTATTGCAGTGCTTCTTCTACCTTCCTCGGAAGCACTTGGTACTGGCCACTGGATACTGGGCTAGATGAACTATGGGTCCGATCCAGTCTGGCAATGCCTATCTTCCTATTGGTGGTGTAAATCCAAGACTGTATTTGCTCATCTTCTGTCGCTGCACTGAGAGCAGAATGATGTTTCATTAAATATCATCTAGTCTCCTCTTATTTTTCCTTTCAGGAAGTAAAGTTCAAAAATCCTCGGACCTGCCCAGTGCATCATGTCAGCTGTCAATGACACCAAATTCCAACATGCTGTGTTCTTTCTCACCGGAATATTTGGACAGGAAAACGTCCATGTCTGGATTTATATCCCCGTCTTCTTAACATATGTTACTTCAATATTAGGAAATTCAGTCATTCTGTTCATTATAAAAACAGATCCAACCCTTCATGAGCCCATGTACCTTTTCCTTTCCATGTTGGCTGTCATAGATGTTGTCTTCATGATATACATCATGCTGAAAACACTGGGTATATTGTGGTTTAACTCTAGGGAAATCAGCCACGATGCCTGTTTTGCCCAGCTGTTCTTCATCCACTCATTTACATATATTGAATCCTCTCTGCTCTTGTGCATGGCCTTTGACCGCTTTGTTGCAATCTCTCACCCTCTCAGATATGCTTCCATCTTAACCACTTCCTCTGGAGTTTTTAGTACTGGCCACTGGATACTGGGCTAAAGGGACTACAGGTCTGATCCAGTCTGGTAATACCTATCAATGGTGAACATAAGAATAAAAGAGCAGACACATTGTGTCAGACCAATAGTCTATCAAGCTCAGTCTTCCAACAATGGCTAACACCAGGTACTTCAGAGGGAATGAATAGAGCAGGTAATCATCAAGTGTAAATCCAAGACTATGTTTTTGCTGATCTTCCCTGACCTTGTTGGTCTCTAAATTTGCAGTGAGAGCGGAATGATGTCCTGTTCTGTATCATCTAGTCTCCTGTTATTTTTCCTTTCAGGATGTAAAGTACAAAACTCCTCGGAACTGTCAAGTGCATCATGTCAGCTGTCAATGACACCAAATCCCAACCTGCAGTGTTCCTTCTCACCGGAATACCTGGCCTAGAAGACGTGCATGTCTGGATTTCTATCCCCTTTTTTTTAATGTTTATTACTTCGGTATTAGGAAATTCATTAATTTTGTTCATTATAAAAACAGATCCAAACCTCCATGAGCCCATGTACATTTTCCTTTCCATGTTGGCCGCCACAGACCTTGGCATAACAATATCCACAATGCCAACAACACTAGGAATATTCTGGTTTAACTCTAGGGAGATCAGCCATGATGCCTGCTTTGCCCAACTTTCCTTCATCCTCTCGTTTTCATACACTGAATCCTCCCTGCTTTCGTCCATGGCCTTTGACCGCTTTGTTGCAATCTCTCACCCTCTCAGATATGCTTCCATCTTAACCACGCCTAGAATAGCCAAGATGGGACTGGTGTCTGTATTTAGAGGGGTGGGCCTAATATTTCCACTGCCCATTTTCCTGAAACAGTATCGATACTGTCAAGCCAACATCCTCTCCCATTCCTTCTGCCTGCACCAGGAAGTTATGACGATGGCTTGTTCAGATATCAGATTCAGTATCATCTATGGCTTCTTTTTAACAGTCTCTTCAGCGGGGTTGGACCTGCTGTTCATCCTCCTGTCTTATGTTATGATCCTCAAAACAGTGCTGAACATTGCGTCCCACGCGGAGCGCCTCAAGGCTCTCAACACCTGCGTCTCCCACGTCTGTGTCGTCCTGCTTGCCTACAGTCCAGTGATTTGCTTGTCAGTAATATACAGATTCGTGAAGAGCTCTTCTCCCTTCGTTCAGAATTTCCTGGGCAATGTCTCTATGCTGATCCCGCCCATGATGAACCCAATCGTGTACAGCGTGAAAACCAAACCCATTCGTGCGAGGATAATCAGGTTGTTCATCAAGTAAAGAGTCAGTTCATGACCTGGCTTCAGCGCAGGTGACATGGGAGATGAAAAACATGGGCCACTTATTCCATCCAAGACAATAACATCCGATAGGACATGAGCTACGGATCTCTCTCACCAGCTGAGAGACTGTGTTTGTGTACAGCCAGGGGATTGATGGGATGTTATTGCATAAAGAGCTGTATCAGTGTCAGCTCACACCTCAGAATTGCTGTGGATACAAGTCAGTACAGAGAAGGAACGTGGATGTTTTGTCCCATTGTCCATAACCTGTCTCTGTTCTGTCTCTGGTAAAACACCCAGGGCCATGAGAAAAGCTGCAGAGTTGTTTTGCAGTCACAGTCGTCTCCTTTCCTGAGCACTCTGGCTGCTGCATGATCCATGAGAATGGTACCGGCAGTGAAATCCAGTGGGATCAGTCAACCCCTTAAAGATCCTGGAACTTTTGGAGCTGTCAGAGGCCTAGTAGAGGGATTGTAGAAGAAAACACAGTCTTCCCTTCTGTTTGGGTGGGCAAGGAAAAGACCTTTATTACAAGGTAATTACCTGGGGCAACAGCTTCAGCTGAACTGCGCCCCTGATCTGCGTCGTGTGGGGTTTTTTATAAAGACTTATTACCAACTCATTGTTATACAGCAAAATGCATTAAGCATCTGTAAAAAGAAGAAATAATGGTAAGTTTGCACAAACCGTATCATGTATACAAGGAACTTTCTGTATTTGGTTACAAAGGAAGGCATGTGCATAGCTCATTGTTAAAATGGAAAAACACAACTTCAGTCAAAAGAAAGAGACAGTCGGGCAATTTACTTATTTTATTTAGCTTCAGAGAAAACTTGCCCACGCCTTGCTGACCATGCTTATTGGTCAGCACATTCTAACTGCCTTTTAGCCTTCAGCTACATGCTCAAACTGTCTTTGTGACAAACTTCATGTTTCCAGAGTAGTTACTCCAAGCTTGCTATAATATACATTGAGCACAGAGGGAGGGCCATACGCCAGCCAAGGAATTCCTGTGAAGATGAAGTCCAAGTGGCTGAGGACAGTCTGGTTCACAGCTGACATCTCATGCACTCAATGACCTCTGACGATCCAAAAAACACCTGTAATAACAGTAAAATTATTCATTTCCATGTCAGATACAAAACATGCTACATTAAAAGAGCATTATTAACGTTACAAAGTCAAGTACTTAGAAGTTAAGGGGTGACAGAATTAAGACTGCCTGCCAGCCCTCCTTGGATGTACCCATTATGATACAATTTTTTTATTACATGTCACATATCATTTTTCCACAGGAACTCTGCCGCATTCAGTGCATAGAATGGACAGTGCACACTTAATGAGCAGCTATTCAAAATCTGATTTCACCCCCTTGATCAGTGTGTGACCCTGGCCTTTTTCACTGCACTCTGTTTAAACCCTGCACTGAAGACAGAGTAATTCATTTCCTCCTGGGATTTCCTATGGGGCTTATCACTGCAGTATCTGCCTTAATTTCTCTATGAGTGCTTCACTAACATCAATGAGTTGATTGTCAGCTATTCTGTCCATTGTAGAGATGGGGAAATGAGGCAAAGAGTATCCCCTACTTTGGGGTGGAGAATCCGAGACACCGAGGACGGGGTTCTTCAGAATACTTTGCATTACACAGCACTTCATGCATTCAAAACACAGCTCCCAATGGCAGGGGTGAAGGCTCAGAGCTTCTGCGAATCAGATCCAGGGTCTCAAATGAGACACCCAGAATATGAAGATCACAATTAGTGACAATTTTGGTTTAAGTGACTTGCCTAGTATCACACAGGAACTCTGTGGCAGGGGCAAGAATAGAATCCAGTTCTCCAGGGCAGCATTGAACTGCCTTAGTCATGAGACCATCCTCTCTCTTCCTAAGAAATCCAATGGAGGCCACTGCTCTGCAGACCACACAAGAGAAGCCCTCTGAATTTCCCCACATTTACTCTTCAGCTACAGACTAACTAAACACACTATCTCCCCTTCTCTGTTCTTCCTTTTCTTCCCCCAGCAGAGCATTAACACTTGCCTCCCACCCACCACTCTCTGCAGCACAGACTGTGTCTGGATTCAAAATACAGGGCAGGCCATTTATAACACGAGCCCCTCTCCTGGGTGTGGTTATTACAGTCAGGGGGGGCATCTAGGGCCCCATATACGCAGCTCTAAGCACAGCTGAAATGGTTTTTACTTTGTAGAGAAGGAGGAAAGAAGCCAATTGTTTATAGTGCAGACTAGGGTTGGTTTTACTCATGGTCTGTTTTCTTCAAGATCAACTTTTCTGTGTGCTGGGCCTTCCCCAGAGACCAGGGGAAAGGGTGACTTCTTGTACACATCAGCAAAAGAGGCATTTAGGAGACCCTGATGCTTATTTCCCTCTTGCTTGAAGTCTGTGTAACATTGCAGTTGTCTCCACATCTTCCCCCCTCTCTGTGACCCAAGCGGGCTATTCTAGCTCCCAGGGGAAAATATCAGCAGGGGGAAACGAACACTGAGCAGCCTGAATGTCCCTTAATGCAGTTTCCTCTCAGGACACCTACTCATACACCTCCTCTTCCCTCTGGCAAGAGCACCATAAATAATTCTTCTCCCCCTTGTATGCATATGCCCCCCAAATCCCTATAAGCAGTTCTCACATCCATCCCCCTCCCTTCACTTTTGATTAGTTCTTTTAATGCTTCCTCATGCATCAAACCCTCCAGTGGCCTGTTACCAGATTTGCCTGTCACCGCTCATTTATTAGGATTACTGTCAGTGGCAGGGGGATTGTAATTCTATTCATCTACTGCTTGTGTCACTTGTGTTTTCATATGGAGCTTTACTTCACCCTTCTGCAAATTCCCTCCCAATGGAGCTACCTAGCAGGATCTAAGTTTCCCAGGGCTGGGTTCCTCCAGCCCCACACTCAAATAAACACCCACACACACACAGATTAAGAGAGCATGTTTGAGCAGACGGGGTCTTTCAGCGCTCTCAAGCTGAGTCCTTATATGTCCCTGGACTCAACAGGCTGGGTCAAACAGCACTTTTCAGCTACCACCTTTATATGCCCATGGACTCCACAGGTTGGGCAGAGCAGTGCTTTCAAGCTGCCACCTTTATATGCCCCAGGTTCAGCATGCCGCTATCCCCGCTTTCACTCTACAATTATTCTGGTTGTAACCCCCTTAATGGGCAAACCTCAGAGGACTTTGGGGTGTTACAGGGATCTTCTTCGGTTAAGGTACAAGAAGCGTTGCTGCAGAGCAAGATAGAGAAGCCAAGAACATGAAGGAATAAAGAGCATGGAGAGAGCCTGGCATCAGCTTAATTATAAAAGTTATTTTTTGCCAGGTCTACAGAGTAATAGCCATACAAGGAGAGACCAATAAACAAAACAGTTACAATATTACATGGTTTCCATTGGTGTATTGAGGAAATCTAGACCAAGTTTGATTACAAGTCAGCTTTAGAAAGTTATACGTGGAGTGAGAGAGAGTTGGGGTCTCACCACTCAGCGCAGCTTGAACCGGTCAAAGGCTCCTAGGAGACAGGCTGTTCAGCTTAGGGTCCGGAGTGCTGGAGACAGGCACAGCCCTCAACACAATCAGTCTGGAAAAGGTGGATTCCCTGTAGAACTGAGACAGCTTTTGGATCCAGGCAGCAGAGCAGGGTTTTGAACTTGGACAGGGTTTTTGTAGGGAAATAACAATGGTGCAAGGGAGAAAACTCTATTTGTTTACGGGTAAACGATGACTCAAAGGGGTAAACCAGAGTTGTTTTGTTTAGTCTGGACACTGGGAAATGATCATTCCTGGCTATGGGCAAAGTTACTTGGAGGGAGCTCACAATGCAATCCGGTCGATTCAGTGTTTTGGGTATCAATAAGGATCTATGACTAGAATTGGTCTGATAACTGTTGAGCTGGGTGTGTGCAGGTGTGGGATCATTAACACCTGGAGCAGAGATCCCCCATCAAGCATTGCTTCCCTGCTTCTCTGGTCCTAGAGTTCAGTGAGGTCCCTGACTTGGAATCTCAGTTCTTTATTCTGTATGCTAATGGAGATGCCTCCTTGTCGCATCCTGGATGCAAATGAGGCTAGGGGAGTTTCCTTAATCCTGTCACCCTTGTCCAGAGGGGATTAGGTGTGTCTGCCACGGCCTGTTCATTGCTTTGTGTAAGTCTTTCTTCCGATCAGTTCTGGTTCAAGCAGAGGCTGGGAGTGGGGGGATGTCCTTGTTAGTCAGACAGGCTGGGTACAGCGCTGTGTTTCCCCAAGAACATAGAGCTGACAAATAACAGGCCAGTATCAGACCTGGGCAGCTGCCTAGGGTGAGGGTGTTTGAATCATATAAGGTTAAGGAGGGAAGGGACCTCAGGAGTTCAACTAGTCCAACCCTGGGCTCAAAAAATGGAGATTCCACCACCTCCCTAGGTAACCCATTCCAGTGCTTCATCACCCCCCTAGGGAAAAAACGTTTCCTAATATCCAGCCTAGATCTATCCAACTGCAACTTGAGACCATTGCTCCTAGTGGTGACATCTGCTACCACTGAGAAAAGCCTAGCTCCATCCTCCCTGGAACCCCCTTTCAGGTAGTGAAAGGCTGTTATCAAATCACCCATCGTTCCTCTCTTCTGCAGAACAAAGAAGCCCAGTTCTCTCAGCCTCTCTTCATCTCATGTGCTCCAGCCCCCTGTTCATTTTCGTTGTCCTCCGATGGATTCTCTCCAATTTGCCCTCATTCATCCTGTAGTAGGGGGCCCAAAACTGGACACAGTACTCCAAATGCAGCCTCACCAATGCCGAATAGAGAGGAATAATCACTTCCCTCGATCTGCTGGCAGTGCTCTTGCTAATGCAGCCCAATATGATATTAACCTTCTTGACTCATGTCCACCTTCTTTTAAACTGTAATCCCCAGGCCCTTTTCTGCAGAACTGCGGCCTAGCCAGTCCATCCCCAGTCTGTAGCTGTGCATGGGATTCTTGCATCCTAAGTGCAGAAGTCTTCACTTGTCCTTGTAGAATCTCAGTATATTTCTTTTGGCCCAATCCTCCAATTTGTCTAGGTCACTCTGTATCCTATCCCTGCCCTCCAACGTATCTAGCACTCCCCCCAGTTTAGCGTCATTTTCCAACTAGCTGTGGGTGCAATATACCCCATCCTCCAGATCATTAATGAAGATGCTGAACAAAACTGGCCCCAGGACTGACCCCTGGGACACTCCCCTTGCGACTAGCTGCCAACTAGACATTGATCCCTGAAGCACTACCCATTGAGCTCTATAATCCAGTCAGCTTTCTATCCACATTATAGTCCATTCATCCAACCCATACTACTTTAACTTGCTGGCAAGGATACTGTGGGACACCCAAGGCCCAAGCATAATTTTTTGGGCCTAGTACAAAGTTGTGATATGGGCCCCCTTCCACACACATACTACAATCCCTCATCCAGCCATACAATCTCATGAGCTGTGATTTTTTTTCCCCTCATGGCAATGGGGGTTTTAGTCTGGGCCAGGTCCCCCAAAGCCTCCGGGCCCCCATAAAGTGTTGCCTTTTCCTCCCCATGTAGGGTCACTGGAAACACCGTATCAAAAGCTTTGCAAAAGCTTAGATGTACAATGTCCACCACTTTCCCCACATCCACAGAGCCAGTCATTTCATCATAGAAGTCATTCAGCTTGGTCAGGCATGACCTGTCACTGGTGAATCCATGCTGACTGTTACTGATGACCTCCCTCTCCTACAAGTCCTCAATACTGATTCTTTGTGGACGTGCTCTATGATTTTTCCAGAGACTGAGGGGAAGGTGCCTAGTCTGTTGTTCCCTGGATCCTCTTTTTTTTTTTTGAAAATGGGCACCATATGTGCCTTTTTCCAATTGTCCAGGACCTCTCTCAACCACCACAAGTTTTCAGAGATAATGGCAAATGGCTTTGCAATCACATCAGCCAACTCCCTCAGCACTCTCGGATGTATTCCTTATTGGATAATTGGATAATTAGGAAGGCCAAAAAAGAATTTGAAGAACTGTTTCCCAAAGGCTCCAAAAGTAAAAAAATCTGCCAGAAAAACAGTGGGGAAACTGGATGATCAAGATGCTAAAAGAGTACTCACGGAAGATAAGACTGTTGCAGAGAAAATAAATTAATTCTCTGCATCGGTGTTCATGACTAAGGACGTGATGGAGATTCCCAAACCTGAGGCATTCTTTTTATGTGATAAATCTGAGGAACTGTCCCACAATGAGTTGTTCTTAGAGGAGGTATTGAAACAAATATATACATTAAACAGTAATAAATCACCAGGACCAGATGGGATTCACTCATGAGTTCTGAAGTAATTCAAATGTGAAATTGCAGAAATACTAACTGTGGTATATAACCTATCGTTTAAATGAGCTTCTGTACCAGATGACGGGAGGATAGCTAATGTGACACCAATTATTTAAAAAAGCAAAAAATTAAATTTCCAGAGGCAATCCTGGCAATTACAGGTGGATTAGACAAACTTCAGTACAAAGCAAATTGACTGAAAAAATAGTAAAGGAAAGAATTACCAGAAACATAAATGAACATGATTTCTTGGGGAAGAGCCGACAAGTTTTTTCTAAAGGGAAATCATGGCACACCAATCTATTAGAATTCTTTGACATACTGCAATTGGAAAAGGTACTGAAAAGGGCAACTAAAAAGATTAGGGGTATGGAACTGCTTCCACATGAAGGGAAATGAATAAGAACTAGGGGTCACCAAAGGAAATAAATAGGCAGCAGGCTAAAGACAAAAAAAAGGCAGCACTTCTTCACACAATGCACAGCCAATCTCTGGAAGTTGTGGGTCAAAACCATAATGGGCATTCAAAAAAGAACTATATAAGTCCATGGAAGATAGGTCCATCAATGGCTATTAGCCAAGATACTCAGGGAGGCAACCCCATGCTCTGGGGTCCCTCAAGCTCTGGCTGTCAGAAGCTGGGAGTGGATGAAATTTTGACCTAAATAAAAATGTTTCCCTTCATCCATTTTTGGGAGTGGGTTTTCATAGAAAAATGATCATTTTCCACTGAAAACTCCATTGCCATGGCGCCCCCCAGCTGCAGCTGCCTGGATCCCTAAGAGAAATTGGAGCCTTTTCATCTGCCTTTTTGTCGTAACAGCAATGAAGGTTGCACTGATTTTAGTCTATGGCTGCATTCTGGGTATGGAAAGGTCTAAATCTCCCGCCCAGACTGTGGCTGGGGTTTTTTGCCTCAGCAGCTATGCTAACCAGCCTTCCACTCTCTGTGCAGTCCTCTCTGCCCTTTACAATAGCCTCTTTACTGTATTGAAGCGAGGTTACAGCTGTAACAGCATCATCAGTACCACTCGGCCACCATATGCACAGCCTGGATTGCAGGAATAATCACACATCCCCTGTGCTTGGGCTTCCTGCAGTTTGCCCTTTGCCATTGACCATGACGGGGTTAAAGCTGGCACACACTTAACCAATCAGCTGAGGGTCCCAGGTGGCCAAGTGGCCCTGAGGAAATGGACAAACATGCTTCATAAGGACAGTTGCAGCTTGTCTGAGCAGACACTGCCTGCTGCCCGTGCAAGCTCTCCGCTGACTCCTTCTCCTTTAGGGTGCAGATCTCTGTTGGCAGCTGCTCACCTTCTCACAGGCATTGGGTACGTTGGCAGGTTTCTCTGTCTTTAAATCTTTCAAACAACAAGGGAAGGGTAAAGGCTGCCAGCTGTTGAGATGGGCAGATGTTGTGTGCAGCGGCAGCTGACTCTGCTGGGCTGTGGGTGTGACTCAGTGACAGGGGCTGAAGAGCAGGCAGCACTAGGTACCTGGGGATCCTCCACTCCATGTCCTAATGGTCCCTGGGGGATCATTCGAGGTACACAGAAATCCCAGATTCAAAGCGAGCTCGGAGTGTGAAAAGCTCGGAGTGTGAAATAAGTATTTCTGAACTGGTCCCATTTCCAAAGGTGCCGTGTGCTCTTGGCCAGAGAGGAGCCCATGGAATATGAGTATTTACCAAAGTACCTCAAGTTCATTTGCTTAAGGAAATTTCTGTCATTTATAAACTTCTTACAGTTACCAGTGATATACGGCAAATGGAATTGTTCTGACTGGATGAGGGCTCCAGGAGTTCTGCCCTGTAAGACCCATCACAGTTTCAGGGCTACCATCATTTTTGCTCCCCCTCTGGTCTCTGAATGCCAGATGTCAGCCTCATCCCTTTCCTTCTCCTGGGGTGGAATCCCATCATTCTCCCACCGTCAGACTGGATCCTGGGCTACTTCACAGGGTAGATCAATTGCCTTTGCCCAGCAGGTCAAAGTTGTTCTGCAACTTTGGTTCATCCCTTTGGGAGTCTGTGACCTGTGGTGATAGGCCAGTCGTCTAGAACTAAATTATTTTTTTATCTGAACAGTAGGAAAAAAGTGTCACATGGGAGCATAAAAGGGTTTTAAAACAACAGTCTATATGTGTCGCTTATCTCAAGTACCCTCGCTCTTTTGGGGACTGAGGCAAAATGAGCATCTTCTGACTTCCCTAGGCTCTGTGTATGTGTGTGTGAGAGAGAAACAAATGCTGGCTTTCAATGTAGTAGAGCAGTGATTTTCCACGGGTCGTCCATGGACATCTGGGGGTCAGTAGACCAAGTGTAAGATTTCCAAAGGTATTTTCATCTGCATTTGACATTTTGTAGAGGTCCAGAAATCAAAAAAGATTGCAACTCACTGTACTAGGGAGTTAGAGCTCAGGAAATAAATATTGTATATGCTGATCCCAAAGATTGCAAAACTCCAGCTAAAGGCTGCAGATTGACATAATAGAAGCTGAGGAGAACCAGTCAGCTACTAACCCAAGGTTAGTGAAGCTACTAGCTGCAAAAGATTCCACAGACTTTCGTTTGCTGACAGGCAATGCAATGAGGGCCGACAGGCTGCAATCTTTTCAAGTTCTGAAAAAATCCAGATGACACAAGTTGTTGTAGGTCCCCCTCTAACCTGAGAAATCATCCCTGAAAGAAGATCCGAGGGGAAAGAATGGCTTCACATGTGTGTGCTAAAGTATGGTTCTGTAAATGTTATGCCAAAACTTTTCTTCGTAATACAATTACTACAAAACAAATATTCATTACATGCATGTCTAAAGAAAGCCAGCAGCAGAGGTGTTGCAGCAGGAGTAACTTTACTACTTAACAGCTTTTGCTTTAGAAAATATTTCAGAGAAATTCCAAATTCTGTTTGCAATGGCTTTGTGCTCTTAACTCTTTGTTCAGTGAGCAGTTGTATGATTCTGTCTCCTGGTAAGAGACCAGAAGCTGCTTGGAACACTGACATTCAGATTTATGCACACAATAATTCTGATACAATTGGTTGAGACATTCCAAAAAATCTGAAACAAGAGAACCCCTGGTCTGTGTTTCAGCAAAGAGAAGAGATGAGGTGCAGTAAAGGGGATCATATAGTGGTTGTACGTAATTTACACCCATCACCGGTTAAGTGAGCATGTCTGAAGTAACTTGCACTCTCAAGTGGATATTAGTGCAAAACCAGTTGTAGCAGGGTGTTGCAGTGCCTGCCCTGCTTCTGCTTCTGCTGCATTCACAAAGTCAGAGGGAGACCCCCAGTTCAGTAACCACTGGTGCAGTTTTATTTACAGGTTGTGCTCCCACCACCTTTTCACCGTACCAAGCTTCCCTTCTAGCATCTGCACCCAGAACAAAGGAGCTATCACTCTACTTCCACCTTTTGCCTCCATCCCCTGGCTTCCCTCCTCTGATAAGTTAATGCAGTCTAACTGGGCAGGCAGCTGTCTCTGGTTCTCTAATTAGGCACAGGTTTCTCTCCAGCCAGCTCCAATACTCTCCCTAAACTGGAGCTGGCATGACAGAGGGCAGACTAAGCAGTTCTTGCGCAGCACCTGTCACACTGGTGTTTGCACTATTCACTATTTGGGCTCCAATCCCTCCCCTACCCAGCTGAAGTAACCCACTGTGTTACCTCGGAACTTGCCATAGATCTACAGACCCCTCGCATGAGGAGAGGATGCGGGTCCTGTGAGGATAAAGAGAAACCTGTGGGATGATCGACCTCTCTGCAGCCAGACAACACTGGTGGGGCAAAGCATTCAGATTCTCTTGGAGGGATTCTTGGAGGTCAGAGTGTATCACCGAGAGCATGTGGTAAGTGAAAGTTAATAGAGCTCGATTCTGATTGAATTTACACATGTACATCTGGAGTGATGCTGTTGCAGTTGCAGTCGAGGTTTCTGAATTCAGAACCTGGCATTAAGGATTTTTCCTGTGTACTGCAAAGAGGCAGTGGCGTAATTTGGGGTCTCAGGAACAGAAAAACAATTAAACAGTTTTATAAATGGCACCAGTGCAGGACAGATAAATACAATGACCATTTTCACCATGTGGTCAACAAGGTCACAATTATTAAATCACAGAGTGCTGAAAAAGATTGTGAACTCACAGGCACAAGATATCAATGAGAACAAGAATTTAGTAGGATTCAAAAGGGACTGGGTGTTTATATGGGTAACCAGAAAATCCAATTACAGGAGAGAGGATTTTTTTAAAAGTCTTGGGAGAGCTATTAACTTTATTCATTTACACCATAAAAATTTGTCTAACCAGTGTGTGTCAGGAGGAAGCTTTCTGTGGGGGCAGGTTATTTCATACCTGTCTAATGCAGGGCTTCTTCTATCTTTCTTGGAAGCTTTTGTTACTGACCACTTGATACTGGGCTAGATGGACTACAGGTCTGATCCAATCTGGCAATATCTATCTTTGTATAGATGGTGTACATAAGAATGGCCATGGGTCAGACCAATGGTCAATCTTGCCCAGTATCCTCTCTTCTAACAGCGGCATATGCCAAGTGCTTCAGAAGGAAAGACTAGAACAGATAATCATCATGTGTAAATTCAAGACTGTGCTGATCTTGCTTGAGCTCCTGGAAGTCTGTGGGCTGAGAGCAGAATCATGTCTCATCTTGGCTTCTATGTTTTTATACACCTGGAATAATACAGTGGGCCACACTCAGAAGAGGAGGGCCAGAATGGTGTCTGTATGAAGGTCACAACTATAAAATCGCACGATGCTCAAGTAGGCTGTGGAACTCAAAGCCACAAGATATCAATGGGACCAAGAGTTTAGGAGGATTCAAAGAGGGACTGGATGCCTATATGGGGAACCAGAAAATCCAATTTCAGAAGTGAGGATGTTTTTAAAAGTCTTGTGAGGGCTATAAGCCTTCCTCACTTACACCACAAAAGATGTCTAATTAGTGCGTATTAGCAGAAAACTTTCCCTGCGAGCAGGTTATCTCATAGCTGTCTATTGCAGGGTTTTTTCTACCTTCCTCTGCAGCACTTAGTATTGGCCACTGGATACTGGGCTAAAGGGACTACAGGTCTGATCCAGTCTGGTAATACCTATCAATGGTGAAGAAAAGAATATAAGAGCAGACACATTGTGTCAGACCAATGGTCTATTTAGCTCAGAATCCTGTCTTCCAAAAGTGGCCAATGCCAGCTACTTCAGAGGGAATGAATAGAACAGTTAATCATCAAGCGTAAATCCAAGACTATGTTTTTGCTGATCTTCCCTGACCTCGTTGAAGTCTCTAAACTTGCACTGAGAGCGGAATGATGTCCTGTTCTGTATCATCTAGTCTCCTGTTATTTTTCCTTTTAGGAAGTAAAGTACAAAACTCCTCGGACCTGCCCAGTGCATCATGTCAGCTGTCAATGACACCAAATTCCAACCTGCAGTGTTCCTTCTCACCGGAATACCTGGCCTGGAAGACGTCCATGTCTGGATTTCTATCCCCTTTTTTTTAATGTATGTTACTTCAATATTAGGAAATTCATTAATTCTGTTCATTATAAAAACAGATCCAAACCTCCATGAGCCCATGTACATTTTTCTTTCCATGTTGGCCGCCACAGACCTTGGCATAACAATATCCACAATGCCAACGACACTAGGAATATTCTGGTTTAACTCTAGGGAGATCAGCCATAATGCCTGCTTTGCCCAGCTTTCCTTCATCCTCTCCTTTTCATTCACTGAATCCTCCGTGCTCTCGTCCATGGCCTTTGACCGCTTTGTTGCAATCTCTCACCCTCTCAGATATGCTTCCATCTTAACCATGCCTAGAATAGCCAAGATGGGACTGGTGTCTGTATTAAGAGGGGTGGGCCTAATATTCCCACTCCCCATTTTCCTGAAACAGTATCAATACTGTCAAGCCAACATCCTCTCCCATTCCTTCTGCCTGCACCAGGAAGTTATGACGATGGCTTGTTCAGATATCAGATTCAGTATCATCTATGGCTTCTTTGTAACAGTCTCTTCAGCAGGGTTCGACCTGCTGTTCATCCTCCTGTCTTATGTTATGATCCTCAAAACAGTGCTGAACATTGCGTCCCACGCGGAGCGCCTCAAGGCTCTCAACACCTGCGTCTCCCACGTCTGTGTCGTCCTGCTTGCCTACATCCCAGTGATTTGCTTGTCAGTAATATACAGATTCATGAAGAGCTCTTCTCTCTTGGTTCAGAATGTTCTGGGCAACGTCTATTTGCTAATCCCGCCCATGATGAACCCAATCGTGTACAGCGTGAAAACCAAACCCATTCGTGTGAGGATAATCAGGTTGTTCGTCAAGTAAAGAGTCAGTTCATGACCTGGCTGCAGCACAGGTAACATGGGAGACGAAAAACATGGGCCACCTATTCCATCCTAGACAATAACATCCGACAGGACATGAGCTACGGATCTCTCTCACTAGCTGAGAGACTGTGTTTGTGTAGAGCCAGGGGATGGGTGGGATGTTATCACATGAAGAGCTGAATCGATGTCAGCTCACACCTCAGAATTTCTGTGGACACAGTCAGTACAGAAGGAACGTGGATGTTTTGTCCCATTGTCCATGACCTGTCATGCTTCCATCTCTGATTAAACACCCAGGGGCCATGAGAAAAGCTGCAGAACTGTTTTGCAGTCGCAGTCCTGGCCCTTCCTGAGCACTCTGGGTCCTGTGCGATCCATGTGAGCAGCACCAACTGTGAGCAGGGGTATTCCAGGAGCACGGCTGCCCACCCTTTCTCTGCGTCCTCACCCAGGTGTTTGTCACTGAGTCATTTCAAAGAGAGGATTAAAGCAGGCAGAGCAGAGCTGCGTGTGAGTGAGGGTCGCGCACTCAGGAGTCCTGGCAAGAGACTCAGGCCCAGATTCCCACCCCATCCCCACCAGTTGTGCTGCCCCAGCCATGCAAAGGCCTGGAAATGGGCCTCAGCTCCCCAGGAGAGACACAACAACCTCCTATCCCAGCCCAGCCCAGCCATTCAGTGGCCATTAGAGGGGGTGTGTTGGGGACTCTCCCCTTTGAGTGTGGGAGAGGCCAGAGGGTCATTCACCCCCTGCTCCACTGTTTGGCCATTTAATGTTCCTGCGACTTTAGGAGCTGACCGAGGCCTAGCAGAGGCAGCTACGGGGAGAGAGGAAGATGGTCCCGGCTGGGGAATAGTTCCTGCTTTGGGAAATCCCAGCCTACTGCTTCTTTAAGGGCCTGAGACCGGGACCTTGTAGTGCAGGGCAGGGCCTGGCCCCCCTCACTCCCTGCCACCTGCAGGTGCCATGGGAGCAGGGCCGGCTGCCTCTTCTCTCAGAACATGGCCACAGCAGCAGGGAAAGGACGGCTGCCCTCACTCAGCTTGGAGGGAAGGGACTGAGCTACTGAGGGGCCAGCAAGGGGGGGTGCACTCCTGGGCAATGGAGGAGGGTTGGACGCAGGATAAGAGAGCCTGTGTTTTGGAGAACAAATATGACCCCACACAGGGGGATCTTGTTTTCAGTAATGTAATGAGAGTAATGTAGCCTGATTTTCAGTGTATTAGTTATTTAATAGGATTATAGGCTTGCCAGTTGCTTGGATTAGAAGGTTCTTGTCCCTGAATCAGGGTCAAGATGAGTTTTTTAGGGACCCCCGGGGTGCGCAACAGGAAGGTTCTTTGTGATAACCAAATTTGTATAATTTTATAAGTCTTATTAAGATAACATAAAATGATAGACAAATGACTGATATAGAGAAAATGAACAATCAAATGGATAATGGATAATACAATCTTAATTTTAGAGACTCATACGGTATATATATTTCTACGATATGCTTTGGATTAATATACTCACACCCTTCCCTGGTGATCTGGTTGAGAGAGATGTCTGGTTCCTCAACTCTTGAGTAGAGGGGTGGAGTAGGCAATGCTCGAGCTAAGAACTATAAGACTAAGACTAACACTACAAATAATACTAAGTATAAAATGAAGAAGAAAAATCTTAACACTATCTGAAGAAACTTCAAACAGGAGTAGCTGACGATCGACCCACAAATAGCACGATCTGCCCTTTCTTACACCCCAAGAATATGGGTCCTCCTTCTAAGTCCATACTTGGATTTTCCCCCTCCAAATTATTGGGGTACACATATTCTATAGGCTGGCAGGTTCGTGCTTATTATTGACGTATCCACATCCTTTCCAGGTGGTCTTTTTATCTCACCTTTATTATTTCTGGCCCTTTGTGGGTTCTGTGGTGGACTTGTAAAGTTTCTTGGGGCGTAACCTGTGACAGCCCCCTCCCATGTTTAATATCTCCTGCCTTATCTAGGGTAAAGGTTCTGAATATGTGTATGCTAGCTGTGTTTCATACAGGATGTGACCTGAAGGTGTCTTGCATTACAGCAAAATATATAAATTTATAACTCTTTTAATTAAACAATCATACTTCAATCTGTAAGAAAAGATATATATCTGTGATACAAGCAAGCAGGCTAGTCCTATGGGCTACGGTAAGTCACTGCAAGGGCCTTAGGGGGAGGGGCAGGGTGCCTGCAATCAACACAATCCAACACAAAAGCAAATCAAACACAAAACAGGTTCTAAGGGTTTGTCTGTAAAACGCTTAATTCTGTTATGTAAAATTATATGGCCAGGTTATTTTTCTGGAGATCCTAGTAAGCAATGGCCACAGAAAGGTACATCAGATCTAAAAGAAAAAGCTTGTACTGCAGTTTGCTTATGTCTGTAACCTTGACTAATGATAAGAAGAATGAATGCTGTAATTCTAATACTGCTATAAATATATGTTAAAATCTGCCTGAAGGGGAGACCCTTTACTGACCAAAGACATCCCTGTCAGTGGTTTTTGCATATGCTTGTGCTTTTATAATAATAAAAGAGTCTCAGATTTCTGATGAGCCTTAATTAAAATTTTCCTGTGTGATTGTACCCGTGTGAATTGAGAAAATGGGGGTCGAAGGGTCAAAGGATTCCTCCATCCTGCCAAAGGGAACCCAGTAGTTTATATGTGTACATATTATGGCCAAAGGATTTGGAAAATATTGGAATAAGTGGAATTGGTATACCAGAGAGGATCCTAGTAAGTAGTTTTTTTAATTGGTATGAGGAAACCCTTAAAGACTGCATGAATCCCGGGTAAGAAGTCTAAAGGACTTCCAAGAGAAATTGAAAATTCAGATAAAGGAGCTAAAGACCCAATGTAAACCTGGCCAGGCTTGCCCACCTAGCACTCCATATGTTTTTTTTTTTTTTTGTATCTTTAATTAGGTACGGCCGAAGATATAGTAGATCTTTTTAGTGTTATTTCCCCCACACACACACTTACACTTCTGTTTTTTCTGAGCTGTTTAACAGAAGGAAATTTTAAATATCCTTTGAAGGTAAAAGTTTTAACAATGCATAGACTAAAGTAGCTGTATTAAAAATGTTGTGTTTGGTGGCTTAAGTTTTACAATTACAATACTCCACCTTAAGAATGCAGCTAAGTAAAATTAAAAAAAAAAAAAGGGTTTGAAATTACAGAATTATGTAATTGGTGAAGTGTTAAAATTATGGCAGCCAAGAATAATGTAATAAAATGTAAATATAGTAAATTAAAGGTAATAGTTGTGGAATTGTTCAGAGGGTAATGGTGTTATTTTTATAACATTTAGAAAAAATTTTGTGTGTGTAAATATATTTTGTAAATTTGTAAGGGTTTAAGGATTTAAATTAATACTCTTGGTTTGTAAAATTTTATTTTGTTGTGATTTGTTTTTGTTAGCAAAGTAACCTTTTGGGTACTTCTATGCTTTATGAAATTTAATATTAAAAAAAAATAAAGTTAAAGGTATGGCTGTGGAAAAGTGAGCCAGATGCAGGAAAATATAAAGATTATTCCTTTGTTTTGCCTGCAGATAGCAAGGAGATTTTGTTTAAAAAAAAAAAGTATTTTAAGCAATAATTTGCTACCCCCAAAAAGGGGAAGAAAATGATTTTTTTTTTTGTATTTCAGAATTTCAGGAAAAGTTGGCATTAGCAAAGCAGCTGAAGAACACCACCAGGTTGTGCAAGATAGCTGCAAGATAGCTGATCAGGTTAGCTGCAAGATAGCTGATCAGGTTAGCTGCAAGATAGCAGATCAGGAACACCACCAGGTTCTGCAAGATAGCTGATCAGGTTCTGCGATTTTGGTGTACTCCAGGTATTCATTAAGTGGCTAAACAAGTATCTCAAGGTTGTGTTACCTGTCAAAAGTATAACGTGGGATGTCACAAGCCACAACAACTGGGGGCACCAGAATGGGTCTATGGTGTTATAATTAGCTTTAATGCATCTAAGAACTATGCCAATTAGAAAGACAAATTTATCTCCCTATGAAGTTTTTTTGGGAGACCATTTCAGTTGTGGGAAAACCTGACACCTACACATGCCAGTCTCATGGGAGGAGATGAGGAGTTGGTTGCTTATGTTATAAAATTATAAAAGACACTTACTCTTATTTTTAAGTTTTCCAGAGACGTTCAGGGAATTCCTTTAAACGTGACCATGCATGACATGCAGCCAGGAGACAAGGTGTTGCTTAAGAAGTTTTCAAGCAAAAATTGCTCAGAACCAAGGTGGGATGGTCCTTACCAGGTGCTGTTAATTACGTATACCACTGCAAAGCTACAGGGAAAGGAAGCCTGGTACCACTGCACCCATCTAAAAAAAGTACAACCACCTGATGCTAATCCTTAAAAGGAAAAGATTTCCAAGTGCAACGAGGGAGCTCCGCTGGACCGAGGTCCCAGAAGCAGACGTGGAAGGGTGAAGAACCACGGGAAATCCCCTTGTGGTTGCTCTGAAGTAGACGGTCAACGGAGTCAAGAGTGCACCAGGAAAGATGTGCTAATGAACTTTATTATTTTTTGCAATATTTTTAACCACTTTGTTGATTATTTTGTGGTGTGTCTATTATATTGAGGAGATAAATTGTTATAGAATTAGTGTAAAAAATGAATTTGTTATTTTTAATGATGTTTTTAATTAATTTAAATATGGACAATGCAGATTTTAAAGCCAATTCATTTATACATTGATAAAGAATTTAATTGCATCCTGGGAGGCCAAAAATTGTTGGGTGTGCTCCTTTATGGCAACCCATCATCGGGAAGGAATACCCCTAATACCTATTCCTGTGCCAGTTAATGAATGGGAAAGTTTGGCCTGGACTAATCCCATGGGAACAGTAATAGGGAAAGAACACCGGTTGGGAATGAGGGTTGACACCAGAGACTTAATTCTCTCGGGAAAGAAACCAGCAGCACCAATATGCGTGCAATGGACACAACCTGTATCGGTAACAAAATCAGACAAACCCTGGTTAAACATTACCTTGAAGTAAGGAATGTAGGGAAATATCCAAAATGCAAATACATTGTCCATTTACCTATGATGGAAGGGGGAAAAATCAGTAAAATTTTATTACAGAAACGAGGATCCCATGCCACTAAATTGAATGAGAAGAGAGTTTATAATTGTACGCTAGATGCTACCCGAGGAATTAAGTGTAACAAGACCCACAAATGGTGAATGAAGCTAGAGAATATGAATTTATATAAAAATGACCAGTTTACAGAAGAGGTTTGGAAAATTCAAAAGACTACTACCATCAAATAATATGTAAATAATGCCTGGTTTGAATGGGCTAACATCATGCTACATGTGCTATACCAAGCCCATTCAATAGTAGCAGAGGAGTTACTCCAATAGAAGAAGGTGTATGGTGGGCATGTGGAAATTGGGCGGCAAAAACTTTACCACCAAGGTGGAAGAGAAGATGTACCCTAGTATATCTTTGGCCTGGAGGTGTGCACCCAGTTCCTCTACATGAGATTGTGTATAATCACCAGCCTAAGAGAAGTTTTAGGCCCACCCTAGATGCTCACCATTACAACCCATTACCTAAACACTCTTCAGCATTCTGGAGAGGATGGAGAATCATAGAATCATAGAATATTAGAGTTGGAAGGGACCTCAGGAGGTCATCTAGTCCAACCCCCTGCTCAAAGCAGGACTAACCTCTGCTATATCATCCCAACTAGGGCTTTGTCAAGCCTCAGCTTAAAAACCTCTAAGGATGGAGATTCCACCACCTCCCTAGGTAACCCATTCCAATGCTTCACCACCCTCCTAGTAAAAAACTTTTTCCTAATGTCCAACCTAGACCTCCCCCCTGCAACTTGAGACCGTTGCTCCTTGTTCTGTCATCTGCCACCACCGAGAACAGCCTAGCCCCATCCTCCCTGGAACCCCCTTTCAGGTAGTTAAAAGCCGCTATCAAATCCCCCCTCACTCTTCTCTTTTGCAGACTAAACAAGCCCAGTTCCCTCAGCCTCTCCTCATAAGTCCTGTGCTCCAGCCCCCTAATCATTTTGGTTGCCCTCCGCTGCACTCTCTCCAAATTGTCCACATCTTTTTTGTATTGGGGGGCCCAAAACTGGACACAGTATTCTAAATGCGGCCTCACCAATGCCGAATAGAGGGGAATAATCACTTCCCGTGACCTGCTGGCAATGCCCCTCCTAATGCAGCCCAATATTCCATTAGCCTTCTTGACAACCAGGGCACACTGCTGACTCATATCCAGCTTTTTATCCACCGTTACCCCCAGGTCCTTTTCTGCAGAGCTGCTGCCCAGCTCGTCGGTCCCCAGTCTATAGCTGTGCATGGGATTCTTCCTTCCTAAGTGGAGGACTCTGCACTTGTCCTTGTTGAACCTCATTAGATTTCTTTTGGCCCAATCCTCCAGTTTGTTTAGGTCACTCTGTATCCTATCCCTACCCTCCAGGGTATCTACCACTCCCCCCAGCTTAGTGTCGTCCGCAAACTTGCTGAGGGTGCAATCTACCCCATCCTCCAGATCATTAATAAAGATGTTGAACAAAACCGGCCCCAGGACAGACCCCTGGGGAACTCCACTTGTGACCGGTTGCCAGCTAGACATGGAGCCATTGATCACTACACGTTGAGCCCTATGCTCTAGCCAGTTCTCTATCCATTTTATAGTCCATTCATCCAACCCATACTTCTTTAACTTGCTGATAAGAATACTGTGCGAGAATGTTTCGGCCCTGGCAAGAATTGGGTGATTTGGAGTATGCACTGAGAAATTTTCAGCTGAATTTAAGATATTTGCCAATACAACTGGAGATGCTATTTTAAAATTACAGACTGAAATTAAATCGTTAGCACAAATGAGTATTTAAAATAGGTTAGCCCTAGACCAATTATTAGCTCAGCAAGGAGGAGTTTGTGTTATGTTCAATTAAATCTGTTGTTTTTATAAAAATGAATTAAGCCAAATTGTATACAAAATTTGGAATGTCAGCAGATTGTTTCATTAATTCGCTAACCCTCCAATGCCATGGTTTGGCATTGATATTTCATGGTCATCCATCTGGAATGCTCTGACGTCTTGGTTACCTAATTTATCCTAGCTTAAAAATTGTTTGTAGGTATAGTAGTGTTTATAATAATGTTAATGTTAATGTTTTGTTGTATGCAATCTTGCTATTTATTATTCCAGCAAAAAAGGTTTAAACCCCTAGCAAATAAAAAGTGCTAAGATCAATACGGTATTGGTATACTGGCAAGGGAAATGAATGAACATATCATGATTGTGTTCCTAGTAGTAAAATTAATAGGAACAAAGGGGGTACTGTGAAGGAAAAAGAAGATGGGGTCTCTATTTCTTATCAGAACTGATCAATAGAAATGGCTGCAAAAGCCTGAGATTGAAAGTGCCTTTCTAGCAGAAGTTTACATATTAGAATGTTAAGTGTTAACAAAATAGTTATGGAACCTAGACGCCAGCAGGAATGAAATGCAGAGAAAAACCTTGTAACTTAGATAAGGAAAGTTAAATATACTGAGCTAGAAAATTCCTAGATAGGCAGATTTTTTAATATGTATGGCCATGGAAACTGTATAAAGACTTGTTCATGTTAGGCTATAAAAGCTGTTAGATGTTTATGTTAGTCGTCACCCCTTACATTGTAGGGAAAACCTTCTTTACGTAAAGAATAAACTCTGACTTTGCTAATCTGTTGTTTGGCTTATTTTGGACTATCTGCTGGGCAACGGACTTGTAAGTAAGGACCCCTGAGTTTGGGTTCTCCAAAGGACCCAGGGAGGCTGAGCAACTTCTGACTTCCCCAGCGGTGTCTGTGTGTCTGTCAGTCTGAGGAGCTTCTCAGCACCAGCTGCCCCACCTCCGGACAGACTCCCAGCACTGGAAAACAAGCTGTGTAACTTGGTTGGAGCCTGGAAATCGGGTCTTCACAACCTGAAGCTCCGGGCTTGTCTCTTAACCTCCCTGAAGTGTTTAGTGAGAGATGGCTTTTCTTTAGCTATTGTTTCCCTTCCTGCTTGTTTTCCAGGAGTCTGCTATTAAACTATGAATAGCCATACTGGTAATATCCCAATATTTAACCTAATATAGCCATATCAAATGCACAAGAATTGGGTTTACCATACACATTCATAATTATGGCAGCTCAGCTCCATGTCTGTCACAATACTGTTCCAGGGAGGCATGTATTTTATGAATACAGTACAGAGACAGAGAGAGAGTGAGCAATAGGTGACTTTCATGTGTGAAATGCAGTTTGATTTCCATGAATACTCATACATTTCACTTTGAAACCCGCATTCCGCAACCCCCCATTATAGCAGAATGAAAGGTGCTGGGGTTACTCTGTACTAGATCAGTGGTTTTTTACCTGTGGTCCATGGACCCATATGGGTTTGCAGGCTATGTGTTAGATTTCCAAAGCTATTCACACCTTCATTTAAAACGTTTTAGGTGTCTGGAAATGAAAAAAGTTAAAAAACACTGTACTAGAGAGTGAGAGACCAGGGAGTGAATATTTTATATGCAGATCCCAGTTCCTCTACAACTCCGGAAAAAGGCTGCAGGTTGACATCACAGAACCAGCGGGGGAACCTGTCAGCTATTAACCCAAGGATAGAGGCACTAATAGTTGCAGAGGATTTCCTAGACTATTCTTTGATGACAAGCTATTGAATGAGGGCTGAGAGGCTGCAATTTTTTCAAGTTCTCCAGAAATCCAGATGCCTCATGCTACTTTTTAGGTTCCCCTCTAACCTGAGAAATCATCCCTGAAAGAGGATTAAGTGGGAAAGAACAGGTTTACAAGAAGGCCAATGGCATATTGGGCTGCATTAGGAGGGGCATTGCTAGCAGGTCACGGGAAGTGATTATTCCCCTCTATTCGGCATTGGTGAGGCCGCATTTAGAATATTGTGTCCAGTTTTGGGCCCCCCAATACAAAAAGGATGTGGACAAGTTGGAGAGAGTACAGCGGAGGGCAACAAAAATGATTAGGGGCTGGAGCACAGGACTTATGAGGAGAGGTTGAGGGAACTGGGCTTGTTTAGTCTGCAAAAGAGAAGAGTGAGGGGGGATTTGATAGCGGCCTTTAACTACCTGAAAGGGGGTTCTAGGGAGGATGGGGCTAGGCTGTTCTCGGTGGTGGCAGATGACAGAACAAGGAGCAACGGTCTCAAGTTGCAGGGAGGGAGGTCTAGGTTGGACATTAGGAAAAAGTTTTTTACTAGGAGGGTGGTGAAGCACTGGAATGGGTTACCTAGGGAGGTGGTGGAATCTCCATCCTTAGAGGTTTTTAAGCTGCGGCTTGACAAAGCCCTGGTTGGGATGATATAGCAGAGGTTAGTCCTGCTTTGAGCAGGGGGTTGGACTAGATGACCTCCTGAGGTCCCTTCCAACTCTAATATTCTATGATTCTATGATTCTATGTGTGTGCTTACAGATATTTCTATAAATGTAATACCAAATCTTTTCACTGTAATACAATTATTACAAACCAAGCTTTCATTACATGCATATCTATCAAACGCGACCAACAGAGTTGTTGGTATCTTTACAGGAAGGAGGAGGGGTAACTTTACTACTTAATAGCCTTTGCTTCAGAAATTATTCCAAATACTCTTTGCAATGGGTTTGTGCCATTAATTATTTCTTCGGTGAGCAGTTGCATGATACTGTCCCCTGGTAAATCTCCAGAAGCTGTTTCTAACATTTACATTCAGGGTAGTGCACACAATAACTGCAATAAGTGTGTGAGACTTTCCAAAAAGTCTTGAGACAACAGAAATGCTGGTCTGTGATTCAGCAAAGAGGAGAGATGAGGTGCAGGAAAGGGGATTATATAGTGCTTGTATGTAATTTATGCCCATCACCTGTTACACGAAGATGGCTAAACCAACTTGCACACTCAACTGCATATGAGAGAAATCTAATGTATGCACTATTCATTATTAGTGACGCCAACCTCTCTCCCGCGGAGATGAAGTAACTGTCTTTGTTAGCTTGGATCTTGCAAAATATCTACAGAACCCTTGTCTGGGGAGAGGATGGGGTCCTGTGAGGGTAAATAGAAGTCTGTAGGATGATCAACTTCTTTGGATTCAGTCAACACGGGCCAGGCAAAGCACTTTAGCTTTTCTTGGAGCAATTCATGGGGGTCAGAGTGTATCACCGGGAACGTTTGGGTAAGTGAAAGTAAATAAAGCCCCATTTCCAAAAAAATTACATATTTAAATCTGGAGTGACAATGTTGAAGTCAACGGTCCTGAACTCAGAAGTTAGCGAATTACAGTAATGAGGGTGTTTTTTTAAAGTCTTGGCAGGGCTATAAACCTTTCTGATTTACACCAAAAAAATTGTCTAACTAGTGTGTGTCAGGAGGAAAGGTTCTCTGGGAGCAGGTTATCACACAATTCTCTATTGCAGTGCTTCTTCTACCTTCCTCGAAAGCACTTGGTACTGGCCACTGGATACTGGGCTAGATGAGCTACAGGTACGATCCAGTCTGGCTATGCCTATCTTCCTATTGGTGGTGTAAATCCAAGACTGTATTTGCTCATCTTCTGTCACTGCACCGAGAGCAGAATGATGTCTCATTAGATATCATCTAGTCTCCTCTTATTTTTCCTTTCAGAATGCAAAGTTCAAAAATCCTTGGACCTGTCTCTGAATTTCTATCCCCTTCAGCTTAATATATGTTACTTTGGTATTAGGAAATTCAGTCATTCTGTTCATTATAAAAACAGATCCAAACCTCTATGAGCCCATGTATGTTTTTCTTTCCATGTTGGCCAACACAGACCTTTGCTTATTGATATCCACCATGACGACAACAATGGGCATATTCTGGTTTAACTCTAGGGAGATTAGCCATGATGCCTGTTTTGCCCAGCTGTTCTTCATTCACTCCCTTTCCTGCATTGAATCCGCCTTGGTCTTGTCCATGGCTTTTGATCGCTCTGTTGCAATCTGTAACCCACTGAGATATGATTCCTTCTTAACTCTGCCCAGAATAGCCAAGATGGGACTGGTGTCTCTGTTAAGAGGGGTGGCCCTAATATTCCCACTCCCCATTCTCCTGAAACAGTACCGATACAGTCAGGCCAACATCCTCTCCCATTCTTACTGCCTGAACCCGGAGGTCATGACAATGGTTTGCTCAGATATCAGAGTCAATATCATCTATGGCTTCTTTATGACAGTCTATTCAGTGGGGTTAGACTTGCTGCTCATCCTACTATCCTATGTGATGATCCTCAAAACAGTGCTGAGCATCACTTCCCACGTGGAGCGCCTCAAGGCCCTGAACACCTGTGTCTCCGACGCCTGCGTCGTCCTGCTTTCCTACATGCCAGCGATTGGTTTTTCTGTGATATACAGATTTGTGAAGTACTCTTCTCCCTTGCTTCAGAATGTCCTGGGTGACGTGTCTTTCCTGGTCCCGCTTCTAATGAACCCAATTGTGTACAGCGTGAAAACCAAACCCATACGTGTAAGAATAATCAGGGTGTCCATCAAGTGAAGGTTCAGTTCATCAGTACCTCCAGGAAATTAAACCCCTGTAACTGGCTCCTTGCTATCCTGACTCTCCACAGCGCAGGGGGCAGCTCTGGGGCAGCAGAGCATCCAGCCGGTCAAGCTTACAAGTTGGTTCTGTGGTTTCTACACTGCTCTGCAACTCAAGGTCCAAGGTCACACAGAGAGTCTGTGCCAGAGATTGGAATTCAGTGTGAGTTGCCTTATTCCTGGTGCCGTGCCTTAGCCACAAGATTCTCCTTCCTTTTTCCAGACACAGGATGTAACGACCTCTAAAGAAAAGAGATCAAAATTCTTCTGCTTTTGTGCTCCTGTTGCACACAGCTGTGCGTGTTCCTGTCAGACCTAAAACGTCCAGTTCTTTTTTTGAATCCTCCTAATCTCCTAAGCAACAGCAGCTGGTGGCTAGGATCTCCACGCATTCATTATGCATAGTTTAAATAAAATACATCAAGACCAAGCTCACTTGATTGTCATGGGGTCTGGGTTTAGAGCTGAATTTATTATTATTTTTCAGTCTTTTTCTGATCTGAGAGTGTGGCTGGGGATGTGAAGCACCCAAAGTAGAACATGATCCCTGGGCACTTTCAAGCTAAACTAGGCACTTGGATCTGGGATCTGGTGCATTTAGCAGCACCAAAGCCATGCACAAGCACCATGGGTGTGGAGTGGGATGGGACCCAGCAATTGGCTCTACAGGGATCCTTCATCCAAGGCTTAATAATAAACCCTAGCTCTCATACAGTACTTCTCATCAGGAGATTGATTAATTAAACAATAATATATTAGCACAGGACCAGATAGGATTCACCCAAGAGTTCTGAAGGTACGCACACATGAAATTGTGGAACTGCTAAACTTTATAATGTAACTTATCACTTAAATCAGCTTCTGTTCCAGATGACTTGGGGATAGCTAATGGGACAATAATTTTTAAAGAAGGTTCCAGAGTCGATCCCGGCAATTATAGGTCAGAAAACTTCTGTACCAGGCAAATTGATTGAAACTATAGTAAAGAATTATCAGACACAGAGATGAACACTCTTTGTTAGGAAAAGTCAACATGATTTCTGTACAGTGAAATCATACCTCACCAATCTACTAGAATTCTTTGTTAGGGTCAACAAACACATGGACAAGGTTGATCCAGTGGATGTATTGTATTTAGATTTTCGGAGAGCCTTTGACAAGCTCCCTCATCAAGCGCTCTTATGCAAAGTAAGCTGTCATGGGATAACAGAAAAGTTCATTTCCTGGATCAGTAACTGGTTAAAACACATGAAACAAAGAGTAGGAATAAATGGCCAGGTTTCAGAACTGAGAGGGGTATATCATAGAATCATAGAATATTAGAGTTGGAAGGGACCTCAGGAGGTCATCTAGTCCAACCCCCTGCTCAAAGCAGGACTAATCTCAGCTATATCATCCCAGCCAGGGCTTTGTCAAGACGCAGCTTAAAAACCTCTAAACATGGAGATTCCACCACCCCCCTAGGTAACCCATTCCAGTGCTTCACCACCCTCCTACTGAAAATCTTTTTCCTAATGTCCAACCTAGACCTCCCCCCCTGTAACTTGAGACCATTGCTCCTTGTTCTGTCATCTGCCACCACCGAGAACAGCCTAGCCCCATCCTCCCTAGAACCCTTCTTTAGGTAGTTAAAGGCCGCTATCAAATCCCCCCTCATTCTTCTCTTTTGCAGACTAAACAAGCCCAGTTCCCTTAGCCTCTCCTCATAAGTCCTGTGCTCCAGCCCCCTAATCATTTTTGTTGTCCTCCGCTGTACTCTCTCCAACTTGTCCACATCCTTTTTGTAGTGGGGGGCCCAAAACTGGACACAATATTCTAAATGCGGCCTCACCAATGCCGAATAGAGGGGAATAATAATATATAGTGGTGTCCCTCAGGGGTCTGTAATGGGACCAGTACTGTTCAACACATTCATAAATTATCAGAAAAAAGGGGTGAAATGTGAGATTGCAAAATTGTCAGATGATACAAAATTACTCAAGATAGTTAAGCCCAATGCTGACTGTGACGCATTACAAAGGGATCTCACAAAACTTGGTGACTGGGCAACAAAATAGCATATGAAATTCAGTTTTGATAACTGCTAAGGAATGCACGTTGGAAAACATAATCTCAACTATGCAAATAAAATGATAGTGTCTAAATTAGCTGTTACCACTTCAGAAAGAGATCTTGAAATCTCTATGGATAGTTCTCTGAAAGCATCCACTCAGTGTGCAGCAGCCATCAAAAAGTTAATAGAATGGTTAATAGAACCATTAGGAAAGGGATAGATAATAAAACAGAAAATATCATAATGCCACTGTATAAGCCCATGGTTTGCCCACATCTTGAATACTACGTGCAGTTCTGGTTGCCCATCTCAAAAACAATATATTTGAATTGGAAATAGTACAGCGAAGAGTGACAAAATTGATTAGGGGGAATGGATCGGCTTCCCTATAAGACTAGACTTATTAATAGGTTGTGCTAGAGATCTATATAATCATGACTGGGGTGCAGAAAGTGAATAAGAAAGTGTCATTTACCTTTTCTCATAAAACAAGAGCCAGGGTCAGCCAATGAAATTAATAGGCAGCAGATTTAAAAAAAAAAAAAAAAAAAAGGAACATCTTTGTCACACAACGGACAGGCAGCCTGTGGAACTCGTTGTCAGAGAATGTTGTGAAGGTCAAAAGTATAACTGGGCCTAGAAAAGAATCAGCCAAGTTGGTCAGGGAGGCAGCCCCATGCGCTGGGTGTCTCTAAACCTCTGATTGCCTGAAGCTGGGTCTAAGTGACAGGGGATGGATTAGTCACTAAATTCCCCTGTTCTGGTCACTCCCTCTGAAGCATCTGGCACCGGCCACTGTTGGCAGACAGGACACTGGGCTCCATGGACCATTGGTCTCACCCAATACGGCCGTTCTTGTGTTCTTAGATTGTTCCATGGATGGATGGGTCGCCACGGACTGGCCATTTCCAAGGACTCCCTCTCCCATAGAGCCAGCATAACCCCCCTTGCAGAGGTCCTAGGGTTTTTCAGTACGGGAGGCTGATGGGGGGCGCTGGTGCTGAGACCTAGGGGTCCGATAAGAATAGTTACAGAGTCTCACGGTTAGAGCTAGAGATGGACTGGTAAATAGAGGATATTCCCTCCATGAAAAATTTTGTCCCATAGTAAAATGTTTCTTTTTCTTCCTTTTGGAGAGGGTTTCATATAAAACTGAATTTTCATTAAAATTATGCTCAGTTGCCATGATGCTGCCAACAAAAGGAAGTGCTGACCCTTACTCTCCTGGCTCTCTCATTGGCCTGCCCTCTGTGTCAATCAGACTGAACTGAGTTGGCTTCTCTCCACTGGCCCTGGGGGCTGTGTTTGCTTCAGGGCCCTGCTTCCTCAAGAGCTGCCAACCAAAAAGACCCGCTAAGTTTCAGTGAGGGGCTAATAGACCCTTACACAAGGGCAAGTCACACCTGTCCAACCTGATTGCTTTCTGTGATGAGATGACTACTTCTGCGGATGTGGGGCAAGTGATGGATGTGATATACCTTGACGTTAGCAAAGCTTTCATATGTTCTCCCACAGTATTCTTGCCAGCAAGTTAAAGAAGTTTGAATTGGAAGAATGGACTATTAGATGGATAGAAAGCTGACTAGATCACCAGGCTCAACGGGTAGTGATCAACAGTTCAGTGTCTTTTTAACAGCTGGTAACAAGGGGACTTTCCCAGGGGCCAGTCCTGGGAATGTTTTTTTTCAACATTAATCATGAACTGGAGGATGGAGTGAATCGCACCCTCAGCAAGTTTGCTGATGACACTAAGCTGGGGGGTGTGGTAGATGTGCACATGACTTATGCGGAGGAGCTGAGGGAACTGGGCTACTTTAGTCTGCAGAAGAGAAGTGTGAAAGGGAATTTGATACCAGCCTTCAACTACCTGAAGTGGGCTTCCTGGGAGGATGGAGCTAGGCTGTTCTCAGTGGTGGCAGGTAACAGAACCAGGAGCAATGGTCTCAAGTTGCAGTGGGGGAGGTCTAGGTTGGATATTAGGAAAAAATCTTTCCCTAGGAGGGTGGTGAAGAACTGGAATGGGTTACCTAGGGAGGTGGTGAAATCTCCATCCTTAGAGGTTTTAGAGGCCTGGCTTGACAAAGGCCTGGCTGGGATGATTTAGTCCTGGACTGAACAGCAGTTTGCACTAGAAGACCTCCTGTGGTTCTTCTAAATCTGATTATCTAAGATGCCTTGATTTGATGTCCAGGTGCAGCTGCCTGGGTCCCCAAGAGAAATTGGAGCCATTTTGTCTACCTCTTCCTCGTAACAGCAATGAAGGCGGCACTGCCTGAATCTCTGGAGGCCCCCTGGGTATGGAAAAGTCTAAACCTTCCCCAGAATCTGTTACTGTAACCAGCCTTCCCTTCTCAGTCCAGTCCCCTCCACCCTTTCCAACGGCCCCTTCAGCAGATCCTGTGGGCAGTTGCTACTATGACAAGCCCTGGTAGCGCATCACCGATGAACCTGTGCTCCCAGGGAGCTGGAGAGAGTCGTAGAGCAGTTGTGCAGGCACAGAGATTGTGGGTGGGAGGGCCTGGCTATCAGGGGATCACTGAGATCTGTGCATAGCTTTAAGGATCCATGGATGCTGGGTCACCCTGTTTATATCTCAGGGAGAAGGGAAGGGACCTGCCCTACTGGAACAATCTGAGGGAAATTTCCAGGTCGGAGCTGTGTCAAATCTTCCTTCCAAGCCTGCACCCTTGGTTTGAAATGCAAGAAAGGGAGCAGCCATGGAGAAATCTGACTCTATATAATTATTATTAGTGTATTTTACTGCACTGCAGCAAGATTACATCTCTAAAACACCATCAGTACCACTCGGCTGCCATCGAGGGAGCCCTGTGACTCCTCTGAGCCGTACGCACAGCGCTGACAGCCTGGATTGCAGGAATAGAGCCTGCGGCAGGGCTTGTGTTGATGTCCAGTGTGGTGGCCTCACCGAGCATCCCCTGTGATTGGGCTTCCTGCAGTTTGCTATTGGCCATGAAGGGGTTAAAGCTGGCACATACTGAACCAATCAGCTGAGGGTCGCAGGTGGCCAAGTGGCCCCCAAGGAAATGGGTAAACACGCTTCATAAGGACAGTTGTAGCCTGTCTGAACAGACACTGCCTGCTGCCCATGCAAGCTCTCCGCTGACTCCTTCTCCATTAGGGTGCAGATCTCTGTTGGCAGCTGCTCCCCTTCTCGCAGGCATTGGGTACGTTGGCAGGTTTCTCTGTCTTTAAATCTTTCAAACGCCAAGGGAAGGGTAAAGGCTGCCAGCTGTTTACATGGGCAGATGTTCTGTGCTGGGCTGTAGGTGTGACTCGGTGACAGGGGCTGGAGAGCAGGCAGCACTAGGTAGCTGGGGAACTCTCCACTCTATGTGCCCATGGTCCATGCAGGATTATTCCAGGTACGCAGGAATCCCATATTCAAAGGGAGCTTGGAGTGTGAAAACCCCAATGCCCTGAGTCAGGATTTCTCAATGGGTCCCATTTCCAGAGGGGCCGTGTGCTCTGGGCCAGAGAAGAGCCCATGATAAATCAGTGAGTAGTTCCCAAATTACTTCAGATTTATTTGCTTCTGGAAATTTAATCGGCAAATCCCTGTTCAAAGCTTTTATTCTTTGGCTGGATTGTGAACACAGGAATTCAGAGCTGTGTTGCTTTGTGGTAACAGGTCATATAAGGCACATGGAATAGTTCTGTTTCCTGACTAGATGACGGCTCCAGGATTTCTGTCCTGTAGAAAACCCCTCACAGTAACTGGCCTATCTGCATCTCTGCCCCCTCTCTGGTCTCCGAGTGTCAGATGTCAGCCTCATCCCTTTTCCTCCCCTGGGGTGGAATCCCAGCATTCTCCCACCCTCAGAGTGGACCGTGGCCTGCAGCACACTGTGGGTTAACTGGCCTTGCCCGGCAGGTCTGACTTGGGTTTGGCACCTGGGAGTGACCAGCCAGCCTTACTGACCAAAGTATTGTTTTATCTGAACAGTAGGAGTAAAGCATCACAGGAGAGAAAAAACAGGTTTAAAAACAACAGTCTGTACGTGTCTCTGAAGCCCTCCCACTCTGATGGGGACCGAGGCAGGCTGAGCATTTTCTGACTTCCCCAGCAGTGCCTGTGTGTGTCAGTCTGAGGAGCTTCCTAGCACCAGCTGCCCCACCTCTGGACAGACTCCCAGCACTGGCAAAACAAGCTATGTAACTTGGCTGGAGCCTGGAAATCGGGTCTTCACAGTGTGAAGTTCAGGGGTTGTCTCTTAACCTCCCTGAAGAGTTTAGTGAGAAATGACTTCTCCTGAGCTCCCGTTTCCCTTCCTGCTTGTTTTCCAGCAGCCTGCTATTAAACTAAGACTAGCCATACTGGTAATATCCCAATATTTAACCCAATATACCATATCAACAGCCCAAGAATTGGGTTTCACACACACATTGATAATTACGGCATCTCAGCTCCATGTCTATCACAATACCGTTCCAGGGAGGCGTGTATTTTATGAACACAGTACATAGACAGTCCCAGAGAGAGTGAGCAATAGACGACTTTCATGTGTGCAATGAAGTATGATTTTCATGAATACTCATGCATTTCACTCTGAAACACACGTCTCGCAAACTCGTATTGTAGCTGAATAACAGGTTCTGTGATTACTCTGTACTAGACCAGTGGTTTTCAACCTGTGGTACATGGACCCCTGCTGGTCCGCAGACTGTGTTAGATATTTTATAGGCATCTGCAAATGAAAAAAGTTTGAAAACCACTGTACTAGAGAGTCTTCATCTATCCCTCGATAAAAGGTTGATGTCTCCTAAAGGCTTCTTCGTTGGATTTTTAGGTGACTAGAGAGTGAGAGGGCAGGGAATGAATATTGTAGATGCTGATCCCAATACCTGCACCACTGCGGCTAAAGGCTGCAGATTGACATCACAGAACCTGAGGAGAACCTGTCAGCCACTAACCCAAGGATAGAGAAGTTATTAGCTGCAAAATATTCCCCAGACCTTTGTTTGCTGACATGTGATTGAATGAGGGCTGAGGGGCTGCAATCTTTTCTTTTTCTGAAGGAATCCAGATGACATATGTTACATTTTAAGTCCCCCTTTAATCTGAGATAACTTCTCTGAAAGAAGATCTGAGGGAAAGAATGGGTTTACATGTGTATGTGCTAGAGTATAGATGTATACAAGTTACAGCAAAGCGTTTCATCGTAATACAATTATTACAAACCAATTTTTCATTCCATGCATGTCTATGGAAAGCCAGTCACACAGATGTTGGAATCTGTACAGGAAGGAGCCAGGGTTACTATACAATTTCATTGCTTTTAAATTAGAAAGTATTTCAGAGCTATCCCAAGTCTGGTTTGTGCTATTAGCTCTTTGTTCAGTGAGCAGTTGTATGACACAGTCTCCTGGTAATTGACCAGAAGCTGTTTCTAGTCCTTACATGCAGAATCCTGCACACAATAAGTCTGCTACACTTGTGCAAGACTTGCCAAAAAGTCAGAGATGACAGAACTGCTGGCCTGTGTTTCATCAAAGAGTAGAAATGATGTGCAGGTAAAGGGATTATAATAGACCAATGGTTCTCAAACATTTTGTACTGGTGACCCCTTTTACACAGTAAACTTCTGAGTGCGACCCCCTAACCAACATGGGCGCTCCCCCACTGCCTCTGGCCCCCGGGGGCTCCCTCTCTTTCACCTCCAGCCCCTTGGGGGCTCCCCTCCCCCTGTACCTCCCACCTGTGCACACCTGGGGAAAATGACCTGCATTGCATGTACAGAGCAGCTGGTATTACTGCTCACTGCCCCCTTTAACTCTGCTCCTCCATGCACCCAGGGGCTGTGAAAGGGGGAGCGAGGATCAATGTCAGGGCTCCCTATATCCCAGAAACGTGCCCTTCCTGGGCTGCATAAGGAGAGGGCAGAGAGCAGCAGTTCCTGATAAAGACATTTCATGGATTTGCATCTCTCTGTGTTCCATGCTGATTTCTCTCTGAATACAAGGACTTAACATAACAGTCCCCCCCACAAAATGGCAACCCTCAATTTGGGAACCAATGTATTAGCGGTTGTACGTAATTGTAGTAAGTATAAGACTTAAGTAATGTAGTTATAAGGACTGTAAAACAGGCTAAGGCCTAAGTGGAAAAAGCCGAGTGAACAGGAGTATAAGTGGAAAAAAACAAGTTAACTGAAATTGGCACAGGAAAGTGCTGATACTTCAAGTATATAGATTGCCAAAATATTACTAAAATGCAAATTATGTAGCAGGTGCAGGACGCACCAAGATACCAAAGGGAACTAACTCCCTAAAATGACACTTTGATGAATAGAAATGACTAAAAGGTGATAAATGGAGTTGTTTTGCCAAATCATCCAATTAATGGAAAAAGGTGTTATTAGACTACGTCAAGAAAGTGGCAACTACCTACGTGAAAGGGGGCAGAATGAAATTGTATGTAACAATGTATAAAAAGAGGGTATCAAAGGGAACAACGTCGTCCGGTCTATGGGATAACGGAAAGTCCCGCTGTTGGGCCGTGGCCATTGTAACGCCGCCTATATGAAACTGACCCAGAGATACTCTGTAGGTCACTTCTCGTTGTGCCACACGCAATAAACCTGGCCTGGGTGCCTTCATTGCTCAGCTAATCCGTGGTCGTGTTGATTCATTCGATCGTGAGAGCCATCTCGGTTTCCTAATCAGTGCTGGGACAGCATCGGCACAGGGACACACACATGCAGCCTACACTGATAAACACCGGTGGCCAATACACCGTACCACAGTAATTAGTATTAGTGGTTGTTAAACAAACATGGCTGAATAACTTGCACACTCAGCTGGATATTAGAGCAAAACTATTCTTTACATTACTCACTTTTGGGGACAATACCCCTCCCACACCCATTTAGATTCACAGACTCATAGAAGATTAGGGTTGGAAGGGACCTAGTCCCACCTCCTGCTCAAAGCAGGATCAATCCCAACTAAACCATCCCAGCCAGGGCTTTTTCGAGGCGCACCTTAAAAACCTCTAAGGACGGAGATTCCTCCACCCCCCTAAGTAACCCATTCCAGTGCTTCAGCTCACTCCTAGTGAAAAAGTTTTTCCTAATATCCAACCTAGACCTCCACCACTGCAACTTGAGACCGTTGCTCCTAGTTATGTCAGCTGTCACCACTGAGAACAGAATTAGCTCCATCATCCCTGGAAACCTCCCTTTCAGGTAGCTAAAGGCTGCTATGAAATCCCCCCTCACTCTTCTCTTTTGCAGACTAAACCTGCCTAGTTCCCTCAGCCTCTCCTCATAAGTCATGTGCTCTAGCCCCTTAATCATTTTTGTTGCCCTCCGCTGGACTCTTTCCAATTTGTCCACATCCTTCCTTTAGTGAGGGGCTCAAAAGAGGACACAATACTCCAAATGAAGTCTCACCAGTGCCAAATAGAGGGGAATAATCACATCCCTCCATCTGCTATCAATGCTCCTACTAATGCAGCCCAATATGCCGTTAGCCTTCTTGGCATTAAGGGCACACTGTTGACTCATGTCCAGCTTCTTGTCCACTTTAACCCCCAGGTCCCTTTCACTAAGAGCATTTGGTAAGTGAAAGTTAAGAGAGCCCAGTTCTAATCAAATTTACACCTGTTAAGCTGGAGTGATGCTGTTGCAGTCAATGTTACTGAACTCAGAACCTGGCCTTAAGAATTTATCCCATGTCCTGAAAAGAGGCAGTGTTGTAATTTGGACTCTCGAGAATGGAGAAAATATATATATATATATATATATATATATATATATAATAAGTAAATTAAACACATTTATAAAAAACATCAGTGCAGGACAGATAAATATAAAGACCATTTTCACCATGTTTTTATACACCTGGAATAATACAATGGGACCACACTCAGAAGAGGAGGGCAATGGGAGCAATAGTTTAGGAGGATTCAGAGAGGGACTGGATGCTTATATGGGGAAACAGAAAATCCAATTATGGAAGTGAAGATTTTTTTAAAAGTCTCGGGAGGGCTATAAATCTTCCTGACTTACACCACAAAAGATGTCTAATTAGTGCGTGTTAGCAGGAAACTTTCCCTGCGAGCAGGTTATCTCATAGCTGTCTATTGCAGGGTTTTTTCTACCTTCCTCTGCAGCACCTAGTATTGGCCACTGGATACTGTGCTAACGGGACTACAGGTCTGATTCAGTCTGGTAATACCTATCAATGGTGAAGAAAAGAATAAAAGAGCAGACACATTGTGTCAGACCAATGGTCTATCTAGCTCAGAATCCTGTCTTCCAAAAGTGGCCAATGCCAGGTACTTCAGAGGGAATGAATAGAGCAGTTAATCATCAAGTGTAAATCCAAGACTATGTTTTTGCTAATCTTCCCTGACCTCGTTGAAGTCTCTAAATTTGCAGTGAGAGCAGAATGATGTCCTGTTCTGTATCATCAAGTCTTCTGTTATTTTTCCTTTCAGGATATAAAGTACAAAACTCCTCGGAACTGTCAAGTGCATCATGTCAGCTGTCAATGACACCAAATCCCAACCTGCAGTGTTCCTTCTCACCGGAATACCTGGCCTGGAAGACGTCCATGTCTGGATTTCTATCCCCTTTTTTTTAATGTATGTTACTTCGATATTAGGAAATTCATTAATTCTCTTCATTATAAAAACAGATCCAAACTTCCATGAGCCCATGTACATTTTCCTTTCCATGTTGGCCGCCACAGACCTTGGCATAATAATGTCCACAATGCCAACGACACTAAGAATATTCTGGTTTAACTCCAGGGAGATCAGCCATGATGCCTGTTTTGCCCAGCTTTCCTTCATCCTCTCATTTTCATTCACTGAATCCTCCGTGCTCTCGTCCATGGCCTTTGACCGCTTTGTTGCAATCTCTCACCCTCTCAGATATGCTTCCATCTTAACCACGCCTAGAATAGCCAAGATGGGACTGGTGTCTGTATTTAGAGGGGTGGGCCTAATATTCCCACTGCCCATTTTCCTGAAACAGTATCGATACTGTCAAGCCAACATCCTCTCCCATTCCTTCTGCCTGCACCAGGAAGTTATGACGATGGCTTGTTCAGATATCAGATTCAGTATCATCTATGGCTTCTTTGTAACAGTCTCTTCAGCAGGGTTGGACCTGCTCTTCATCCTCCTGTCTTATGTTATGATCCTCAAAACAGTGCTGAACATCGCGTCCCACGCGGAGCGCCTCAAGGCTCTGAACACCTGTGTCTCCCACGTCTGTGTCGTCCTGCTTGCCTACATCCCAGTGCTTGGCTTGTCAGTAATATACAGATTCGTGAAGAGCTCTTCTCCCTTGATTCAGAATTTCCTGGGCAATGTCTCTATGCTGATCCCGCTCATGATGAACCCAATCGTGTACAGCGTGAAACCAAACCCATTCGGTTGAGGATAATCAGGTTGCTCAACAAGTAAAGAGTCGGTTCATGACCTGGCTGCAGCGCAGGTGACACGGGAGATGAAAAACATGGGCCTCTATTCCATCCTAGACAATAACATCCGACAGGACATGAGCTACGGATCTCCCTCACCAGCTGAGAGACTGTGTTTGTGTAGAGCCAGGGGATTGGTGGGATGTTATCGCATGAAGAGCAGTATCGGTGTCAGCTCACACCTCAGAATTGCTGTGGATACAGCCAGTACAGAAGGAACGTGGATGTTTTGTCCCATTGTACATGACCTGTCACTGTCCCGTCTCTGGTTAAACACCCAGGGGCCATGAGAAAAGCTGCAGAGCTGTTTTTCTGTCACAGTCCTGGCGTTCCTGAGCACTCTGGCTGCTGCGTGATCCATGTGAGCAGCACCAGCTGTGAGCAGGGCTATTCCAGGGGCACGGCTGCCCACCCTTCCCCTGCGCCCTCACCCAGGTGTTTGTCACTGAGTCATTTCAAAGAGAGGATTAAAGCAGGCAGCGCAGAGCTGCGTGTGTGAGTGAGGGTCGCGCACTCACGAGTCCTGGCAAGAGACTCAGGCCCAGATTCCCATCCTATCCCCAGCAGTTATGCTGCCCAGCCATGCAAAGGGCTGGAAACGGGCCTCAGCTTCCCAGGAGAGACACAACCACTTCCTATCCCAGCCCAGCCATTCAGTGGTCATAAGAGGGGGTGTGTCGGGGACTCTCCCCTTTGAGGGTGGGAGAGGCCAGAGGGTCAGTCATCCCCTGCTCCACTGTTTGGCCATTTAATGTTCCTACGACTTTAGGAGCTGACAGAGGACTAGCAGAGGCAGCTACGGGGAGAGAGGAAGATGGTCCTTTCTGGGGAATAATTCGTGCCTTTGGAAATCTCAGCCTATTGATTCTTTAAGGACCTGAGACTGGGGCCTTGTAGTGCAGGGCAGGGCCTGGCTCCCCTCACTCCCTGCCACCCACAGGAACCGTGGGAGCAGGGCCGGCTGCCTCTTCTCTCAGAACATGGCCACAGCAGCAGGGGAAGGACGGCTGCCCTCGCTCAGCCTGGGGGGAAGGGACTGAGCTACAGAGGGGGCCAGCTGGCAAGAAGCCAGGAAAGCTGCGGCGAGCCTGAACCAACGCAGACCACAGCAAGGAGGGTGAGGGGCTTCTGGGCAATGGAGGAGGGTGGGGCACAGGCTAAGAGAGCCTGTGTTTTGGAGAACAAATATGACCCCACACAGGTGGATCTTGTTTTCAGTCTTCCAGGCTGAGAGTAAGTCACTGCAAGGACCTTAGAGGGAAGGGCAGGGTGCCTGAGGCCGCAAGGGGGCACGTAGTGATGGCAGCCGTCCGCAGGGACTTGGCCATGTGTGCTGTGCACTTTGAAGCTGTAACAAATAGGCAGAGGTCAGCTCAGCCCCCAGGCTCCTCTAAACTCCACTGAGGCTGGTGAGGAACAGTCCAGAGAATCAAACCATTTAAGTGGCTCCTTGCTATCCCGGCTCTCCACAGAGCAGGGGACAGCTCTGGGGCAGTGAGAATCCAGCCTGTCAAGCTGGGAGGCTGGTCCTGTGATTTGGGCTCTGCTCTGCATGTCGGGGTCCTAGGTCACATATGGCGTCTGTGCCAGAGTTCGGAATTAAATGTGAGTTGCCTAAATCCTGGTGCCCTGCTGTACCCACGAGACCCTCCTTCCTTTCCCCAGCCACAGGATGGGAGCAGAATTTCGGAACCCAGAAGTAAAAGAGATCAAAGCTCTTCTCCTTTTTGTGCTCCTGTTGCACACAGCTCTGCGTGTTCCTCTCAGATGCAAAAACGTCCAATCCTTTTGTTGAATCTTCCCCATCTCTTAAGCCACAGCAGCTGGTGGCCAGGATCTCCACACATTCATTATGCATAGTTTAAATAAAATATGAAAAGATCAAACTCACTCGATTGTCCTGGGTTCTGTGTTTAGAGCAGAATTTATTATTATTTTTCAGTCTTTGCCAAAGCCAGGAGTCTGCCTGGGGATGTGAAGCACACAGAGCCAGACATGAACCCTGGGTACTTACAGGCTAAAATAGGCACCTGGATCTGGTATATGGTGCATTTAGCAGCATCAAAGCCATGCCCCAGCTAGAAGGGCTTGGTGCGGGATGGGACCCAGCAGTTGGGTATACAGGGATCCCTCAGCCAGGGCTTAATAATAAAACTTAATTCTTATATAGCACATGTCATCAGGAGATTGATAAATTGAACAGTAATAAGTCACCAGGACCAGATGGGATTCACCCAAGTGTTCTAAAGTAAGTAAAGTAACTCATATGTGAAGTTGCAGAACTACTAACTGGTATGTAACATATCACTTTAATCAGCTTCTGTACCAGTTAATGTGACGCCAGTTTTTAACAAAAACAACGAGAGTTCTGTAGCACTTTAAAGACTAACACATTTAATTTCAGCAGGCATAAGCTTTTGTGGGCTTCAACCCACTTCGTCAGATGTAGTTGGTAGAAATAATACAACAAATATTAGGCAACATAAACATATCCAAGGGCATTGACAACAATGTGGTAAGCGGATGAAAACAGGGTATTTGAGGCCTAATGACAACCACTGAGTAGGAGGTGAGAATGGGTGATCAGAGCAAATTACTTCATGTAATCAGAGAGCCATACCAAATCCCTGTTTAAAGCCAGTTTGATTGTGTCAAGTCTGCAGATGATTTCTAGCTCAGCAGTTTCTCTTTGAAATCTGTTTTTGAAGTTTTTTTGTAAGAGGATAGCAACTTTCAGGTCAGAGACAGAATGTCCTGGGAGATGGATGGTATTATTTTTTATGTCTGATTTGTGTCCATTTATTCTTTTGCGTAGTGACAGTCCAGTTTGGCCAATGTACATGGCAGAGGGGCATTGCTAGCACATGATGGCATATATAATATTAGTAGATGTGCAGATGAATGAGATCCTTATGGTGTGATTGATGTGGTTGTCATAACGGGTTAAAATCATTGTATTGTGTGTGTGCCCCGAGTCCATGCTGAGACAGAGACATAGAAAAAATTATTGAAGATTGTTAATTGTGCTTCAAGGTTTTGTGAGCATCTTTTTCTATCATTGTTCCTAGTTATTTTTGTAGTAAATAAAGGGAAGTCGTTAATTTTGTGTAATAGATAAGGAGGTAGAAATTGTAAGCCACCTGGGGAGGAGGACTCGGGGGCAGCAAAACCCTGACTGAAAAGTGACCGGTTGAACTCAAAATAGGGGGAACTTGCAAGTACTGCAGTTCCCAGGCCGAAATTTGGAAGTTTTCAGTCGCTGCAACTTTTATTTGTTAAGTTACACCTGGTCAAGAATAAACTTCTGACCTAGGGATTCCTCAAGGAGGGACCGACAAAGTGATGTAGAAAATGCCCATAATTGGTTTGGCGGACGTACAGCCTGGAGTGGAGATAAAAGGATTGTCAGACAAAGCAAAAATTAGAGAGTCTTGTCGTGAGGACCACCGAGCCTCCCCAAGGGGTACACCAGAATCGTGCCTGCAAGAGGGTCTGATCAACCGTCCTGCCTCTCTCCAGCCCGTTGTAATTGGGCTGATAACCCGTTGGGACTTGTCCTGAGGGTGATAACCTGGGTGTGAATACGATAGAGGTTCCACCTAGATGAAAATAACCTGAGTGCGAATACGATAGAGGTTCCACCTGGATAAAAAATAGAGCTCTAAATAAAAGCACCAGTTCATAAAATATCTTTTGTTTTGCTGCAGCTGAGTCCATCTCTGTATGTGGTGAGTAGTGAATATGAATGTCTGTTTGTATTCCAGGAGTGATTGTGACTATAATTGTTGAAATAATTGAGTTTGTAATAGAATAAGGGAATAAGATTTGTAATAAAATAATTCGCTTAAGTTACTAGTTGTTGTATCAGTAAGTGTTGTGTCTAGAATTTAATCATTGTATTCAATTCTTGTTGTTTGTAATTATATAAAAAATGAATCAGTAAAAGAAAGATCCAATTTAAGTAGTTGTAGCAAGTTAATAAATAAAGGCTATTAAATGGTTAAGAATATGAGTAAGCCTGTCAAATTTTTCTGGGAAGTTTGCTAGGTTTTCTAAGTTAACATTTCCAAGCCTTACACTCTGTCTTAAAAGGGGATATATACGAATCGCCTTGGTGTCTTAAAGCACCCTTCAAATCGCTACCGAGATTTTGGAGGCCGTTTGTCTCTGGCAATCTAGATAACCTTGTCAAAACACGGCACTTAGGCATGTCAGTGGTTAGGAACCGTGATGCTGTCACTAGAGTTCATGTGTGGGCAGAGCTGGCAATGAGGTTTGTTTCAGGGGTTTGTTCCTGGATTGGACTTCTTGTAGGGTGTATGGTTGCTGGTGAGTATTCGCTTCAGGTGGGGGGGGTGGTCTGTAAGCCAGGAGAGGTCTGCCTCCCACAGCCTGAGCGAGAGACGGATCATCTGCTAGGATAGGCTGTAGATCTTTAATGATGTGTTGGAGAGATTTTAGATGGGGGCTGTAGGTAATGGCCAGTGGTGTTCTGTTCTTTTCTTTGTTGGGTCTATTCTGTAGTAGGTGACTTCTGGGTACCTGTCTGGCTCTGTCAATTTGTTTCATCACTTCTCCAGGTGGGTATTGTAGTTTTAAGAATGTTTCATAGAGATCCTGTAGGTGTTTGTCTCTGTCTGAGGGATTGGAGCAAATCCGGCTGCATCTTAAGGCGTGGCTGTAGACAATGGATCGTGTAATGTGTCCAGGGTGGAAACTGGAGGCATGAAGATACGTATTGCGGTCAGTTGGTTTTCGATATAGGGTGGTATTAATGTGACCATCCTTTATTTGCATTGTGGTGTCCAGGAGGTGGATTTCTTGTGTGGACTGATCCAGGCTGAGGATGATAGTGGGGTGGAAATTATTGAAATCCCGATGAAATTCTTTGAGGGACTCTTTCCCGTGGGTCCAGATGATGAAAATGTCATCAATATAGCGTAGGTAAAGGAGAGGTGCTTCGGGACAAGTTTTGAGGTAGCGTTGTTCTAGGTCAGCCATAAAAATGTTGGCATACAGTGGGGCCATGCGGGTGCCCATAGCTGTGCCACTGACTTGGAGGTATAGATTGGCTCCAAATCTGAAGTAGTTGTGGGTCAGGACAAAGTTTTTAACAAAGGCTCCAAAGGTGATCCCTGCAATTACAGGTCAGTAAGCCTACCTTCAGTATCAGGCAACTAGTTTGAAACTATAGTAAAGAACAGAATTTTCAGATGCATGGAAGAACATGATCTCTTGGGGAGGAATCAACATTGCTTTTCTAAAGGGAAATCATAACTCCTCATCCTAAGAGAATTCTTTGGGTGGCGTTCAACAAGCATGTGGACAATGGTGATCCGGTGGATATAGTGTACTTAGATTTCCAGAAAGCCTTTGACAAGGTCCCTCACCAAAGTCTTTTAAGCAACGTAAGCTGTCTTGGGATAAGGGGAAAGGTCCTCTCCTGGGTCAGCAACCGGTTAAAAGTTAGGAAACAAAGGTTAGGAATAAACTGTCAGTTTTCAGAAAGGAGAGATATTAATAGTGGTGTCGCGCAGGGCTCTTTACTGGGAGCAGTACTGTTCAACATATTCATAAATGATCTGGAAAAAGGATGATACAGAAATGATACAAAATTACCTAAGATAGCTAAGTACAAAGCAGATGCAAAGAGTTGCAAAAGGATCTCACAAAACTGGGTGTCTGAGCAACAAAATGGCAGCTGAAATTGAATGTTGATAAATGCAAAGTAATGAACAATGGAAAACATAATCCCAACTGAATATAAAATAATGGGGTCTAAATTAGCTCTTACCACCCAAGCAAGAGATCTGTATTTTAAAGAAGCCTCTATGAGGGCACAAGAAAAAAACATCCGTGTATGCAGAAAAAATAGCAAATAGGAGATACGAACAGCTTAGCTTAACAAAGAAATCTTACAGGAGCTTCAGCACAAAAAGGAAGCTTACAAGAAGTGGAAGCTTGGACAGACGACTAGAGAGCAGTATAAAAATCCTGCTGGATCATGCAGCGGGGAAATCAGGAAGGCCAAATCACAATTGGAGTTGCCGCTAGGAAGGGACTTGAAAGGTAACAAAAAAGGGTTCCTACAGCTATGTTAGTAACAAGAAGAAGGTCAGGGAAGCTGTGGGCCCCTTACTGAATGGGGGAAGCAACCTAGAGAGATGATGTGCAAAAAGTTGAAGTACTCTATGTATTTTTTGCATCTGTCTTCACAGACAAGGTCAGCTCCCAAACTACAGAACTGGGCAGCACAGAATAGGGAGGAAGTGAACATCCCTCAGCACGGAAAGAACAAATTCAGGACTATATAGATAAGCTGGACTTGCACAAGTCCGTGGGGCCGAATGCAATGCATCTAAGGGTGCTGAGGGAGATGGCTGATGTGATTGCAGAGCCACTGGCCATTATCTTTGAACACTAATGGCGATTCGGGGAGGTCCTGGATGATTGGAAAAGGCAAATATAGTGCCCATCTTCGAAAAAGGGAAGAAGGACGATCTAAGGAATGACAGACCAGTCAGCTTAGCCTCATTCCCTGGAGAAATCATGGAGCAGGTCCTCAAGGAAACCATTTTTAGGCACTTGGAAGAGAGAAAGGGGAACAGGAACAGTCAGCATGGACTCACCAAGGGAAAGTTACACATGTCCAACCATGGGAGCAATGGTCTCAAGTTGCAGTGAGGGAGGTCTAGGTTGGATATTAGAAAAAACATTTTCCCTAGGAGGGTGGTGTAGCACTGGAATGGGTTACCTAAGGAGGTGGCTTAATCTCCGTCCTTAGACGTTTGTAAGCTGAGGCATGACAGAGGCCTGGCTGGGATGATTTAGTTGGGGTTCGTCCTGCTCTGGACAGGAGTTTGGTTAGAAGACCTCCTAAGGTCCCTTCCAACCCTGATTGTCTAAGATTCTTTGATTTGATACCAAGCTGCAGCTGCCTGTATCCCCAAGAGAAACTGGAGCCATTTTATCTTCTCTTCCTCGTAACAGGAATGAAGGTGGCACTGCCTGAGTCTCGGGCTACACTCTGGGTATGGAAAAGTCTAAACCTCCCCCCCCAATCTGTGACTGCGGTTTTGTGCTTTACCAGCTACTCTAACCAGCCTTCTCTTCTCAGTCCAGTCCTTCCATCCTCTACAACGGCCCCTTCAGCAGACCCCGTGGCCAGTGCTTACTGTGACAGGCCCTGGTAGCACATCACTGATGAACCTGTGCTCCCAGGAGCTGGAGAGGGTCCTAGAGCAGTTGTGGAGGCACAGAGATTGTGGGTGGGAGGGCCTGGCTATCAGGGGATCACTGAGAGTTTGCATAAATTTGGGGACCCATGGATGCTGGGTCCCCCATTTATTCCTGAGGGAAAAGGGAAGGGACCTGCCCTACTGGAACAATCTGAGGGAAATTTCCAGGTAGGAGCTGTGTGGAATCTTCCTTCCCCAGCCTTCACCCTGGGTTTGTAATGCAGGAAATGGGGCTGCCAGGGAGAAATCTGACTGCACATAACTATTATTAGTGTATTTTACTGCATTGCAGCGAGATTACAGCTGTAACAGCATCATTGGTACCACTTGGCTGCCCTCGAGGGAGCCCTGTGACTCTTCTGAGCCGTACGCACAGCGCTGACAGCATGGATTGCAGGAACAGAGCCTGCGGCAGGGCTTGCGCTGCTGTCCAGTTTGGTGGCATCACCGAGCATCCCCTGTGATTGGGCTTCCTGCAGTTTGCCATTGGCCGTGATGGGGTTAAAGCTGGCACACACTGAACCAATCAGCTGAGGGTCCCAGGTGGCCAAGTGGACCCCAAGGAAATGGGCAAACATGCTTCATAAGGACAGTTGCAACCTGTCTGAGCAGACACTGCCTGCTGCCCGTGCAAGCTCTCTTCTGACTCATTCTCCATTAGGGTGCAGATCTCTGTTGGCAGCTGCTCCCCTTCACGCAGGCACTGGGTACGTTGGCAGGTTTCTCTGTCTTTAAATCTTTCAAATGCCAAGGGAAGGGTAAAGGCTGCCAGCTGTTTACGTGGGCAGACGTTCCGTGCAGCGGCAGCTGACTCTGCTGGGCTGTGGGTGTGACTCAGTGAGAGGGGCTGGAGAGCAGGCAGCACTAGGGAGCTGGGGGACCCTCCACTCCATGTTCCCATTGTCCATGGGGGTCATTCCAGGTATGTGAAAACCCAGATGCCCTGTGTCAGGATTTCTGAATGGGTCCCATATCCATAGGTGCCGTATGCTCTGGGATGGAGAATAGCCCATGCAATATCCGTGAGTAGTTCTCAAATCATTTAAGGTTTATTTGCTCCTGGAAATTTAATGAGCCAGTCCGTGTTCAAAGTTTTTTCTTTTCCGGCTCAATTGTGAATGCAGGAATTCAGAGCTGTGTTGCTCTGTGGTAAAAGTTCATATAAGGCACATGGAATAGTTTTGTTTCCTCACTGAATATGGACTCCAGCTTTTCTGCCCTGTAGAAACCTTTCAAAGTTTCAGGGCATCCTGCATTGGTGTCCCCTCTCAGATGTCAGCCTCGTCCCTTTCCCTCTCCTGGGGTGGGATCCCACCGTTCTGTCACCCTCAGGCTGTGCCCTGGGCTATAGCACTCTGAGAGTCAAAGTGGTTTGCCTAGCAGCAGCAGGTTCTATCCCTGTGGTTCTTCCGTTTCAGAATCAGTGACCTGTGGTGAGAATAGTGACCAGCCTTCCTGAACCAAACTATTGTTTAATCTGAACTGTACGAATAAAGCATCACATGAAAGAATAAAAGAGTTTAAAAATAACAGTCTGTACATAGAATCAGAGGGCTGGAAGGGACCTCAAGAGGTCTAGTCCACTTCCCTGCACTCATGGCAGGACCAAGTCATATCTAAACTATCTTTGACAGGTGTTTGCCTAACCTGCTCTTAAAAATCTCCAGTGATGGAGATTGCACAACCTCCTTAGACAATTTATTCCAGTGCTTGACCACCCTGACAGTTAGGAAGTTTTTTCTTAATGTCCAACCTAAACCTCCCTTGCTGCAGTTTAAGCCCATTGCTTCTTCTCCTGTCTTCAGAGGTTAAGAAGAACAATTTTTTCTCCCTCCTCCTTGTAACAACCTTTTATGTACTTGAAAGCTGTTATGTCCCCACTCAGTCTTCTCTTCTTCAGGCTAAACAACCCAGTTCTTTCAGTCTTGCCTCATAGCTCATGTTTTTAGACTAACCTCAGCTAAATATTCCAGGCAAGGTTTTTGTATAGCCGCAGTTTAAAAACCTCTAAGGATGGAGATTCCACCACCTCTCTAGATAACCCATTCCAGTGCTTCACCACCCTCCTAGTGAAAAACTTTTTCCTAATATCCAACCTAGACCTCCCCCACTGCAACTTGAGACCTTTGCTCCTTGTTCTGTCATCTGCCACCACTGAGAACAGCCTAGCTCCATCCTCCCTGGAACCCCCTTTCAGGTAGTTAAAGGTTGCTATCAAATCCCCCCTCATTCTTCTCTTCTGCAGACTAAACAAGCCTCGTTCCTTCAGCCTCTCCTCATAAGTCTTGTGCTCCAGACCCCTAATCATTTTTGTTGCCCTCCTCTGGACTCTCTCCAACTTCTCCACATCCTTTTTGTAGTGGGGGGCCCAAAACAGGACACAATACTCCAAATGCGGCCTCACCAATCACTTCCCTGTTCTGCTGGCAATGCTCCTACTAATGCAGCCCAATATGCTATTAGCCTTCTTGGCAGCCAGGGCACACTGCTGACTCATATCTAGCTTCTTATCCACTGTTACCCACAGGTCCTTTTCAGCAGAACTGCTGCCTAGCTCATTGGTCCCCAGTCTGTACTTGCGTATGGGATTCTACTGTCCTAAGTGGAGGATTCTGCACTTTTCCTTGTTGAACCTCATCAGATTTCTTTTGGCCCAATCCTCCAGTTTGTTTAGGACCTTCTGTATCCTACCCCTACCTTCCAGGGTATCCATCACTCCTCCCAGCTAAGTGTCATCTGCAAACTTGCTAAGGGTGCAATCTACCCCATCCTCCAGATCATTAATGAAGATGTTGAACAAAACCGGCCCCAGGACCGACCCCTGGGGCACTCTGCTTGTGACCGGCTGCCAGCTAGACATGGAGGCATTGATCATTACCTGTTGAGCCTTGTGATTTTACCTACCAACTCCTTGAGTTTGCTAAAGTCTGCCTTCTTGAAATCCATTGTCTTTATTTTGCTATTCTCCCTCCTACCATTCCTTCTATACCAATATTCCAGTCATGTGTATTATCCTACCAAGTCTCTGTGATGCCAACTATGTCACAGCTGTGTTTATTTACTAGCATCTCAAGTTCTTCCTGTTTATTCACCATACTTCTTGCATTCATATACAAACATCTAAGATACTGATTTGATTTTCCCCGGCCCAGTTTTGTCCTGTTTCTCCCCTACCCCTGCTATAACAGCCCATGCTCCCCCCAAATTCCAGCCCTTCTCCCAGGTCTTTTTGACTTTCCTCCAGCCTTTGGTCACCTACACCCTTCAAACCTCATTTGAAGCCCTCCTCGCTGGTTTAGCCAGTCTGTATCCCAGTATGTTCTGCCCCTTCCTCGATATGTGGACCCCATCTATGCTCAGCCATCCTTCTTCATGGAACAGCATCCCATGGTCAAGGATGTCTCTAATCAATGACTCTTAAGCCCTCCAACTCAGATGGGGACCCAGGCAGGCTGAGCATCTTCTGATTTCCCCAGCCGTGTCTGTGTGTGTGTCAGTCTGAGGAGCTTCTCAGCACCAGCTGCCCCACCTCTGGACAGAGTCCCAGCACTGGAAAACAAGCTGTGTAACTTGGCTGGAGCTCGGAAATCGGGTCTTCGCAGCCTGAAGTTCCGGGCTTGTCTCTTAACCTCCCTGAAGTGTTTAGTGAGAGATGGCTTCTCTTTAGCTATTGTTTCCCTTCCTGCTTGTTTTCCAGGAGTCTGCTATTAAACTATGAATAGCCATACTGGTAATATCCCAATATTTAACCCAATATAGCCATATCAAATGCACAAGAATTGGGTTTACCATACACATTCTTAATCATGGCAGCTCAGCTCCATGTCTGTCACAATACTGTTCCAGGGTGGCGTGTATTTTATGAATACAGTACAGAGACACAGAGAGAATGAGCAATAGACTACTTTCATGTGTGAAATGCAGTTTGATTTCCATGAATACTCATACATTTCACTTTGAAACCCGCATTCCACAAACCCCCATTATAGCAGAATGAAATGTGCTGGGGTTACTCTGTACTAGACGAGTGGTTTTCAACCTGTGGTCCATGGACCGATAGGGTGTTGCAGGCTGTGTGTTAGATTTCCAAAGCTATTCACACCTTCATTTAAAATGTTTTAGGTGTCTGGAAATGAAAAAAGTTAAAAACCACTGTACTAGAGAGTGAGAGACCAGGGAATGAATATTTTATATGCAGATCCCAATTCCTGTACAACTCCAGAAAAAGGCTGCAGATTGACATCACAGAATCAGCGGGGGAACCTGTCAGCTATTAACCCAAGGATAGAGGTGCTAATAATTGCAGAGGATTTCCTAGACTATTCTTTGATAACAAGCTATTGAATGAGGACTGAGAGGCTGCAATCTTTTCAAGTTCTCCAGAAATCCAGATGCCTCACGCTACTTTTTAGGTTCCCCTCTAACCTGAGAAATCATCCCTGAAAGAGGATTAGGTGGGAAAGAACGGGTTTACATGTGTGTGCTTACAGATATTTCTATAAATGTAATAGCAAATCTTTTCATTGTAGTACAGTTATTACAAACCAAACTTTCATTACATGCATGTCTATCAAAAGCCACCAACAGAGTTGTTGGTATCTTTACAGGAAGGAGGAGGGGTAACTTTACTACTTAATAGCCTTTGCTTCAGAAATTATTCCAAATACTCTTTGCAATGGGTTTGTGCCATTACTTATTGCTTCAGTGAGCAGTTGCATGATAGTGTCCCCTGGTAAATCTCCAGAAGCTGTTTCTAACATTTACATTCAGGGTAGTGCACACAATAACTGCAATAAGTGTGTGAGACTTTCCAAAAAGTCTTGAGACAACAGAAATGCTGGTCTGTGATTCAGCAAAGAGGAGAGATGAGGTGCAGGAAAGGGGATTATATAGTGCTTGTATGTAATTTATGCCCATCACATGTTACACGGAGATGGCTGAACCAACTTGCACACTCAACTGCATATGAGAGAAAACTAACATATGCACTATTCATTATTAGTGACGCCAACCCCTCTCCCGCTGAGATGAAGTAACTATCTGTGTTAGCTTGGAACTTGCCAAATATCCACAGAACCCTTGTCTGGGGAGAGGATGGGGTCCTGTGAGGGTAAATAGAAGTCTGTAGGATGATCAGCTTCTTTGGATTCAGTCAACACAGGCCAGGCAAATCACTTTAGCTTTTCTTGGAGCAATTCATGGTGGTCAGAGTGTATCACCGGGAACGTTCGGGTAAGTGAAAGTAAATAAAGTCCAGTTTCCAAAAAATGTACGTATTTAAATCTGGAGTGACAATGTTGAAGTCAACATTCCTGAACTCAGAAGTTGGCCAATTACAGTAATGAGGATGTTTTTTAAAAAGTCTTGGCAGGGCTATAAACCTTTCTGATTTACACCAAAAAAATTGTCTAACTAGTGCGTGTCTGGAGGAAACTTTCTCTGGGAGAAGGTTATCACACAACTCTCTATTGCAGTGCTTCTTCTACCTTCCTCGGAAGCACTTGGTACTGGCCAATGGATACTGGGTTAGATGAACTACGGGTCTGATCTAGTTTGTCTATGCCTATTTTCCTATTGCTGGTGTAAATCCAAGACTGTATTTGCTCATCTTCTGTCACTGCACTGAGAGCAGAATGATGTTTCATTAAATATCATCTAGTCTCCTCTTATTTTTCCTTTCAGGAAGTGAAGTTCAAAAATCCTCGGTCCTGCCCAGTGCATCATGTCAGCTGTCAATGACACCAAATTCCAACCTGCTGTGTTCTTTCTCACCGCAATATTTGGACAGGAAAAAGTCCATGTCTGGATTTCTGTCCCCGTCTTCTTAATATATGTTACTTCAATATTAGGAAATTCATTCATTCTGTTCATTATAAAAACAGATCCAGCCCTCCATGAGCCCATGTACCTTTTCCTTTCCATGTTGGCCATCACAGACGTTGGCTTAATGATATCCACCATGCCAGCAACACTGGGTATATTGTGGTTTAACTCTATGGAAATCAGCCACGATGCCTGTTTTGCCCAGCTGTTCTTCATCCACTCATTTACATATATTGAATCCTCTCTGCTCTTGTGCATGGCCTTTGACCGCTTTGTTGCAATCTGTGACCCACTGAGATATGCTTCCATCTTAACAAGGGCCAGAATAGCCAAGATGGGACTGGTGTCTCTGGTAAGAGGGGTGGTCCTAGCATTCCCATACCCCATTCTCCTGAAACACTACCGATACTGCAAAGCCAACATCCTCTCCAATTCCTACTGCCTGCACCAGGAGGTCATGACGATGGCTTGTTCTGATATCAGAGTCAACATCATCTATGGCTTCTTTGTAACAGTCTCTTCAGCGGGGTTGGACTTCCTGCTCATCCTCCTATCTTATGTGATGATCCTCAAAACAGTGCTGAGCATTGCGTCCCACGTGAAGCGTCTCAAGGCCCTGAACACCTGCGTCTCCCATGTCTGCATCGTCCTGCTTTCCTACATACCAGGGCTTGGCTTGGCTGTTATATACAGATTCGTGAAGAGCTCTTCTCCCTTGGTTCAGAATGTCCTGGGCAACATCCATTTGTTGATCCCTCCCCTGATGAATCCAATCATATACAGTGTGAAAACTAAAGCTATTCGTGCAAGGATAATTAGGGTGTTTGTAAAGTGAAGGGTCCTTTTGCCATCCAGCTCCACCGCTGGTAACAGAGCTGCGAAGGGAGAGGACAGCACCTTGGGGGAATGAGACTGAGTCAGGCAGCATTTACAATGACTGCGTTTGTGTACAGCCAGGGGATCGATGGGATGTTATTGCATAAAGAGCTGTATCAGTGTCAGCTCACACCTCCGAATTTCTGTCGATACAGTCAGTACAGAGAAGGAACGTGGATGTTTTGTCCCATTGTCCATAACCTGTCTCTGTTCTGTCTCTGGTAAAACACCCAGGGCCATGAGAAAAGCTGCAGAGCTGTTTTACAGTCACAGTCCTGGCCCTTCCTGAGCACTCTGGGTCCTGTGCGATCCATGAGAATGGTACCAGCAGTGAAATCCAGTGGGATCAGTCAACCCCTTAAAGATCCTGGAACTTTTGGAGCTGTCAGAGGCCTAGTAGAGGGATAGTAGAAAAAACACAGTCTTCCCTTCTGTTTGGGTGGGCAAGGAAAAGACCTTTATTACAAGGTAATTACCTGGGGCAACAGCTTCAGCTGAACTGGGCCCCTGATCTGCGTCGTGTGGGGTTTTTTATAAAGACTTATTACCAAGTCATTGTTATACAGCAAAAAGCATTAAAATACGTAAAAAGAAGAAATAATGGTAAGTTTGCACAAACAGTGTCATGTATACAAGGAACTTTCTGTATTTGGTTACAAAGAAAGGCATGCGCATAGCTCATTGTTAAAATGGAAAAACACAACTTTAGTCAAAAGAAAGAGACAGTCGGGCAATTTACCTATTTTATTTAGCTTCAGAGAAAACTTGCCCATGCCTTGCTGACCATACTTATCAGTCAGCACATAATAACTGCCTTTTATCCTTCAGCTACATGCTCAAACTGTCTTTGTGACAAACTTCATGTTTCCACAGTAGTTACCCCAAGCTTGCTATAATATACACTGAGCACAGAGGGAGGGCCAAACGCCAGCCCAGGAATTCCTGTGACGATGAGGGCCAAGTGGCTGAGGACAGTCTGGTGCACAACTCACATTTCATGCACTCAATGTCCTCTGACGATCCAAAAAAACATCTGTAATAACAGTAAAATTATTCATTTCCATGTCAGATACAAAACACGCTACATTAAAAGAACATTATTAAGGTTACAAATTCAAGCACTTAAAAGTTAGGAGGTGACAGAATTAAGATGGCCTGCCAGCCCTCCTCGGATGTACGCATTATGATACAATTTTTTATTACATGTCACATATTTTTCCAGAGGACCTCTGCCTCATTCAGTGCATAGAATGGACAGTGCACACTTAATGAGCAGCTATTCAAAATCTGATTTCACCCCCTTGATCAGCGTGTGACCCTGGCCTTTTTCACTGCACTCTGTTTAAACCCTGCACTGAAGACAGAGTAATTCATTTCCTCCTGGGATTTCCTATGGGGCTTATCACTGCAGTATCTGCCTTAATTTCTCTATAAGTGCTTCACAAACATTAATGAGTTAATTGTCAGCTATTCTGTCCATTGTAGAGATGGGGAAATGAGGCGAAGAGCATCCCCTACTTTGTGGTGGCCAATCTGAGACACCGAGGACGGGGTTCTTCAGAATACTTAGCATTACACAGCACTTCATGCATTCAAAATACAGTTCCCAGTGGCAGCAGTGAGTGCTCAGCACTTCTGCGAATCAGAGCCAGGGTCTCAAATGAAACACCCAGAATATGAGGATCCCAATTAGTGACAGGTGTGCTTTAAGTGACTTGCCTAGTATCTCACAGGAACTCTGTAGCAGAGGCAAGAATAGAATCCAGTTCTCCAGGGCAGCATTGAACTGCCTTAATCAAGAGGCCATCCTCTCTCTTCCTAAGAAATCCAATGGAAGCCCCTGCTCTGGAGACCACACAAAAGAAGCCCTCTGAATTTCCCCACATTTACTCTTCAGCTACATGCTAACTAAAGACTCACTCTCCCCTTTCTGTGTTCTTCCTTTTCCTCCCCCAGCAAAGCATTAACACTTGCCTCTTACCCACCACTCTCTGCAGCACAGACTGTGTCTGGATTAAAAATGGAGGGCAGGCCATTTATAACATGAGCCCCTCCCCTGGGTGTGGTTACTATAGTCAGGGGGTGGAGCCAGGGCCCCATATATACAGCTCTGAGCACAGCTGAAGGGGTTTTTGCTTTGTAGAGAGGGAGGAAAGAAGCCAATTGTTTATAGCGCAGGCTAAGGTGGGTTGTACTCATGGTCTGTTTTCTTCAAGATCAACTTTTCTGTGTGCTGGGCCTTCCCCAGAAACCAGGGGAGAGGGCTACTTGTCCAAGTCAGCAAAAGAGGAGTTTAGGAGACCCTGATGCTTATTTCCCTCTTGCTTGAAGTCAGTGTAACATTGCAGTTGTCTCCAAATCTTCCCCTCTCTCTGTAACCCAAGCCGGCTATTCTGGCTCTCAGGGGAAAATATCTGCAGGGGCAAATGAATGCTGAGCAGCCTGAATGTCCCTTAATGCAGTTTCCTCTCAGGACGCCTAGTCATACACCTCCTCTTTCCTCTGGCAAGAGCACCATAAATAATTCCTCTCCCCCTTTTGTGCCTATGTCCCGCAAATACCTATAAGCAGTTCTCACATCCATCCCCCTCCCTTCATTTTTGATTAGTTCTTTTAATGCTTCCTCATGCATCAAACCCTCCAGCGGCCTGTTACCAGATTTGCCTGTCACCATGGGATACGCTCGTTTATTAGGGTTACTTTCATTGGGGGGTGTTGTAATTCTATTCATCTACTGCTTGTGTCACTTGTGTTTTCATATGGAGCTTTACTTCACCCTTCTGCTAGTCCCCTCCCAAAGGAGCTACCTTGCAGGATCTAAGTTTCCCAGGGCTGGGTTCCTCCAACCCCAGACTCAAATAAACACCCACACACTCACAGATTAACAGAGTGTGTCTGAGCGGACCGGATCTATCAGCATTTTCCAGCTGCCACCCTTATGTGCCCATGGACTCCACATGCTGGGCAGAGCAACACTTTCAAGCTGCCACGTTTATATGCCCCAGGTTCAGCACGTCGCTATCCCTGCTTTCACTCTACAATTATTCTGCTTGTAACCCTCCTTAATTAGCAAACTTCAGAGGATTTTGGGGTGTTACAGGGATCTTCAGCTTAGGTACAAGAAGCGTTGCTGCAGAGCAAGATAGGGAAGCCAAGAACATGAAGGAGTAAAGAGCATGGAGAGAGCATGGCAACCGACTTGACTGTAAGTTATTTTATTGCCAGGTGTATAGAGTAATAGCCATACAAGGAGAGACCAATACACAAAACAGTTACAATATTACGTGGTTTCCATTCGGGTATTGAGGAAATCTAGACCAAGTTTGATTACAAGTCAGGTTTAGAAAGTTATACCTGGAGTGAGAGAAAGAGAGAGTTGGACTCTTTCCCGTGGGTCCAGATGATGAAAATGTCATTAATATAGCGTAGGTAAAGAAGAGGTACTTGGGGACGAGTATTGAGGAAGCATTGTTCTAGGTCAGCCATAAAAATGTTGGCATACTGTGGGGCCATGCAGGTACCCATAGCTGTGCCACTGACTTGGAGGTATAGATTGGCTCAAAATATGAAGTAGTTGTGGGTCAGGACAAAGTTTTTAACAAAGGCTCCAGAGGCGATCCCTGAAATTACAGGTCGGTAAGCCTAACTTTGTTACCAGGCAACTAGTTTGAAACTATAGTAAAGAATAGAATTTTCAGATGAATTGAAGAACATGATCTCTTGGGGAGGAATCAACATGGCTTTTGTAAAGGGAAATCATAACTCCTCAACCTACGAGAATTCTTTGGGTGGGGTTCAACAAGCATGTGGACAATGGTGATCCGGTGGCTATAGCGTACTTAGATTTCCAGAAAGCCTTTGACAAGGTCCCTCACCAAAGTCTCTTAAGCAACATAAGCTCTCTTGGGATAAGAGGAAAGGGCCTCTCCTGGGTCAGCAACCGGTTAAAAGTTAGCAAACAAAGGGTAGGAATAAACCGTCAGGTTTCAGAAAGGGGAGATATTAATAGTGGTGTGGCGCAGGGTTCTTTACTGGGAGCAGTACTGTTCAACATATTCATATATAATCTGGAGAAAGGATGATAAAGAAATGATACAAAATTACCTAAGATAGCTAAGCGCAAAGCAGATTGCAAAGAGTTGCAAAAGGATCTCACAAAACTGGGTGACTGAGCAACAAAATGTCAGCTGAAATTGAATGTTGATAAATGCAAAGTAATGAACATTGGAAAACATAATCCCAACTGAATATAAAATAATGGGGTCTAAATTAGCTGTTACCACCCAAGCAAGAGATCTGTATTTTAAAGAAACCTCTATGAGGGCGCAGGAAAAAAAAATCCGTGTATGCAGAAAAAATAGCAAATAGGACATACGAACAGTTTAGCTTAACAAAGAAATCTGATATGAGCTTCAGCACAATAAGGGACGTGAAGGGTAATAAAAAAGGTTTCTTACAGCTATGTTAGTAAGAAGAAGAAGGTCAGGGAAACTGGGGGGTCCTTACTGAATGGGGGAAGCAACCTAGAGAGATGATGTGCAAAAAGATAAAGCACTCTATATATTTTTTGCATCTGTCTTCACAGACAAGGTCAACTCCCAGGCTACTACACTGGGCAGCACAGAACAGGGAGGAGGTGAACATCCCTCAGTGCGGAAAGAACAAGTTCAGGACTATGTAGATAAGCGGGACTTGCACAAGTCTATGGGGCCGAATGCAATGCATCTAAGGATGCTGAGGGAGATGGCTGATGTGATTGCAGAGCCACTGGCCATTATCTTTGAACACTAATGGCGATTTGTGGAGGTCCTGGATGTTTGGAAAAAGCAAATATAGAGCTCATCTTCAAAAAAGAAGGAGAAAAAAAGAAGAAGAAGGATCTAAGGAACGACAGACCAGTCAGCCTAGCCTCAATCCCTGGAGAAATCATGGAGCAGGTCCTCAAGGAAACCATTTTTAGGCACTTGGAAGAGAGAAAGGGGATCAGGAACAGTCAGCATGGACTCACCAAGGGAAAGTCACACATGTCCAACCATGGGAGCAATGGTCTCAAGTTGCAGTGGGGGAGGTCTAGGTTGGATATTAGAAAAAACATTTTCCCTAGGAGGGTGGTGTAGCACTGGAATGGGTTACCTAGGGAGGTGGTGGAATCTCCGTCCTTAGACGTTTTGTAAGCTGCAGCGTGACAAGAGGCCTGGCTGGGATTATTTAGTTGGGGCTCATCCTCTCTGGACAGGGGTTTTGAATAGACGATCTCCTGAGGTCCCTTCCAACCCTGATAGTCTAAGATAATTTGATTTGATGCCCAGCTGCAGCTGCCTGGATCCCCAAGAGAAACTGGAGCCATTTTATCTTCTCTTCCTCGTAACAGCAATGAAGGTGGCACTGCCCGAATCTCTGGCTACACTCTTGGTATGGAAAAGTCTAAACCTCCCCCCCAATCTGTGACTGGGGTTTTGTGCTTTACCAGCTACTCTAACCAGCCTCCTCTTCTCAGTCCAGCCCTTCCATCCTCTACAACGGCCCCTTCAGCAGACCCCGTGGTCAGTGGCTACTGTGACAGGCCCCGGTAGCACACCTCCGATGAACCTCTGCTCCCAGGGAGCTGGAGAGGGTCCTAGAACAGTAGAGGAGGCAGAGAGATTGTGGGTGGGAAGGCCTGGCTATCAGGGGATCACTGAGATCTGTGCATAGCTTTGGGGATCCATGGATGCTGGGTCACCCTGTTTATATCTCAGGGAGAAGGGAAGGGACTTGCCCTACTGGAACAATCTGAGGGAAATTTCCAGGTAGGAGCTGTGTGGAATCTTCCTCTGTCAGGCTGCACCCTGGGTTTGTAATGCAGAGAAGGGGGTTGCTGGGGAGAAATCTGACCCTGCATAATGTCAAGGAAACTCATAAGGAAATGTAAAGTGGAGTCACAAAGGCACTGTTAAAGATGGGGTAAGGGGTGTGTTAGGCAAGGAGCAGGAAGAATGATTACAAGAGAAAGGGTTTACTGGAAAACACTAAAAGAAATGCCATATATAGAAGTCATGCTTGCAGCTTTACCCACGAGGCAGGAAACCGCAGCTGCTGTTACGCTACAAGCACTATGTATGTACTGCTATATAAACCATTGTAAGGAACTACTAGGGGTCCTTCCTCTTTGAGGAAGCACCTTCTTCTTAATTAAGAATAAACTGTGTTTTGCCACCCATTGCCTGGTTATTTGGACCTCCGCTGGGCAACGGACTTGGGCGGGTAGTCTCCTATCCATTACAATAACTATTAGTCTGATTTACTGTACTGCAGCAAGATTACAGCTGTAACAGCATCATCGGTACCATGCAGACACCCTCGAGGGAGCCCTGTGACTGCTCTGAGCTGTACGCACAGCGCTGACAGCCTGGATTGCAGCAATAGCGCCTGCGGCAGGACTAGTGCTGCTGTCCAGTTTGGTGGCATCACCGAGCATCCCCTGAGATTGGGCTTCCTGCGGTTTGTCATTGGTACTGACGGGGTTAAAGCTGGAACACACTGAACCAATCAGCTGAAGGTCCCAGGTGGCCAAGTGGCCTCCAAGGAAATGGGCAAACACACTTCATAAGGACAGTTGCAGCCTGTCTGAGCAGACACTGCCTGCTGCCTGTGCAAGCTCTGCACTGACTCCTTCTCCGTTAGGGTACAGATCTCTGTTGGCAGCTGCTCCCCTTCTGACAGGCATTGGGTACGTTGGCAGGTTTCTCTGTCTTTAAATCTTTCAAATGCCAAGGGAAGGGTAAAGGCTGCCAGCTGTTGAGATGGGCAGATGTTCTGTGCAGCGGCAGCTGACTCTGCTGGGCTGTGGGTGTGACTCAGTGAGAGGGGCTGGAGAGCAGGAAGCACTAGGTAGCTGGGGGACCCTCCACTACATGTTCCTGTAATCTTTGGGGGATCATTCCATGTACACAGAAACCCCAGATTCAAAAGGAGCTCAGAGTGTGAAAACCCCAATGCCCTGAGTCAAGATTTCTCAATTGCTCCCATTTGCAGAAGTGTGCTCTGGGACTGAGACGAGCCCATGAAATATGAGTATTTTCCAAAGTTGATTTCTTTATGGGAATTTCTGTCCTATAGAACCCCCTCACGGTTACAGGGCATCCTGCGTCTCTGCATCATCTCTGGTATCCAAGTGCCAGATGTTAGCCTCGTCCCTTTCCCTATCCTGGGGTGGAATCCCTCCATTCTCCCACTGTCAGGCTGGACCCTGGGCTACAGCACATGGTGGGTCAACTTTGTTCTGCAACTTTGCTTCTTCCATTTGGGAGTCTGTGACCTGTGGTGACCAACCAGTTTTATTGAACCAAATTATCTTTTAATCTGAACAGTAGGAAGAAAGTGTCACTTGGGAGAATAAAAGGGTTTTAAAAAACAGTCTGTACGTGAATCTTATCTCAAGCACCCCCATTCCTTTGGGACTCAGGAGAATGAACATCTTCTGACTTCCCCACGCTTTGTGTGTGTGTGTGTGTGTGTGTGTGAGTTTAAGGAATTTCACAGCACCAGCTGCCGAACCATTAAAGTGACTCCTAGCACTGGCGAAACAAGCTGTGTAACTTGGCCTGAAGCTCAGGTGCTCTCTCTTAATCTCCCTGCAGTGAGAGCCGGCTTTTCTTGAGCTATTGTTTCTCTTCCTCTTTGTTTTCCCGCAGCCTGCTATTAAACTAGGACTATATAATACAGTGCACAGACAGTCAGAGAGAGAGAGAGAGCAATAGATGACTTTCATCTGTGAAGTGAAGTTTCATTTCCATGAATACTCATGCATTTCACTTTGAAACCTGCTTCCCACAAACCCTCATCTTCGCTGAGTAACAGGTGCTGTGTTACAATGTACTAGAGCAGTGGTTGTACTTGGTGGTTGTACAACATATTAGATCAGACCCTGGGGGTCCGGATATGAAAAAGGGTTGATAACCAGTGTATTATACAGTGAGTGCTCAGGGAATATATGTCATATATGCTGATCCCAAAGCCTGCATTGCTTCAGATAAAGGCTGCAGATAGACATCAGAGAACCAGTGGGAACCAGTCAGCTATGAACCCAGGGATAGAGAAGGTAGCAGCAGCAAAGGATTCACCAGACCTTTGTTTGCTGATAGGCAAATTAATGAGGGCTGTCAGGCTACAATCTTTTCAAGTTCTCAAGAAACTAAGATGACACACGTTATGTTTTAGGTCCCCCTCTAACCTGAGAAATCATCCCTAAAAGAAGATCCGAGGGGAAAGAATGGGTTCACATGTGTGTGCTAAAGTATGGCTCTATAAATGTTATGCCACAACTTTTCATTGTAGTACAATTACTACAAAACAAATTACATGCATGTCTATTGAAAGCCAGCAGCAGAGGTGTTGCAGCAGGAGTAACTTTACTGCTTAATGGCATTTGCTTTAGAAAATGCTTCAGAGGTATTCTAATTCTGTTTTCAATGGTTTTGTGCTATTAACTCTTTTTGTATGATTATGTCTCCTGGTAAGAGACCAGAAGCTGCTTGTAACACTGACATTCAGATTTATGCACACAATAATTCTGATACAATTGGGCAAGACATTCCAAAAAGTCATGAAACAAGAGAACCACTGGTCTGTGTTTCAGCAAAGAGAAGAGATGAGGTGCAGTCAAGGGGATCATATAGTGGTTGTATGTAATTTACACCCATCACCGGTTACATGAACATGTCTAAAGTAACTTGCACTCTCAGTGGGATATTAGTGCAAAACCAGTTGTAGCAGGGTGTTGCCGTGCCTGCCCTGCTTCTGCTTCATTCACAAAGTCAGTGGGAGACCCTCAGGTTCAGCAACCACTGGTGCAGTTTTATTTACATATTGTGCTCCCACCACCTTTCCACCATTCCAAGCTTGCCGTCTAGCGTCTGCACCCAGCAGGGAGGAGCTATTGCTCTACTTCCACCTCCTGCCTCCCTCCCCTGGCTTCCCTTCTCTCAGCACTTAATGCAGCCCCAAGGCTAACAGGGCAGGCAGCTGTCTCTGGTTCTCTAACTAGGTGCAGGTTTCTCTCCAGCCATCTCCAATTTACGTCCCTAAACTGAAGCTGGCATGACAGAGGGCAGAATAAGCAGTTCTTTCTCAGCACCCTGTCACACTGGTGTTTGCACTGTTCATTATTTGGGCTCCAATCCCTCCCCCACCCAGCTGAAGTAACTCATTGTGTTAGCTTGGAACTTGCCAAAGATCTACAGACCCCTCGCATGAGGGGAGGATGCGGGTCCTGTGAGGATAAAGAGAAGCTTTTAAGATGGTTGACATGTCTGGATCCAGTCAACACTGGCTGGGCAAATCATTCAGCTTGTTTTGGAGGGATTCTTTGGGGCACAATGTATCACTGAGAGTATTTGGTAAGTGCAAGTTAATAGAGCCTGATTCTCATCGAATTTACACGTGTTAATCTGGAGTGATGCCCTTGCAGTCAAAGTTTCTGAATTTCCTGGCCCTTAGAATTTTTCCTCTGTATTGCAAAGAGGCAGTACAAAGTGGTGTAATTTGCTCTCTCAGGAATAGAGAAAATAAATAAAATATAATGAGGCAATTAAACACATTTATAAATAGCATCAGTGCAGGACAGATAAATGCAATGACCGTATTCACCGTGTCCTCACAAGGTCATAATTATTAAATCACAGAGTGCTGAAGAAGGCTGTAGAACTTACAGCCACAAGCTATCAATGAGACCAAGAGTTTGGTAGGATTCAAAGAGGGACTGGAGGTTGGTCTGGGGAAACAGAAAATTCAGATATAGTAGGGAAGGGTTTTTCAAATAGCTTGAGAGGGTCATAAACCTTTCTGATTTACACCATAAAATATGTCTGTGCCAGGAGGAATTTCACAGGTTATTTCACAGCTGTCTATTGTACGGCTTCTTCTACCTTCCTCTGAAACTTCTGTTACCAGCCACAGGGAAAGGGGCTAAATGCACTATTGGTGGTGTACATGAGAATATAGGAATGGCCACACAGGGTCAGAACAATGGCCGATGAAGCCCAGTATCTTGTCCTCCACAGGGCCAATGCCAGATGCTTCAGAGGGAATGAACAGAACAGGTAATCATCATGTGTAAATCCAAGAGTATGTTTTTGTTGGAAGACTCTAGACATGCACTGAGAGCACAATAATGTCTCCTTTAATATTATCTAGTCTCCTGTTACTTTTACTTTCAGGAAGTAAAGTTCAAAACTCCTTGTACTCATATACAGAGGATATCATGCCAGCTGTCAATGACACCAAATTGCAACCTGCTGTTTTCCTTCTCACCGGATTACCTGGGCTGGAAGACATCCATGTATGGATTTTCATCCCGTTCTGCTTAATGTATGTTATTTCCATATTAGGAAATTCAATCATTCTGTTCATTTTAAAAACAGATCCAACCCTCAATGAGCCCATGTACATTTTCCTTTCCATGTTGACCGTTACAGACCTTGGCTTATCGTTATCCACCCTACCAACAACACTGGGCATATACTGGTTTCACTCTAGGGAGATCAGCCACGATGCCTGTTTTGCCCAGCTGTTCTTCATCCATTCATTTACGTCCATTGAATCCTCTGTGCTCTTGTGCATGGCCTTTGACCGCTTTGTAGCCATCTGTAACCCACTGAGATATGCTTCTATCTTAACCGCGCCAAGAATAGCCAAGATGGGACTGGTGTCTGTGCTCAGAGGAGTTGTCCTAAATTTCCCACTCCCTATTATTCTGAAACAGCATCGATACTGTAAGGAAAGCATCCTCTCCAATTCCTACTGCCTGCACCAGGAGGTCATGACGATGGCTTGTTCGGATTTCAGAGTCAACATCATCTATGGTTTCTTTTTAACACTCTCTTTACATGGGTTGGACTTCCTGCTCATCCTCCTGTCCTATGTGATGATCCTCAAAACAGTGCTGAGCATCGCATCACACGCAGAGCGCCTCAAGGCCCTAAATACCTGTGTCTCCCATGTCTGCGTCGTCCTTCTCTTCTACACACCAGATATTGCCTTAGCTGTGATATATAGATTCGTGAAGAACACTCCTCTGATATTTCAGATTGTCCTAGGCAACATCTATATGCTGGTCCCGCCCCTGATGAACCCAATCATGTACAGCGTGAAAACTCAAGCAATTCGTGTGAGGATAATCAGGGTATTCGTCAAGTGAAGCGTCAGTTCATCACCCAGCTCCAGAGAATCAAACGCCTGTAACTGGCTTCTTGCTATCCCGAGTCTCCACACTGCAGGGGGAAGCTCTGGGACAGTGAGAATCCAGCCTGACCAGCTGGGAGGCTGGTCCTGTGGTTTGTGCACTGCTCTGCAGCTCAAGGTCCGAGGTCACACAGGGAGTCTGTGCCAGAGTTTGGAATTTTTTGTGTGTTGCCTAAATCCTGGTTACACACAAAACCCTCCTTCCTTTTCCCAGCCACAGGATAGGAGCACAGGGTCGCAACCTAGAACTTAAAGTGATGAAAACTCTTCTCCTTTTTGTCCTCCTGTTGCACACAACTGTGCGTGTTCCTAGTTGAGCCAGAAGATTAGGTTTGATGTTGAAATTGCTGAGTGAGTTTCTAGGGCCTGTGCAATACAGAAGGTGAGACTAGATAATCACAGTGGTCTCTTCTGGCCTTAAAATCTAGGAATAGTTACACCTCAAATGCCATATATTTCCAATGTCTGATGAGAGTTTACAAACATCTTCCAGTAACTGGAACAACTCTTAAGCAATTTCTCCCCTGTATTTTAAGTCCATTTAGTTCTCTCTGAAGAAGAATCAGGTTCACACCAAAGGTAGGTGAAATTTTTCAGACAGATTGTTCATTTGCTGGAAAATGCAGGTTCAGCTGACCCGAAACGATTTGCAAATTTGACAAAATAGTTTTAGCCTTTCACAAAAATGATCAGAGGTGAGGGAGAAGGTTGTGGGGCTGTCTCTCATCACCTAGCATAATCTTTAGGTCAGTGATTATAGTGCTCATGTGGGTTGTGGAAAGGCCCAGATTCAAATCTCCCCCTTGACCACACCTGAAATGGAGTCACTAGAAGTTCAGAAAAATTTGGGATTTGATTCAGCCTAAACCAATTTTTTTTTCAATTTTTCAGAATTGCCACTGGACCAAAAAATCAGTTGGCGTGGCACTGGGAAGCCTTTCAGGGGATATAGGCACCCCAAAATTTGCTTTAGCCCCCTCCACTAGCCAACATGCCTGGTGCAAAGGGTGGCATGCGCCACTCTCTGGTCATCCAGCTCTGAATGTTGACGATATGCTGGGTTGTCTTAAAGGAAAATGGCTCACTAGGTGAAGGGAGCTCCCCGTACAGTGACCGCTGCCCTGCAGCCTGGGAGGATGGGGGCAGGAACCAGGGGTGGAGCTTTGTGCAGCAAGGGGAGATTCCAGGAAGTGGATCTGACCTGGCCCCAGGAGCAGCCCCGTGCAGGGAAAGAGGAAGTCCCGCCCCTCCCTAGCCCTGCCGGGACTAGCAGTTGGAGTCTGTCACAGGGTAGGAGTCCCTGGCTGGGCACGGCCTCCCTAGAGCTGGGCCCAGCACTTGGGGGCTACAGGAGCCTTCGGTTGGCTGTGTGTGTATCTATATGTGTGTGTGGGGGGGGGTGTCTCTATAGCGCAGTGTGACATACACCAGGGTACAATCTGGACTGTATTAATGGCTGTGTCCTCTTCATTCTCCAGCTCAGGGTGGCTTTTGTACTAATTTGTTGATAAACAACATAACCCACCAGACTTTGGTCACTCATAGCACTCAGCATGCAACATTGCGTGAATACTCTCCCAGCCCCTCATGAACTACACACAGGGCAAAACCTGCCACTTCTCTAGGCCCAGCCCTGCACCCCAGAAATGTGCGTCTTGTACTGTCCAGTCTGTTCACTGTATAAAGCAAGTTCATGTAAATCCGTTTTTCCAGCAAAGGATAATAATTGTGCACCAGCTTTGTTGTTTCAAGCAGAGTTTCCCACATACTTTGACCCAAACACACTGGTTCGGATAAAGCAGTGAAACAAGTTTATTAACTACAGCAAGAAGGATTTAAAGTGATCACAAGTCATGTGAAATAAAGATCAAAATTGATTGCAAAAGAAATAAAAAAATAAACATGTCTTCTAATTCCTAAACTTTACCAAGTGAAGTAAGATTTGAAGCAAACACTTTTATTCATCCCATTGGATGGTGCAGGCAATTCACAGTTCTTGGTACACAGGATGGATTTCCTTCCCAGCCTGGGACCAATTTCGCCAGTTCAATGTGTTTCAAGCAATCTTGGTTCAGTAGAGATGTTGGAGGAGAGAGATAATGAAAAAGCCATTGCTTCTCATTTTGTGCCCTTCTCCTCTCTTTGAGTAACACCCTCTGCTCCCGCTGAGTGTAAGTAAAGGAATTTCCCATGCATGCACGTGAAATTCAAAGTGTAATTTGGGCCTGACGCTGATCTCCTTTACACCAGTGTAAGTCAAGTGTAATGCTACTGAAGTGAATGCAGTGACTCTGGATTTGCATTGGTGTCACCGACAACAGAATTTGGTCCATTGAGTTCAGTGGGGTTATTTCTCGATTTTCACTGGTGTGAGTGTATAAGTCCCAATGGGCTAAATCTACCCCTCCTGTGACACCATTGAAGGCAATGGGAGCTCTGTGTGTAGAGCTTCCAAGCTCTTTGGGGCAAGGATTGTGTTTTTGCTCTGTGTTTGTGCGGTGCCTCACACAATGGGGTCCTGGTCCATGAGCACAGCTAGCTGGTGCTACGGCAGTACATATAATGATACTTAATAATTAGTTGAGGATGAAGCCCCTCTTCATGTCTTTCAGTAGCTGCTCTGAAGTGATCTTTACAGCTGTTGAAATTACATTCAATATTGCCTTTGCCAAATATCAGTACCTGCGTTGCATTAAAGAAAACAAAGTCTTTCTCGATCAAAGACATGATTTGCTACTGTAGGCACAGTTTGAGGAAGTTTCAGAGAAGGCAGTTCAGGGGAAACTGAAGAAAATTGGCAGCATGTGACCTCCCGAAGAAAGAAAACCTATATGCCCACCCTGTAGATAGAGGTAAGGAATCATTTTAAGGCTCTCTACACAGGTACTATGGCGGAGAATGATTTCGAAGACTCATCTGAAGGAATGGATCAGAAGGCATGGGATGCATCGTTCTAGGGATGGGGATTCCATGACCACCACTTCCAAGGGGAAGAGAAGGGTGATGGTGGTCAGGGACTCCCTCCTAAGGAAATAATAGTCCTGAACCTGTTCTTTCAGCACTGCTCACCTTCTCCCCAAACTGTGTTGCCCAGTGCAGTAGTCTGGGAGCTGACCTTGTCTGTGAAGACAGAGGCAATAAAAGCATTAAATACTTGGGCTTTTTCCACATCATCTGTCAATAGGTTGCCTCCCTCATTCAGTGAGGACCTTCTTCTTGTTGCTAATATATCTGTAGAAACCCTTCTTTTTACCCTTCACGTCCCTTGCTGGCTGCAGCTCCAGTTGTGCTTTAGCCTTCCAGATGTCACTCCTGCAAAGAAACAGTCAAATGCCGTGGCAACTATGACCCCGGCCACGGCGGAGAAGGCATGGATGAAGTGCATCTGGATAACACAGGCATTGAAATGGATGGATCTGGAATCCAAGCAGAAGATGCTCAGCATGGTGGGTAGGGTGGAGACAGATCAGCCCAAGTCTGCCAATGCCAGAATCAAAAGGAAATAGTACACAGGGAGGTGCAGACTGTGATCCATCCATATGACAGCTAGGATAATGCAGTTACCCCAAGATTGCTATAACACACACTGAGCACAGAGGGAGGCCATACGCCAGCCCAGCAATTCCTGTGAGGATGAGGGCCAAGTGGCTGAGGACAGTCTGGTTCACAGCTGACATCTCATGCACTCAATGACCTCTGACAGTCCAAAAAACACCTGCAATAACAGCAGCATTTTTAACCCTGACCTTATTCACTACACACTGTTTAAACCCTGCACTGAAGCCAGAGTAATTCATTTCCTCCTGGGCTTTCCTATGGGGCTAATTGCTGCAGTATCTGCCTTAATTTCCCTATGAGTGCTTCACAAACATTAATGAGTTGATTGTCAGCTATTCTGTCCATTGTAGAGATGGGGAGATGAGGCGAAGAGCATCCCCTACTTTGGGGTGGCCAATCTGAGACACCGAGGACGGGATTCTTCAGAATACTTAGCATTACACAGCACTTCATGTGTTCAAAACACAGTTCCCAGTGGCAGCGGTGAGTGCTCAGCACTTCTGCGAATCAGACCCAGGGTCTCAAATGAGACACCCAGAATATGAGGATCACAATTAGTGACAGATTTGCTTTAAGTGAGTTGCCTAGCATCACACAGGAACTCTGTGGCAGAGGCAAGAATAGAATCCAGTTCTCCAGGGCAGCATTGAACTGCCTTAATCATGAGACCATCCTCTCTCTTCTGAAGAAATCCAATGGAAGCCGCTGCTCCAGAGACCACAAAAAAGAAGCCCTCTGAATTTCCCCACATTTGCTCTTCAGCTACAGGCTAACTAAACACACGATCTCCCCTTCTCTGTTCTTCCTTTACCTCCCCCAGCAGAGCATTAACACTTGCCTCCCACCCACCACTCTCTGCAGCACAGACTGTGTCTGGATTCAAAATGGAGGGCAGGCCATTTATAACACGAGCCCCTCCTCTGGGTGTGGTTATTATAGTCAGGGTGTGCAGCCAGGGCCCCATATATACAGCTCTGAGCACAGCTGAAATGGGGTTTTCGGGTTTTTTTGATTTAGAGAGAGGGAGGAAAGAAGCCAGGTGTTTATAGCGTAGACTGGGGTGGGTTTTACTCATGGTCTGTTTTCTTCAAGATCAAATTTTCTGTGTGGGTTTTTTGCCTCACCAGCTCTGCTAACCAGCCTTCTACTCTCTATGCAGTCCTCTCTGCCCTTTACAACAGCCTCTTCAGCAGATCTGTGGGCTGGAGAGGGGCCTAGAGCAGTTTGATTTCCATTACTAGTTACGCATTTTGTTAGAAATAACCAAACAGGTCGTCCTGGGGGTGGATTATTATTGCCTGCTCGTTCCACCTCGATGCCACAAGTGAGCGACAATTCTTTTATCTATAACAGTATGTAAAGGTATACATTTCCAGAAGCTCCCCATAGACCATTATTTGGTTCCATTGACACCTATAAAATGAATATTCACAACTACATAATGAATATAATTATACCCGTCCCCATTTGTTGTTTACAGGATTATTGCACAGAGGGCAGGGACATTACCTTGAAACTTACTAACATTCTTTAAAATATACTCTATGCAAGAGAGGGAAAAAAGATAATGCTGTGTTCCCACTAAAGACCTTGAACAGAAGGGAGAATAGTTATTTGTTATTTGTTAGTTTCATTCCTTGTGCAGATGGCTAGGAACGGAGGGAAAGAAGAGAGAGAACAGACTCTAGCTAAAATTCACACCAAGTAACAGAAACAAAGTTTTTCCTGTGCCATGACTCCATTTCCTGTAGCTTAGGCCTGACCATTTGTCCAGCTTTAAACTCTTTATTCTCCTACACATTTGACCTTGAAACCCCCATTTTAGCTGAATAACAGGAGTTGGGGTTACTCTGTACTAAACCAGTGGTTTTCCACCTGTGGTCCAGGAACCCCTGGGGTTCTGCAGACAATGTGTAAAATTTCCAAAGGTTATCACACCTGCATTTGAAATTTAGTAGGTGTCCACAAAGAAGAAAAGGTTGAAAACCACTGTACCAGAAAGTGAGAGCCCAGGGAATGAATATTGTATAGGCTGATCCCAGTTCCTGTATCACTCAGGAGAAAGGCTGCAGATTAACATCACAGAACCTGAGGAGAATCAGTCAGCTTCTAACCCAAGGATAGAAAAGCTACCAGCTGCAAAGGATTCCCCAGACTTTTGTTTGCTGACAGGTGATTGAATGAGGGCCAAACGCTGGAATCTTTTCAATTTCTCAAGAAATCCAGATGACACACGCTACATTTTTGGTCCCCCTCTAACCTGAGAAATTATCTCTGAAGGAAGATCAGAGGGGAAAGATAGGTTTACATGTGTGTGCTAGATTATAGATGTATAAATGCTATGCCAAAACTTTTCACTGTAATAAAACTATTACAAAGCAAATTTTCATTCCATTCATGTCTACGTCAAGCATGTCTATGGAAAGCCAGCCTCAGAGTTGTTGAAAAAAGCAGAGGTAACTTTATTACTTAATGACTTAATTAGAAAGTATTTCAGAGATATTCCAAGTCCTGTTTGCAATAGGTTTGTGCTATTAACTCTTTGTTCAGTGAGCAGTTGTATAATACTGTCTCCTAGTAACTGACCTGAAGCTGCTTCTAGCACTTACATTCAGAATCGTGCACACAATAACTTTGCTACACTTGTGAAAGACTTTCCAAAAAGTCATGAGACAACAGAACGGCTGGTCTGTGTTTCAGTGAAGCGTAGAAATGAGGTGAAGGAAAAGGGATTATAGTAGTGGTTGTATGTAATTTAAACCCATCACCTATTAGACGAGCATGGCTGAAGTAACCTACAACTCATCTGGATATAAGTGCAACACTATTGTTTGCACTATTCACCATTTGGGACACCAACCCCTCTCCCACCCAGCTGAAGTAACTGTCTGTGTTAGCTTATAACTTGCCAAATGACTACACAAACCTTGTCTAGGGAGAGGATGGGACCCTGAGAGGATAAAGAGAAGCCTTTAGGATGCTCGATCTCTCTGATCCAATTAACACTGGCCAGGCAAAGCACTTCTGCTTCTCCTGCAGGGATTCTTGGGGTTCAGAGTGTATCACCAGGAGCATTTGCTTAGTGAAAGTTAAGAGAGCCCAGTTCTGATCGAATTTACACATGTAAAGATGGAGTGACGCTGTTGAAGTCAATATTCCTGAACTCAGAACCTGGCCTACGAATTTATCCCATGTCCTGCAAAGAGGCAGTGGTGTAATTTGGGCTCTTGGGAGTGGAGAAAATTAAAAACAATGAGGCAATGAAACACATTTATAAATAACATCAAAGCAGGAGAGATAAATACAATGACCATTTTCACCATGGGCTTCCCATGTGTAGAAAAATGATACAATGGGCCACACTCAGAAGAGGAGGGCCAGAGAGAGTGTTTGAGGGAAGATCACAATTATAAAATCACACAGTGCTCAAGCAGGCTGTGGAACTCACAACCACAAGATATCAATGGGACCAAGAGTTTAGCATGATACAAAGAGGGACAGGTTATTTATATGAGGAACCAGGAAATCTAATTACAGTAGTGGGGACTTTTTAAAAAAACGTTTGGGAGGGCTATAATGCTTCCTGATTTACATTATAAAGTATGTCTAACCAGTGGGTGTCAGGAGGAAACTTTCCCTGGGGGCTGGTTATCTCACGGCTGTCTATTGCAGGGCTTCCTCTACCTTTCTCTAAAGCATCTGTTACTGACCGCTGAATACTGGGCTTGATGGACTACAGGTCTGATGAAGTCCCGCAGTGCTTATCTTCCAAACGGTGGTATACATAGGTATATAAGAATGGCCAAACCGGGTCTGACCCAGTATGTTGTTCCGGCGATGGTCAATGCCAGGTGCATCACAGGGAATGAATAGAACAGGGAATTGTCAAGTGAAAATCCAAGACTATGTTTTTGTTGATCTTCCTTGAGCTCCGAGAAGTCTCTAGACTTGTACTGAGAGCAGAATGATTTCTCGTTGAATATTGTCTAGTCTCCTGTTATTTTTCCTTTCAGGAAGTAAAGTTCAAAACTCCTTGGACCTGCCCAGTGCATCAAGTCAGCTGTCAATTACACCAAATTCCAACCTGCTGTGTTCCTTCTCACAGGAATACCTGGGAAGGAAGACATCCATGTCTGGATTTCAATCCCCTTTTTTTAAATGTATGTTACTTCGATATTAGGAAATTCAGTCATTCCGCTCATTATAAAAACAGATCCAAACCTCCATGAGCCCATGTACATTTTCCTTTCCATGTTGGCCATCTCAGACCTTGGCATAACGATATCTGCCATGCCGACAACACTGGGCATATTCTGGTTTAACTCTAGGGAGATCAGCCACGATGGCTGTCTTGCTCAACTGTCCATCCTCCTCTCGTTTTCGTTCACTGAATCCTCTGTGCTCTTATCCATGGCCTTTGACCGTTCTGTTGCGATCTGTCACCCACTGAGATATGCTTCCATCTTAATCACGCCCAGAATTGCCAAAATGGGACTGGTGTCTCTGCTAAGAGGGGTTGTCGTAATATTCCCACTCTTCATTTTCCTGAAACAGTACCGATACTGTCAAGCCAACATCCTCTCCATTCCTACTGCCTTCACCAGGAGGTCATGACGATGGTTTGTTCTGATTAAATTAGAGTCAACATCATCTATGGCTTCTTTGTAACAGCCTCTTCAGTGGGGTTGGACTTGCTGCTCATTCTCCTATCTTAGTTGATGATCCTCAAAACAGTGTTGGGCATCGCGTCCCAAGCGGAGCGCCTCAAGGCCCTGAACACCTGCGTCTCTCACATCTGCATCGTCCTGCTTTCCTACATGCCACGGATTGTCTTGTCCATGATATACAGATTTGTAAACAGCTCTTCTCCCTGGATTCAGAATGTCCTGGGAAATGTCTATTTGCTGATTCTGCCCCCAATGAACCCAATCGTGTACAGCGTGAAAACAAAACCCGTTTGTGTGAAGATAATCGGGTTGTTCGTCAAGTAAAGAGGCAGTTCATCACCTGGCTGCAGACAACAACAGCCGACAGGACATGAGCTACGGATCTCCCACACAAGCTGGTTTGTGTTTGTGATGAGCCAGGGGATGGATGGGATGTTATCACATAAGAGCTGTATCGGTGTCAGCTCAGACCTCAGAATTGCTGTGGATACAGTCAGTACAGAGAAGGAACGTGGATGTTTTGTCCCATTGTCCATGACCTGTCACTGTCCCGTCTCTGGTTAAACACCCAGGGGCCATGAGAAAAGCTGCAGAGCTGTTTTGCAGTCACAGTCCTGGCGTTCCTGAGCACTCTGGCTACTGCGTGATCCATGTGAGCAGCACCAACTGTGAGCGGGGCTATTCCAGGGGCATGGCTGCCCACCCTTCCCCTGCACCCTCACCCAGGCACCTGTGACTGAGTCGTGTCAGAGACAGGTTTAAAGCAGGAGCCCCAAGAGAAGCCATTCAGGCAACCCTCCACCCTGTGCATGGCTCTGCACAAATCACCCCCCAACACACCGTCCTGACCCCACACATAGGAGTCTGAAAAGAGACTCAGGCCCAGATTCCCTCCTTGTCCCCTCTATGCAAAGGGTTGGAAAGAGCCAGCTCCTAGTCCAGCCCAGCCATTCAGTGGCCATTACAAAGGGGGTGTCAGGGATTCTTGACTTTGAGGATGGGAAAGGCCAGTGGGGTCAGTCACCCCCTGCTCTACTGTGCGGCCTTTTTAATGTTCCTGGGACTTTTGGAGCTGACCGAGTCCTAGCAGAGGCAGCTATGGGGAGAGAGGAGGATGGTCCCGTCTGGGGAATACTTCATACTTTGGGAAATCCCAGCCCACTGCTTCTTTACGGGCCTGAGGCCGAGGCCTTGTAGTGCAGGGCAGGGCCTGGCTCCCCTCACTCCCTGCCACCCGCAGGAGTCGTGGGTGCAGGGCCAGCTGCCTCTTCTCTCAGAACATGGGCATAGCAGCAGGGGAAGGACGGCTGCCCTCGCTCAGCCTGGGGGGAAGGGACTGAGCTACCTAGGGGCCAGCTGGTGAGGAGCCAGGAAAGCTGCGGCGAGCCTGAACTAACGCAGACCCCAGCAAGGAGGGCAGGAAGGGCGCTCCTAGCCAATGGTGGAGGGTGGGGCGCAGGCTAAGAGAGCCTGTGTTTTGGAGAACAAATACGACCCCACACAGGGGGATCTTGTTTTCAGTCTTCCATGCTGATAGTCAGTCTTTTCAAGGACCTTAGAGGGAAGGACAACGTGCCTGCCGGGTACCCCAGGCCACAAGGGGGCAAACTGGGGTGGCAGCCATCCTCAAGTTAAATGAGCAGAGGTCAGTTTAGCACCAAGTCTTCTCTAAACTCCACTGAGGCTGGTGCAGAGCCTGCCAGAGAATCAAACCCCTGTAACTGGCTCCTTTCTGTCCCCGGTCCACACAGCGTAGCGGGCAGCTCTGGGGTAGCAGAGAATCCAGCCTGACCAGCCAGGAGGCTGGTCCTGTGGTTTGGGCTCTGCTCTCTGGGTCAAGGTCCAGGGTCACACAGGGAATTTTATGTGGGTTGCATAAATTCTGGTGCCCTGCCTTACCCACAAGACTCCCTTCTTTTTCCCAGTCACAGGATGGGAGCAGACGGTCACAACCTGGAACGTAAACAGTTCAAAGCTCTTCTACCTTTATGCTCCTGTTGAACACATTTTCCTAACCTCCTAAACAACAGCAGCTGGTAGCCGGGATTTCCACTTGTTTATTATGCATAATTTAAATAAAATACAAAAAGATCAAGATCACTCGATTGTCCTGGGTTCTGGGTTTAGAGCAGAATTTATTATTATTTTTCAATCTTTCCTGGGGCTGGGAGTTTGCCTGGGAATGTGAAGCACGCAAAGCAGAGCGTGATCCCTGGACACCTACAGGCTAAAATTGGCACTTGGATCTGGTATCTGAGCCATCTCCCTCCATCGTCCCTACCCCAATGACAGCCTGTGCAGTTACTGTAGCTGAGCACAGGCTACAGGGAACGTGCTTCCCCATGGCAGGATATTGCACCATGAGGGGTTTCTGACTAAACCGTCGGAGAGGCTAGCGGATGGGAGGGACTGTTACTGTGTGTGGAAATCCTACGTTTGAAACAAGGATGTGCAAGAGCCTGTCCACGTTCACGTCGCGGTCTCAGGGAATCAGCACAGGGCTCTTCAGCAGAGTAGCAGCAGATGCTCAGATTCTATGACAATGAGCAGCAGCACAGAAATGCTGAGAGATAAATGAACATGTCTAACCCTTGGCTCTTCTTTTCTCTCTGGGGTTTTAGCAGTGCAGGATAACGATAGCAAGTCTGCAAGACTCAGTTTACCCCAACAATCTGAACCTGTGTTATCAGTGAATCATTTCTTCACTCTCAGAGGAGGCTCTTTGGCTGAAATTCTCCAGGGTCTATTTTGTGCTGTTACCACTGCTCAGAGAGCGCAGGCAATTGTCCCGGAGTCCTGGCCAGCCTGAGAGTCCTCAGGGACTGTGCGGAGGAATCATAAAGGTCCCTGACAAACAACACGAGTATCAGAAGTGAGATTCGTACACTGATTTTCAGGTTGCAGTAAGGAGATTTCCTCTTTCTGCTGCGTGGGATTTTGGTGAGTTGCCTGTTTATGCAATAAAGTTACTGTTAAGGGCTCGTTAAAGGTTCAAGTCAAGAAAAATCTGGAGAGGAATCCTCCAGCATGTAGACTTGAACTTTTTAGTATTGTCAGAAATGCCAAGGTAATTTAAAATTGGAACTAGAGATTTGTTGTAAATAGTTTACACAAATATTTGCTTTAAAGATCATTTCCTTGTCTCTTTCTGTGTCCTTCTATCTGTCTCAGTATCTTCCTTTTTTTGGTTTCTGTGTTTTTTTCTCTGGTTCGTTCTAATTTCCCAATTCAGCAACTTACTGCCTTGCTAAGACATGTAGCCAAAGACTCTGCCGTGGGTATGTGTGAGAGCAGAAATTTCACAACACAAATGGGTCACACACGGTTTTACACACTGGCCAGATTCTGCTTTCACCTTCTGCCTTCAATGGCTCATTCCAGACTGACGCTGGCATCACTGAGAACAAAATCAGAGCCCCGGTGTTTTGAAATCCCCATCTTTCATGCCGGTTCTCAAGAAGCGACGTAAACTGGGGATCTTCCCTCAAACTCTTTCAGCTCCTTAGCAGAATAGCTCTCGCTGTTTCAGGACTTGAAGCCATGATTTTCACAGCAGGGAGCCTAAAGTTCAACACTAAGGGTGAAATCTTGGTCCCATTGAGATCAATGGCAAAACTCTTACCAGGGCCAGGATTTCAACCCAAATCCACATTTAGGGACTTAATTATATGGCCTGATTCTCACTGGCCATGAGCTGCCATTGTCCTGAGGCATCTAAGGATGGGTGAGCTCATCTGGACCAGGGAAGAACTGACAAAAGAGTAGCTGAAATCATAAACACACAGCTTAAAGGTTCAAAACAATTAGGGTGACAATTTTTGAGGGGTGGGGGGCTGCTCTCTGTGTTCCCCGGCGTCTCTGGTTCTATAGAGAATGGGAAAGATCAAAATGCAGTAAAAATAAAAGCATGTTTCTGGTTCAGAAGGAACCAGGCAGTGATGGAAATCTGACTGGGGGAGACCAAGGAACGCACAGTGTGTGTGTGTGGTGCAGGATGTGCAATATCTAGATAGCAGTTGTGCAGAGTCCTGAAACAGGGCGAAATAGGAAATGGACATCCTGCCTAATTCACACACCAAAGAGATGTAACTAGCCCTCCTGCAACCTCCCAGGGCAGGTGGGTGTCTCAGACTGTAATGTAATGTGGACACACTGTAGTAGATTGTGTCTGATTGTCCCCATCCAGCCCATCCCTCCTCCTGTGACCAACCTCACAACAGCCTTGTGGCAACTTTAGCCATTCCCAACATGGAAAAGCAACATCAGGAAGTTGTGTCTGGGTTTTGTAACTGGAGGGAATATTCTAAAGCTTTGTGTCATTTGGAGGAAGAGTTACTCATGCTGGCTCCTTTTAGTCTCCACGTCCTCTCTCCCCTGCCCTCGGGTCTGTCCCTCTCCTCTTCTCTGCACACACTGAGCTGCTGTTGGGGTTTCCTTCACCCCTCGACAAGCTGTGCAGGCTGCTCCTCCTCCATCTCCCCTTTTCCAGGCACAGCCAGACCCAGACTTTAACCTAAGCTGTGCAGACAGTTCTATGATCTGTCACTGTGTGGTGTGTCTGACACTTGCTGTTGGTCCTGGGTGTCTGGGATCACTGTGGAGCAGTGCTGGGAGTTGTGTGGCTGAGGAGAGGGGTGGACATGGACAGGTGAAAAGCACATCTAGAGTATCGTTTTCAAGACTCCAAAGTCACATGAGATTTTTTCCCCTTGGGGCTAAATTCAGCATTGTCATGAATAAAAAATTGCCTTCAGTAAAGCCAGGCACCAGCTTGCAGGGTAGATGCCTCCAGCTGACTCCTGTATGTGCTGCAGGGACGTGTTCACGGAGGCCCAGGCCAGAAGGCACCACTGTGATCATCTAGTCTGACCTCCTGTATAGCACAGGCCAAAGACCTGCCCCCCAAGGAATTCCTAGAGCAGTGCTTATAGAGAAACATCCAACCTTGTTTTAGAAATTCTCAGTGATAGAGAATCTGTCATTACCTTGATAAAGTCCTCCACTGGTTAATTACTCTCTCTGTTTAAAAAGTGCACACATCATTTATAGTGAGAATCTGTCTAACTTCAACTTCCAGGCATGGGATGGTGTTAGACCCTTCTAGGCTAGCCTGAAAAGCCCATTGTTCAATATTAGTTCCCTATGTGGGTACTTGCAGACTGTTATCATGTCACCCCTTAACCATCCCTTTGTATCAACATGCATCTTTAATTGTGCACACCAGAACTGGAGAAATTTTCCAACTGCAGTTCCACCAGTGCTAAAGAAAGAGTTAAAATAACTTCTCTTCCTCTCTTGAGATTCCCCAGTTTATCATCCCCGGATCACATTAACTCTTTTGATCACAGGGTTACACTGGGAGCTCATGTTTAGCTAATTACCTCTTCATGTCCCCCAAATCTTCTTCAGGTCACTGCTTCCCACGATACAGTCCACTATTGTGTAAGCATTACCTGCCTTCTTTGTTCTTAGAGGTACATGTCTATGTAGCTCTATTAGAACACATTTTCTTTGCCTCATCCCAGTTTATCAACCAATCCATATCACTCTGAATCAGTGATCTGTCCTCTTCATTATTTACAATCCCCCAAGTCTTGTGGCATCTGCAAACTTTATAAATATTCAAGCATGAGAATACAGAAACAGTTCAGGATATCATACAGGAAGTTCTGGATGGCCTTGTAAACTGGAGTTCTAGAAATAGGATGAAATTTAACGGTGGAAAGTGCAAGGTCATGCATTTACTGACTAATAACAAGAATTTCTGCTATAAGCTGTGAATGTATCAGTTGCAAGTGACAGAGGAGGAGAATGACCTGGGCGTGTTGGTTGATCACATGTTTAAGAAAGATTAATTCAGATTGGAACAGGTACAGAGAAGGGCTACTAGGGTGATCTGCGGAATGGAAATCCTGCCTTATGAGAGGAGATTTAAAGAGCTCAGGTTGAGGGGAGATGTGATTGCTCTCTATAAATACATCAGAGAAATAAATACCAGGGAGGGAGAGGAATTATTTAAGTTCAGCATCAATGTGGGCACAAAAACTAATGGATATAAACTGGCCATCAGGAAGTTTAGACTTGAAATGAGATTCATGTTTATAAACATCAGAGGAGTAAAGTTCTGGAATAGCCTTCCAAGGGGAGCAGTGAGAGCAAAAAAACCTGGCTTCATTAGCTCCATCTAAGAACATCTCTGGACTGGACTATGGCTGAAATAATTTGTCATCATCTACAAATGTTGCCATCTCAGTACTCACCTGCCTTTTCATATTGATACTAACTACAAAATATTGACCGTGGTATTCGTAATCAAGTCCCTAACCGCCCCCCCGTGCTGGGCTCCTTTCCCTTCACAGGCACCCTGAGCATTTCAGATCCTGATTGGTGCTTCGACCGTCTTATGGAGGCTTTCAACTTCACCTCCTCCGGCCCGTTAACATTCATCCTAAATGGCATCCCGGGTCTGGAAGCTGCCCACATCTGGATTTCCATCCCTTTCTCTATCTTCTACATCATCAGCCTGTTGGGAAATTGCACAGTTCTCTTCGTTGTAAGCAGAGAGAAGACCCTGCACAAGCCCATGTACCTGCTGCTCTGCATGCTGGCACTCACAGACATTGGCATGTCTACTTGCGTCGTGCCAAAGGCACTGTGCATATTTTGGTTCGGTTTCAAAGACATCACTGTGAATGGCTGCCTCACCCAAATGTTCTTCCTTCACACGGTTGCTTTTATGCAGTCAGCCGTCCTCGTGACAATGGCCTTTGATCGCTACGTCGCCATATGTGACCCTCTGAGATATGCCACCATCCTTACCAACGCACGAATCGCTAAGCTAGGGCTAGTGGGTTTGATACGAACTGTTCTCTCGGTTCTGCCTTGGCCCCTGCTATTGCGGAGGTTGCCATTCTGCGCCAAGCGTGTTATTCCAAACACGTATTGCGAGCACATCGCTGTGGTGAAGATCTTGTGTGGGGACACCACAGTAAACAGGATGTACAGCTTGGTGATATCGTTAATGATCATTGGGTTAGACCTGACACTCATTGGCCTGTCCTATGGGCTGATCATCAAGGCTGTCCTCAGGATCTCCTCCAAGAAAGCCCACCAGAAATCCCTCAACACCTGCACAGCCCACATCTGTGTGATGCTGATGTCTTATACTCCCATCCTCTTCTCCGCACTGACACACAGGTTCGGTCAGGGCATCGCTGCCCATGTTCATATCCTCATCGGCAACCTCTATCTCCTTGTACCACCCATGCTCAACCCTATCATTTATGGGGTCAAAACCAAAGAGCTTCGTGACAAAGTGGGAAAATACACTTGCAAAATGTGATTGCCTGGGGCCACTAACTTTAATCCTGCATGACAGGAGGGGTAAAAGGATGTCTCCTTGTTTATCAAGGGTGCTTTGTCCCAATTTGGCTGAGCTCAGTCTTGTGGAATTTCACAATCTGAGAAGTTCCTCACATCTAATGTCTTATCACTCCATCACCAAGCACTGCTCTCTCCGACCATCATCTGATATCTTTCAGCGTCGCCACCCATCATCCCCCACCCCACACACTCTGTCACTCAGTCTGTGACTTCCAGAGCACCAGCGCTGATCATTTCTCATATGCTCTCAGCCCTATTTTCCATCAGTATAGTTGTAGTTGTAGATTCTCACCAGTCCTCACTTTACTCCCTCTTAAACTCTTTTGCCCCTTTCTGCCATCACAAGGTCCCCAGCTAGGCCATGCACCAGGCCCCAACTATCCCTTCCAGTCCTCAGTCTCCCTAAATCAGTCTCCCTGAATTCTTAACTTGCACACATGTGGAGTTTTCCCCTCTGCTTCCTTTTCCCCAAAGCCATGAAATCTCCCCGTAGAATATAAAAAGAATAGTTAATGTGTTTTGTGCTTTAAGATAGAATAGTAAAGTATATAGCTTGGGAAAAGGGTTGGAAGGACCTGATAAGGGCTGTCCGGACACTAGCACAGCACAAATAGAGGGCAGACATAAAAACAAAAGCTGACCAGAGCTGATTACACCCGGCTAAGTAACACTTGAAAGTGCCTACAAGTCAAGATGACTCAGCAGAAATGCTCACTGATTGGTTAAGCTGACCGGAAAAGTGACACTGTTCACGGGTTGGTTACATACTGATCAAGCTGATCAGTTTGGTGATCAGACTGTGGGTACTTAAATCCAGAAAGTCAGTTGCACTTTGGACTGCAACCCGTTAGGATCCTCGGTAGCTGGACTGAGCCCTTCTATGAACCAGCAGAATCCAAGGGATGGCTAACACTCATCAGAGTCGACTTGGCCCAAGGGGCTTAAGGAGAGAAGCGTTTTTGGTAGTGTATGAAAGTAGCACTTGCTTTAAGATAACAAGCGACCATCTGTCTGTTTATCTGTCTGTGAAGAGTAACTAGGATTTTACAAGCGACCATCTGTCTGTAAACACAGTTTACAAACAACCATCTGTCTGTAAACATAAGGAAATAAGTAATAGAATTGTGCACCATAAGAAATGAATACATGCATGGTAGAGTATTAGGCCTTTGTATCTTTTTCTGATTTTGTGTTTGTATTTGTTATGTCTATGTACTTTGTTCTTTACTAATGAATAAATAAATGAGCAATATTTCTTCGGTTGAAATCTTGTTCGCATTCCTGTTCGGTCACCCCAGCCCCTTGGCTGTGGCAACTCCTCTGCTCCCAGAGACCCACACTCCTAAAGCTCAGACCTTTCAGGCTGCTCTGAGTCCACGTGGTGTCAGAAGTGGGATATGAGAGAATTCTAGGGGTTGGACTTTATGTCTGCATTGCTCTCTTCTGAGGATCGGGTGTTGATTGAGCAAATTGTCTTTCTTTGGAAGGAGGATTTGGAGGGTTTTCAATCGTGTACAATCCCTTGTCTTGTTGACGGATGGATGCCTCTTTATTCTTCCACTAATCGGGATTGGAAGGTAATTATTTGTTGTCTAGGTGTTTGGAACTAACTTAAAAATTATCACCCCTCTAGCACGATAAGAGCAATCCTTCATAAGCCTTGCTATTGCACAGGCGCAATAGTTTTGGGAGTCCTTCATGACTGAATCTTGCTCTTGGGTTTGATTCCTAGCAGGAAATAGTAATACTATCTATAGTGTTGGATTAGAACCTATAGATCCCACTGGGAGATCATTGGATGAGATGACAATTTGGTGTCGTGACTCGGATCTCCAAGTGCTGGTATCATCCGGAGGGACCGCGGACCGCTCTGCGCTGAACCCCAGGCACCACTCAAAAAGGTAAGAGACATTTTAAATCTCTATTCGGGGTTTCAGAGGAGCGCTGCCCGTAGGCTTCCTATTCGAGAAACTGCCAAGCGTGATTCGAACTTTGTTAAGGATCGAGGTAAGCTTTAAAACTGTTTGTCTGTCTGTTTTTGGTCTGGTAAAAACACGCTAATAGGGAGAGTCTAAGAATTTTTCAAGTTTCAGTTTCAAGTTTCAGGAAGCATTGCACCCAGCAGCACATTAAGGGGTGCTAAGAGGAATGAGTGGGTCCTGAATGCTTGTGTTTGATAAAATGAGCTATTGACCAGGTCTTGGACTAAGGCAAGTTCCAGCCGCCCCGATTCCTCTGCGAGCCTTGTTGGCGATGACCGGTGTGAGTTGACTGCAAGGGGGGCTTGCCCAAACCCAGTGACGCAACGGACAGGTGGAGTGTTTGCAGCCGCAAGGCTACCCCTTCCCTTTCTCTGATTAATGAGCCTCTTTAGATCCATTATCCAAGACACCTTAGCCTCGGTCAATGTACGGGCCTAGGGTTATGACTCCTGTGACTTTGGAGGACCCCTTTTGTGTCTTGTCTCCTTCCAAACCCCCTCCCGCTAAATAAGCGTTCTGTTATCGGGTTCATTCACCTCGGCAGTATTGCGGGTTGAATTGAAGCGGTGCGGATCCCTCAATAAGCCATTCCTGCGTCTTGTGTGAGTGAAAATGGGAACAGGATAGTCTAAGCAAGTGCCAGTCCCTTCTAAGGGAACCCCAGCATTTCATATGTATACACATTATGACCAAAAGACTGCAAGTATATATGAATAAATGGAAATTGGAATACCAGAGATGATCCTAGTAAGTAGTTTCCTTTACTAGGCACTTTTGATTTAAATAAAATTGTACACGTCTGCGGAGCCCTAGAGTCACCATCACAGACTCAAGGGGATACATATTTTAAGTGGTATGAGGAAATTACTATAAGGCTGCATAAATCCCAGGTGTGAAGTCTTAAGGACTACCAAGAAAAATTGAAAGTTCAAATAAAGGAACTAAAAGACCTAATGTAAACCTGGTCAGGCTTGTCCACCTAGTGCTTCCCATGTTCCTTCGTATTAAGAAAGAAACGGCCAAAATATGGTAGATTCTTATAGTGCTTTTTCTCCACCCGCACCGCCATATAACCCAAGCAATCCCGGGGCGTCCCCACCACTACAACCGTTAGTCCAAATAGAAACTCCACCTGGCAGTCTCGAAGGAAAGGCTTTGGATCAGACTTTAAACACCATAAGCCCAAAAGGTCCAGCCTAGCACAGACTAAGGTAGCTGTATTACAAATATTGTGCTTGGTGGCTCAAGTTTTACAACTACAATATGCCACCTTAAGAATGCAGCTCAGTGGCTGATAAACACAGTAAAAGAATGAAGGGTTTACTATCACAAACCTATGTTGCCAGTAAAATGTTCAAGCTATGGCAGCAAAGAATGATATAATAAAGCTAAAATATGTTTAGTTAAATGCAAAAGTGAGCAATTTAAAAAAGGAAAGAAGTTAAAGGTAGCCTTTGTAAGAATTATTACTACAAGAGTTAAGGACAATTGAACAGTTGTGGAAGGGTAATAGTTATGAAAATGGTATAAAAGTAATAGTGTTAAAATATTTTGGTTTAGTAATATTTAATAAAATAAATATATGTATAATTTGCTACAGTCACATTGTGTGGAAACCTAATAGTTAAACAAATTACACAAAGGGGTCAGGTAGTGCCTACTACCATGTTTTGTCCCCAGGAGCCTTTACAGTCATTTTGAAGGAAAATGGGCCCTTTTCCCAAAGGAATGGTCTGTGAATAATCCTGACTGAAATCATTTAAATATGGATGATTTAGTTTAAATCATTAACTGAAAAAAAAGGTTTCCATCGGAACTTCACTGCCTCCAAATGCATAAAAAGAAATGTAATTTGTGTATAGCTGAGTGCAAATAATTAGAGCAGTGCAAAAAAAAAAAAAAAAAAAAAGAATTTGTGTGTGCAAATATTTTATATAAATCTGTATGGTTTTAAGGACCTAAACCAACACTCTTAATTTGTAAAAACCCTGTTTGTAGGTTTCAGATGAATTTGTTTGGTTAGCATTTAACCCTTCCATGCTTTATGAAATTCAATATCTTTTAAAAGCCAAAGGTATATGGAAAAGTCAGCCAAACACAGAAAAATAGGAAGATAATTCCTCTGTTTGCCTGCAATCAACAAAGATATTTGTAAAAGAAAAAGATATTTTAAGCAATAATCTGCCACCCCACCCCAAGGGGGTAGAAAAGTGTTCTTTTTTCTTTCAGAACTATGGGAAAAGCTGGTGCCAGCGAAACAGCTAAAAAACAAAACCATGAATCTACTATTGCAACAAAGATTGTGTTTTGTGTCTTATGTTTTGTGTTGTTTGTCTTGTTATTAACATTGTTATGTATGGTATTGGTTTTAAATAATAATAATAATAATAGTAATAATAATAATAATAATAATCAGGGGAGGTACTGCATGAAGCAGAAAAAAATCAAGAAGCACTGAAACTGTATTTATAAAAACATCCTCTATCAGGTAGAAAAAAGGAAAAAAAGGGTAATCAAGATCAATAAATTTGGAAGGAAAAGGAGTGCTGAAAATAGATGTTTTTGTAGTATTATAGTGGTTAGGGGGATGTAATTTTGAATTTCAAGTGCCTGAACTTAGATATAACCAGTTAAAAGTGATGTATACTTTTTATTCTGTTTGAAACCTGTACTACTTGGAATGAATGTAACTGTTTTACAAAAGTGCTTGCACATCCTAATTTGTAGAACCAGCTGCACTGCCAAATAGGAAGGGTGCAGAGTCATGGTTGTTGTGCCTCAGAATGTCAAAATAGGTATTTGCAAAAATTGCCCACCAGCAATCTATGGAGGTAAAATTATGGAAGGGAGCAAAAGTAACCCAGTTCCCACAGCAAACAAAGCAAGATGCTGGAAAAAAGGACTATTCAAATTTCACATTCTAATGGGGAAATTATTAAAATTGCTAAAACAGAAAAAAAAACTTACTGCATATCATTGGTATGATGTTTTTACTGGATGGTCCCCCACCTCTGCAGGGATGTCTGTTATATTACACTCATTGTTAATTGTTTTAGGGCTAAGTTGTATTTGTTTAATTAGTATGTATGCCATGTGTTGTTGGATAAAAAGAATGCATGCTAAGTTAGGGCCACAACCCACATTTCAACGTCAATCAGCTAGCTTTTATAAGAAAATTCATTATAAATGTCATGAGCTTTGTTTTGATGGGGAAGCATATCCTTCATTGGCACAGGCAGAAGCCTTATCTGTCATTTGTCTTTGTCAGCTTCTGGGATATGGAATTCAATTAATAAGATATGTGTATTACACCTATTGAATGAAATAATATGTATTGTGTTATGCCAAACAACTGTAAAGATGCTGAATTCAAATCCAACAAAATAGGGATATTTCAGTTAGTTCAAGTAGGCCTGCAAGTAAAAACAGAATCTCGATTGTGTACATCTAGGGAAACTGAAGGATTAATAGTGTTATGTGAAGGCGGATGGTGGCTTAGCAATAATGGCACAAACATCACTAGCACCTTCCTGCCTCCAGGAACATATCAGCTAAACAGAACCAAATGTAAAAAATGTACGGGCATTTTTGATAAGGAAGGCCAAAGATGGAGTGGACTGGATCAATTTAGATATAAAACAAGCAAAGTTATTCAATATGTAGATAGCTTTGGTATATGGAGTAAGGAACATCATATACACGTTAGAGTTTCCAGTAGGGCAACTGAAACATATGCAGCAGTAATAGAAACAGAAAGAATATTTGGAAAATTTGCAGCACTTACAACATACCAATTCTTAAAAGTTGAAGAAAAGCTAACAGAACTATATAAAAACGTTTTGGCCTTGCAAAATGGAAAACAGAAAAACCAGGCATGGGAAAATTTCAAGGAGCTTTTGAATGGTATGCATCAAGGCACAGCTGGAGCCGCTAATTGGATCACGAACCAAGCACACAGAGCTCTTGAAACAATAACGGAACCGTTTTGGCTCATAGTAATAACAGCTACCATAGGGGGCACGGTAGTTCTGGTAGTGTTATTGATCTTAAGCTATTGTCACTTAGCAATAAATCAATATCAACCCCTGAAAAATGAGGACTGGTAACGTTAATGTTGAGTTTGAACTTCATTGTTGCTTTAGTAATCTATATGTAATTTTGTGTTATTGTAATTTTAAGGTTTCTATCTTAAAGCAAGGAGGCACGTAGAATATAGAAAGAATAGTTGATGGGTTTTGTGCTTTAAGATAGAATAGTAAAGTATATAGCTTGGGAAAAGGGCTGGAAGGACCTGATAAGGGCTGTCTGGGCGCTAGCACAGCACAAATAGAGGGCAAACATAAAAACAAAAGCTGACCAGAGTTGACCACACCCGGCTAAGTAACACTTGAAAGTGCCTACAAGTCAGGATGACTCAGCAAAGATGTTCACTGATTGGTTACATACTGATAGCAAAAGTGACACTGTTCACTGGTTGGTTACATACTGATCAAGCTGATCAGTTTGGTGATTGGCCTGAGGGTATTTAAACCCCCAAAAGTCAGTGGCAATTTGGACTGCAGTCTGCTGGGATCCTCGGTAGCTGGACTGAGCCCTTCTATGAACCAGCAGCATCCAAGGGATGGTTAACACTTATCAGAGTCGACTAGGCCCTAGGGGCTTAGGGAAAGATGCACTTTTGGTAACGTATGAAAGTACACTTGCTTTAAGATAACAAGCGACCACCTGTCTGTTTATCTGTCTATATAAGGTAACAAGGAGTTTACAAATGACCATCTGTCTGTAAGCACGAGGTAGTAAGTAACAGAAGTGTGTACTATAAGAGAGCGTTTGCAAGCGACCATCTGTCTGTAAACGTGAAACAATCAATAGTAGAATTGTGTACTATGAGAAATTATTTCATGCATAGAAAAATATTAGGCCTTTGTAGCCTTCTTTGGTTTCATGTTTGTATTGTTTACATTTATGCTCTTTACTTGATATTAATGACTAATAAATGAGCCATATTTCTTCAGTTAAAGCCCTATTTGTATTCTTGTTCAGTCACCCCCATCCCTCGGCTGAGGCAACTCCTCTGCTTCCAGAGACCCACACTCCTAAAGCTAAGGCCTTTCAGGCTGCTCTGAGTCCACGCCTCTGAGGACATCTCGGGACCAGACTACGCCTAGATAATTTGGAGCAATCTGCAAATCATAGAAACATAGAAAATTAGGATTGGAAGGAATTTCAGGAGGTTATCTAGTCCAACGCCTTCCTCAAAGCAGGACAAACCCCAACAAATACATCCAAGCCAGGGCTTTGTCAAACCTCACCTTAAAAATCTTTAAGAATGGAGATTCCACCACTTCCCTAGGTAATCCATTCCAATGCTTCACCACCGTGTTAGTGAAAAAGTTCTTCCTAATATCAAACCCCCCAACTTGAGACCATTGCTCCTAGTTCTATGATCTACTACCACTGAAAACAGCCTACTTCCATCCTCCTAGGAGCATTCCTTAAGGTAGTGAAATTTACTATCAAATCCCCCCTCATTCTTCTCTTCCGAAAACTAAAGAAGCCTAGTTCCCTCAGCCTCTCCTCATAAGTCATGTGCTCCAGCCCCCTAATTGTTTTTTTGTTTTGCCCTCTCTCCAATTTGTCCACATCCTTCCTGTAGTGGGGGGCCCAAAACTGGACACAGTACTACAAATATGCCCTCACCAGTGCGAAATAGAGGGAAATAATCACTTCCCTTGATCTGATGACAATGATTCTACCAGCCCAATATTCCATTAGGCTGTTTGGCAAGAAGGACACACTGCTGACTCACATGCACATTCTTCTCCACTGTAATCCCCAGGTCCTTCTCTGCCAAACTGCTGCCTAGCCAGTTGGTCCCTAGCCTATATCAGTGAATGGGATTCTTCCATCCTTCATCCAGAGCACCCCTTGTGGATTTTTCCAACTCTCCTGAATTCAGGACCTGTCCCTCCTGCCAGCTTTCCTTTAAGTTCCACTCTTTCCCAGGCAATACTGTCCTTTAAATAACATGCTCCACCAGTATGGGAGTAAATGGAGGAAACTCCTAAAGGTCTCCCGTCCCTTCTGGTACTTCCCTTTCATGAGAACTTGGGGAGATGGATTTGCAGAGATGTTGGCAGTGGGGCAGCTCTGGAGCAGAGAGAATCCAGCTAGCTGGTTGGCCCTGTGGTTTGGGCATTGCTGCCGCTCAGAAGAGCTGGGTTTATTTCCCTTGCCCTGTGTGACTGTGGACAAGCCACTGACTGTTTCTGAGCCTCTGCACGAGCAGATAACATCCCTGCCTTGCCCTGCCCTGCCCTGCCTCACAGAGGTGGCAGGAGGATGAATATGATCAAGGTGCTCAGATACTCTGCTGAGCGGGGAAGGAGAGACCCTAAATTCAGGTCTGCCAGGGTTCCAAATAGCAACAACCCTGATATTTTGCTGTCAGAGATTTCTTACCTCAGCCTCCAGTGACAGCTGGCCTCTGGGAATTCCAGTGATTCCAGCATGTGGGTTCCACGGGCAGATGTGGGGGTGCTCAGGGGTGACTGTTGATCTGCTCTGCATAGTAAGGTTTAGGTGCTGGAACTCTGAGGGGAGGGTTGGAGTGTCATGGGGAAGCCAAAGGTTTCAGGCCACACATCAGGCTCAAGCCATTGGGGCTGAATGGGTCCAACAGCCAAACAATGGAGCAATGGCCACAGGGGCGTCATCTTAGATGGTCTGGCTGGGAGAAAGCAGTCTCAGGGCAAAGGTCAGCTTCAGACCTTGTCCCCATAACACAGACAGAGCTGAACACGATGGTGACTGGGCCCAGGCTCACACAGACAGGCTTTGAGAAAAGGCTGCTTCCTCCAGAAAGGGGCAAACAAATGGGAAGGAGCTCTCTCAGAGACATAGTGCAGACAATGAGAGCTGCATGTTATTTTATATCCATTTTCTCCAATGCTTTGTGCTGTTTGCTAATAAATTTACATGTTTAAAAGTGGCTGGTGATGACTGTATAGCTCTGGTTACAAGCACCCAAAGGGAGAGACTCAGGTGTCCAGTTTGACATGTATCGTGATAAGCATTTGGCATAGATGAGGTGTTGTACCCAGCTGAAAGAGTGGGACAGTTGTGAGATTCCACCTCAAAGCAGGAAAATACCTGGTTTAGAGGATAAAGAGACCATATATTCTTTTACTGGGATAATCCCGATTCTTCTTGGCCAGTGTATCTTCCTGTTGAGTGCATTTAAGCATTCAGAGTAACAACGTTTTGAAATTTCATCCCAGATATTGATCCCCCCAAGACAAAGATTCATAGAATTTAAGGCCAGAAGGGATAATTAGATCATCTAGTCTGACCTCCTGTACTTCAGAGCCTACAGAATTTCTCCCATTTGAGTGGCTTTTCTGAGAAAACTGATCGTTTTCTGCTGAAAATTCAGTTGCCACGGCCCTGCCCATTTCCAGCTGCCTGGATCCCCAAGATAAATTGAAGGCTTTTTATCTCCCTCTCCTCATAAATGAAGGTTGCATTGACTGAGTCTATGGCTGCTTTCTGGGTTTGGAAAGGTCTAAACCTCCAGCCCAGTCTATACCTCACCTGCTACTCTAACCAGCCTTCCCATCTCCATGCAGCCTTCTTCATTCCTACAACAGCCCTTCAGCAGATCCCGTGGGCAGTGGCTACTGTGACAGGCCCTGGTAACACATCGCCATTGAACCTGTGCTCCCAGGGAGATGGGGAGGGTCCTATATCAGTTGTGGAGGCACAGAGATTGAGGATGGCAGGGCCTAGCTATCGGGATCACTGAGATCTCTGCATAGCTTTGGGGATCCATGGATGCTGGTTCCCCCCCCTTAATTCCTCAGGAAGAAGGGAAAGGATGTCCCCCCTACTGCCGGGGTTGCCGGGGAGAAATCTGACCCTACATAAATATTATTAGTTTATTTTACTGCATTTCAGCAAGATTACAGCTGTAACAGCATCATCAGTACCACTTGGCTGCCCTCGAGGGAGCCCTGTGACTCCTCTAAGTTGTACACACAGCACTGACAGCCTGGAATGCAGGAATAGAGGCTGGGGCAGGACTTGCGCTGCTGTCTAGTTTGGTGGAATCACCAAGTATTCCTGGGAGTGGGCTTCCTGCATTTTTCCATTAGCAATGACGGGGTTAAAGCTGGCACACTCTGAACCAATCAGCTGAGGGTCCCAGGTTGCCTAGTGGACCCCAAGGAAACGGACAAACATGCTTCATAAGGACAAAAACAACAAAAACAATGAGAGTCCTGTAGCACTTTAAAGACTAACAAATTTAATTTCTGTAGGCATAAGCTTTCGTGGGCTGTAACACACTTCTTCAGATGCAAGAAGTAGAAATCAAAAGGGAGGTATATATATACATCCAAGTTTAAGGAACAACAATGGGGAAGTAGTTCAGGCCTATTCTCACAACCATTGATTAGGAGGTGAGAATTACTTCTTGTAATGAGATAGCCATTCCAAGTCTCTATTTAAACCCTGGTTGATAGTGTCAAGTTTGCAGTTCAAGCTCAGCAGTTTCTCTTTGAAGTCTGTTTTATCCTTGCTTAGAGACAGCCCCCCAACCTGAAACAAATACTCACCAGCAACCATACACCATACAAGAAGAACACTAACTCAGGTACATACCCCTGCAACAAACTCCATTGCCAGCTCTGCCCCCACGTGGACTCTAGTGACACCATCACAGGCCCTAACCACATCAGCCACACCATAAGGAACTCATTCACCTGCACATCTACTAATGTAATATATGCCATCATGTGCCAGCAATGTCAGTCTGCCATGTACATTGGCCAAACCGGACTGTCACTACGCGAAAGAATAAATGGACACAAATCAGACATAAAGAATAGAAACATCCATAACCCAGTTGGAGAGCACTTCAATCTCCCAAGACACTCTGTAAATGACTTGAAAGTTGCCATACTTTTACAAAAAAACTTCAAAAACAGATTTCAAAGAGAAACTGCTGTGCTTGAACTGATTTGCAAACTTGACAAAATGCCAAGGGAAGGGTAAAGGCTGCCAGCTGTTTACGTGGGCAGATGTTCTGTGCAGTGGCAGCTGACGCTGCTGGGCTGTGGGTGTGACTCAGTGACAGGGGCAGGCAAGCAGACAGCACTAGGTAGCTGGGGGAACCGCCATTCCATGTGCCCATGGCCTATGGGGGATCATTCCAGGTATATTGAAATCCTCGATAGAAAGTGAGTTCAGAATGTGAAAACCCCAATACCCCGAGTCAGGATTTCCCAAAAGGGTCCCATTTCCAGAGGTGCAGTGTGCTTTGGGCTGGAAAAGACCCATGAAATATCAATGAGTCACTCAGAGCTTGCCCAGGAGGTCCAACTTTTACGTATGAAATGCAGTTTTATTTCCATGAATATTCATGCATTTCACCTTGAAACTCCCATTTTGGCTGAACAACAGGTGTTGGGGTTACTCTGTACTAAACCAGTGTTTTTCAGCCTGTGGTCCAGGGACCCCTGGAGGTCTGCAGATTTATGTGTAAAATTTCCAAAGGTAGTCACAGCTGCATTTGAAATGTAGTAGATGTCCACAAATAAGAAAAGGTTGAAAACCACTACCAGAGAGTGAGAGCCCAGGCAATGAATATTGTATAGGCTGATCCCAGTTCCTGTGTCACTCCGGCGAAAGCCTGGAGATTGATATCACAGAACGTGAGGAGAATCAGTCAGCCACTAACCCAAGGATAGAATGAGGACCCAGACGCTGCAATCTTTTCACGTTCTCAAGAAATCTAGATGACACACTCTAAATTTTTGGTCCCTCACAAACCTGAGAAATCATAGAATCATAGTGTTGGAAGGGACCTCAGGAGGTCATCTAGTCCAACCCCCTGCTTAAAGCAGGACTAACCTCAGCTAAATAATCCCAACGAGGGTTTTCTCAAGCCGCAGCTTAAAAACCTCTAAAGATGGAGATTCCACCACCTCCCTAGGTAACCCATTCCAGTGCTTCACCACCCTCCTAGTGAAAACCTTTTTCCTAATGTCCAACCTAGACCTCCCCCCCTGCAACTTGAGACCGTTGATCTGAAAGAAGATCAGAGGGGAAAGATGGGTTTACATGTGTGTGCTGGAGTATAGATGGATAAATGTTATGCCAAAACTTTTCATTGTAATACAATTATTACAAACCAAATTTTCATTCCATCCATGTCTATCAAAAGCATGTCTATGAAAAGCCAGCTGCAGAGTTGTTGGAATCTGTACAAGAAAAAGTAGGGGTAACTTTATTATGTAATGTCTTAATTAGAAAGTATTTCAGCGGTATTCCAAATCCTGTTTGCAATGGGTTTGCGCTATTAACTCTTTGTTCAGTGAGCAGTTGTGTGATACTGTCTCCTGCTAACTGACCAGAAGTTGTTTCTAGCAAATGCATTCATAATCATACACACAATAACTCTGCTACACTTCTGCAAGACTTTCCAAATGTCATGAGACAACAGAACTGCTGGTCTGTGTTTCAGTGAAGTGTATAGATGAGGTGTAGGAAAAGGGATTATAGTAGTGGTTGTATGCAATTTACACCCATCACCTGTTATACGAGCCTGGCTGAAGTAACTTGCAACTCAACTGCATATAAGTGCAACACTATTGTTTGCTCTATTCACCATTTGGGACACCAACCCCTCTCCACCCACCTGAAGTAACTGTGTGTGTTAGCTTATAACTTGCCAAATGACTACATAAACCTTGCATCTGGGATCCTGTTTGAAGGATACAGGCTACATCAGTTCAAGCATAGTCAGTAGGCAGGTCATCGGGTAGTTGGAACGCATTGGTCCCTTGGAGGGCCTGGGCTTCCAAAACCTGTGTTCTGCATTGCTCGATTTGGAGTTGTTTCAAAAGCTGTGTCAGGCAGTCCCAACTGATCCAGGAGGGTTCTGGTACAGCCTTAGTACAGTTCATTGGAATTGTTGGGTGTCCTGTTTTATTAAGCTGTTTTATGGCCGGTATGCAGATTTGATAGGTGGAGTTTCCTAGTTGCCGGGAAAAGTTTCCTGGTCCAAACCCCACCTGTTCCACACACCGTCCATCCTTCAGCCACTGCCCACTGAGCACGGCTGATCCCTCCCAGCAGATTTTATTTCCCTGTTCCACCCAATGCTGAGGGGATACCGTTTCTCTATATTGTAATGGTGGTGGTTCTTGTGACCATCCCTCCCATGTGTTAACTTGTTCTGCCCAAATTAGTCCCATCCGTGGATAGTATATCTATGGCCCAACCAGAAATCGTGTGAGGTTTGTTCCAACCCACACCTGCCACACAGTTTCGTGGGACCATTCCCACTTGCACCCACCCCCAAATCCTGCTTGCAATAGGGTGGCAGATGTACAATTCCCTCTAGCTACTCCTTTTCCTGAGGATTGTTCGCCAGGTGGCTCTGAAAGGCCAATAGCTTTTTAATTGCTTTGCTGCATTGGTACTGTGACGGGGCCAGCCCTGACGGCTACAGGAGGGTGCTGGAAGGCATATATATCAGCCCCAGGCTTAGCAAATCTTTGTTTCCTGGGTGATCCAGCTGCGGCCACTCCAGGGCAATTAGGCCAATCAGGCCAGCTGGGGCCAATCAAGGAACTTGCCCCAGCAGTTAAAAGCCTCCCCGTCAGGCAGAGGGGGGCAGCTGAGAGGGAGTGGAGTAGAGCTGCTACAAGGTGTGGAGTCAGGAGCGGAGCGGAGCTGCTGCAAGGTGTGGAGACCGGAGGAGAGCCTGAAGGAGAGCCACAAGCCGGGGGGGGGCTACAGAAGAGCGACCCAGGGAAGGTAGTAGCCCCTTGGACTAAGCTGTTTAAGGCTACTCCTCGCAGGGTCCCTGGGTCGGGGCCTGGGGTAGAGGGCGGGACCGGGCCCCCCACCCCCTGCTCCCACCCAGCCGCACCACCGGCATAGCCGTAAGAAGCGCAGACCCACGGGGCGAAACAAGCCCACCTTGCCACAGTACCCTTTAATCCAGAAGGCCATACCCCCAACGGGCATCCCACAAGAGGTTTACAAAATGATTTTTTAAAGTTTGCTGAACCTGGTCACAAGCCTCTTTTCATAAAATTGTTTTGGCACTTCCCACCAAATTTGTCAGAAGGCTTTTGGTGAGGTTTCCAAGGGTTAAAATAACCGTTCCCAGCAGGTGGTTAGTGGATCTCAGTGCAGATCTCTGTTCAGCAGCTCCAGGACATGTTCCAGGCATTGGACTTCAGCTGCTGAGTCAGATTCCTGTAAAGAGTTCCAACTAGTTAATAACAGCCTGGAGATTAACCCCTGCTGAGTTTGTAATTGCCCACAGCAGCATTTTTTCCTACTCTGGAAAATTATGTTGTACCCTCCCCTTACACACCATACCCCTCCTTCCTTCAGCCACATGCCCTTTGAGGCTTGCTACTCTCCAACCTCCCGGAAATAGAGTGTAATTTGGGCAACCCTCCCCTTAACTACCACTTCCCCCACTTTTGTGGAATTGTGATTCCCAATACTAAGCAAAACCGAGTGTATTATTACCCTAAATTACTACCCACACCCTGCCTGATGATTTTCATTCTCCCCACTAGCCCTTTCCTTCCACTGCACTAACTGGGCAAATAGATACCTTAGCTCCCCCAACAACATGTGAGAATTTCCATTTACAGACAGACATATTACACCCCCCGCCCAACATGGTCCATTTTATTCCATGTGAGTCTGTGATAGTTAGTCTATGGGAATCTGAGTTCATGCGTATGAGAAAGGAGTTCACGGTGGCCTGCACCAAGTGACAGTGGGCCACTGTTTGTGCCGTTACAGCAAACTGTCCCACTTCGATGACTCCCCTGTGGGTTTTCACGGGTGAGATTGAAGATTGCCTGGTGAGGTTGGTTGGCAATGTTGGTAGTATACTGAACAGCTTTACCTTGGAGATACAGTGATGAGTCAAATGCTTGCAGCAGAATTGGGGGTAGAACCTCTGGATATACGACACTGCACCCTTGGTACAGAATGGGGTGTTTACAATAAACGTCCAAAGGCCTTTGGAGTATTGGAGTTCCCAGGTTGCGCAGAGCGGCACAGTACGACCCACGTTCCAGTCCTGGAGGTCTGAGCAGAAATTTGTTACTTGCTCCCTGCCCCCACCTTCCCAGGTTCACATTTTGAGCAGTCAATTACCCAGGGACCATTCCCGTGCTGTGTAACCAGAGCCAACCATTAGCCATATTAATTGTACAGCCCCGGAGGATCATAGAATCATAGAATATTAGAGTTGGAAGGGACTCAGGAGGTATCTAGTTCAACCCCCTGCTTAAAGCAGGACCAACACTAGCCAAACCATCCCAACCAGGGCTTTATTAAGCGGCAGCTTAAAAATCTGTAAAGATGGAGATTTCACCACCTCCCTAGGTAACCCATTCCAGTGCTTCACCACCCTCCTAGTGAAAAACTTTTTCCTAATATCCAACCTAGACCTCCCGCACTGCAACTTGAGACCATTTCTCCTTGTTCTGTCATCTACTACCATTGAGCACAGCCTAGCTCCATTCTACTTGGAACCCCCTTTCAGGTAGGTAAAGGCTGCTATCAAATCCCCCCTCACTCTTCTCTTTTGCAAACTAAACTAGCCTAGTTCCCTAAGCCTCTCCTCATAAGTCTTGTGCTCCAGCTCCCTAATCATTTTTGTTACCCTCCACAGGACTCTCTCCAACTTGTTCACATCCTTTTTGTAGTGGGGGGCCCAAAAATGGACACAATACTCCAAATGCAGCCTCTCCAATGCCAAATAGAAGGGAATAATCATTTCCCTCAGCCTTCTGACAATGCTCCCCGCAATGTTAATAGTTAAATGGGAACCCACTGCCCAGGTACCGTGGACACGATGGCCCGAGGAAGCCTCCTTGAACCATGGCAGGATTAGGGTTAAGGTTAGGGTTTGAGAAGCCCCTGCCAAAATTATGTCCTCTTGTTATTGAGGTATCCAAAGAAAATATTAAATATATAATAACAAAGCCAAGCAACACTAGCTGTCCGTATTTGATTAACATTCCTTCCACTACTTTAATTTCTTTTACACACTTATACTTAAATTCCCATCTTGTACATTTAGAGACAGTCAAGTTTTCATGGAAACCTCTTATTCCCTTTTGTAAATTTGACCAATTGTCCAGTAATCAAATGATGCAAATCAGATTGTCTTTTTGCCTGATGCCTGTAGGAGTTATTTACAATTAATTGTTTACAGATATTTTTTTCAGGAAAAGGGCCCATTTTCCTTCAGAATAGCTGTAAAGGCTCCTGCGGACAAAACATGGTAGTAGCCACTACCTGACCCCTTTCTGTAATTTGTTTAACTATTAGGTTTCCATGAAATGTGACTGTATCAAATTATACATATATTTACTTTATTGAACATTATTAAACCAAAACATGTTATAACACTATTACCCTTATACCATTTCTACAACTATTACTTTTTAACAATTTCACAACTTCCAGCTGTTCAATTGTCCTCAACCCTTGTAGTATTAATTCTTACAAAAGCTGCCTTTAATTTTCCTTTTTTCACCTACCCCTGCATTCAATTAACCATATCTTAGCTTCATTCATTATTTTTTGCTGCCATAGCTTTAACACTTCACCGGCAACATAGTTCTATGATTTGAAACCTTTCATTCTTTCACTGTATTTATCAGTCACTGTTTTTACTGAGCTGCATTCTTAAGGTGGCGTATTGTGCTTGTAAAACCTGAGCCACCAAGTACAATCTTTACAATCGTCCGTGCTTTGTTAAAAATTGTTTACTTCCAAAGTATATTCAAAATTCCCTTCATTAAAATTTCAGGAAAACAAAAGTGCAAGGGGGGGAGTGGTGTGAAAAGCAGCCAATTAGTTCGGTGAAATCATTTTAAAGCACAGGCTAACAGTAACAACATTCCAACTGCGGCTTCAACCCTTAGCTCTCAAACATGAGGAAAAAGTGACAGGAATGGGAGGGGGAAGAAGAAGCAGGGAAAAAAGGGGGGGGAGAAAGAAAAAGCAGAGAGAGACTTAGGAAGAAGAAAAACCTAAGCCAAAAAAGGTACAAAAAGCAGCAGAAATCAGTGGGGGTCCTTGGAAGTGGGGCTTTTTGGAAACCTGCATCCCTAAGCCTTTATCCTGGCTCTGAGAGAGGAGTGGGAGTTGCTGCCACACCTACTGGAGTGAAACCGGGGTGTCAGCAATCCTTACCAGCCGTCCCAAGGCTGTGCTCCAGGATTTTTTGCTAATTTTCTTTGCTGATTTACTAGCTCCTCCAGATGAGATTGGCTATCTCCGTTTTGACAGATGGTGGGGCCCTCTTCTCCATCCGATTGGGGACCAGTGGGAATTTGGATACCACACCAGCGGAGAAGATCCGCGTCAGGGGGGGCATTGGGAACAGTCACAATAGGACAAACAGGGTTATTGTGACTGAGTTTATCCTCATAGGCTGGGGGGGAGGGGCACAGAGACTAGACAGAAGGGGAGGATAAAGAGGGGACGGGGTACAGAAGTTTGCTTTAAGGCGTCTACTTGACCCTTCAGGACCAGATTCTCTGACTTAACAGTTAAATTTCTACATATGGCTCTCAGCCATTCTAACCACAAACACACTATGATAATTAACTGTGCACTGCTCCTCTGTGATTTGTTGCAAGATTTTAACCAGGCTTCTAGAACTTGTAACTTCCCATAACCCAGACAAGCTCTCCCAGACAGCTGGTACCAAAATAGCCTTTTCCTTATCCTGGGAAAACCTGGATGTGAGGGAGGCTTCCACCCACCCCTGGATGGCTGGCCAGTCCTGACATCCCCTGGGAGGCACTCCATCCGGCCCCCCAAAATTCCCTATGAACTTAATATATTCCCTAACCGTGGTTACGATAAAGGGCCCATCCAACATACCCATATCCATGGCAAGGAGTGGTAATCAGGCACTTCTTTCTCCTGGGATCTGATAATATGAAAACATAAAATTGTAGAACTACTAATTGTAACATAACAGAAAATATCATAATGCCGCTGTTTAAACCCATGGTTTGCCCACATATTGAATACTGAGTGCAGTTCTGGTCGCTCATTTCAAAAAAAGATATATTTGATTTGGAAATAGTACAGCGAAGGGTGAAAAAAATGATAAGGGGGATGGAAGAGCTTCAGTATAAGGAGAGATTAATAAGACTAGGCTTATTAATAGGTTGTCCTAGAGATCTATAAAATCATGACTGGTGTGGAGAAAGTGACTAAGAAAGTGTTATTTACCCCTTCTCATAAAACAAGAGCCGGGGTCAGCCAATGAAATTAATAGGCAGCAGGTTTAAAACAAAGAAAAGGAAGATCTTTCTCACACACCGGGCAGGCAGCCTGTGGATCTCGTTGCCAGGGAATGTTGTGAAGGTCAAAAGTATAACTGGGCCCAGAAAAGAATGACACAGGCCCACGGAGGACAGGTCCATCGATGGCTATCAGTCAAGCTGGCCAGGGAGGCAGGGGGCAGGGCCCTTCTCCCAGCGTCAGCCCCCCCGTCGGGGTCACGACCCCCCTGAGTCCGGCCTGCGCGGCCTTTGGGCTGGGGGCGTCTCCCTGTGCCGGGCCCTGCCCAGGGTCCCCCCAATGTCGCTGCCCAGCCACTCACTCACCGCACCCGGCCCAGACGGCTCCAGCTCCAGACCCAGACCCAGACCCTGCTCAGCACAGCTCGGCTCAGCTCAGCTCCCTAGGCCTCTCCTCCGGCCTCCAGCTACTGGATGCTCTGCCCTTAGCTCGGCCCCGCTCTCGGCCAGGGCCCAGGCAGCTCCAGCTCACACAGAGGACAGGAACCCCCTTACCTCCTGGATCCCTCATTGGCCGGCCCGCCCTGTCAATCAGGCTGACCTGAGTCGGCCTCTCTCCAGTGGCCCTGGGGCTGTGTCTGTTTCTGGGCCCTGCTTCCTCAAGAGATGTCAGCCACAAAGACTGGCTCAGTCTCAGTGAGGGGCTGACAGACTCTTACACAAGGGCAAGTCACGCTTGTCCAACCTGATTGCCTTCTATGATGAGTTGATTGCTTCTGTGGATGTGGGGCAAGCAATGGATATGATATACCATGACATTAGCAGAGCTTTGATATGGTCTCCCACAGTATTCTTGCCAGCAAGTTAAAGAAGTATGGGTTAGAAGAATGCACTATTAGATGGATAGAAAGCTGACTAGATCATCGGGCTCAGCGGGTAGTGATCAACAGCTCAGTGTCTTTTTAACAGCTGGTAACAAGCAGAGTGCCCCGGGGGCCAGTCCTGGGGCCGGTTTTCTTCAGCATCAATAATGATCTGGAGGATGGAGTGAATCCCACCCTCAGCACGTTTGCTGATGATGCTAAGCTGGGGGAAGTGGAAGATGTGCACATGACTTATGAGGAGAAACTGAGGGAATTAAGCTTCTTTTGTCTGCAAAAGAGAAAGGGAATTTGATAGTGGCCTTCAACTACCTGAAGGGGGAATCCTGAGAGGATGGAGCTAGGCTGTTCTCAGTGCTGGCAGATGACAGAAGACGAAGCGGATCTCAAGTTGCAGTGGGGGAGGTCTAGGTTGGATATTAGGAAAAAAATTTTCCCTATGAGGGTGGTGAAGCACTGGAACGGGTTACCTAGGGAGATGGTGAAATTTCCATCTTTAGAAGTTTTTAAGGCCTGGCATGACTGGGATGATTTATTTGGAGCTGGTCCTGGACTGAAAAGAGTTTTGGAATAGATGAACTCCTATGGTCCCTTCCAAACCTGATCATCTAAGATTCTTTGATTTGATGCCCAGCTGAAGCTGCTGGGATCCCCAAGAGAAATTGGAGCCACTTTTTCTCCCTCTTCCTTGTAACAGGAATGAAGGTGGCACTGCCTGAGTCTCTGGCTGCACTCTGGGTATGGAAAAGTCTAAACCTCCCCCAGAGTCTGTGACTGGAGTTTTGTGGCTCACCAGCTACTCTAACCACCCTTCCCTTCTCAGTCCAGCCCTGTCCACCCTCTACAATGGCCACTTCAGCAGATACTGTGGGCAGTGGCTACTGTGAGAGGCCCCAGTAACACACCTCCGATGAACCTGTGCTCCCAGGGAGCTGGAGAGGGTCCTAGAGCAGTTGTGGAGGCACAGAGATTGTGGGTGGGAGGGCCTGGCTATCAGAGGATCACTGAGATCTGTGCATAGCTTTGGGGATCCATGGATGCTGGGTCGCCCTGTATATATCTGAGGGAGAAGGGAAGGGACCTGCCCTACTGGAACAATCTGGGGGAATTTTCAGGTAGGAGCTGTGTGGAATCTTCCTCCCCCAGCCTGCACCCTGGGTTTGTAATGCAGGAAACGGGGCTGCCGGGGAGAAAACTGACCCTACATAATTATTATTAGTCTATTTTACTGCACTGCAGCGAGATTACAGCTGTAACAGCATCATCGGTAGCACTCGGCCGCTCTCGAGAGATTGCAGGAATAGAGTATGCGGCAGAGCTTGTGCTGCTGTCCAGTTTGGTGGCATCACCAAGCATCCCCTGTGATTGGACTCACTGCAGTTTGCCATTGGCCATGACGGTGTTAAAACTGCAATACACTGAGCCAATCAGCTGAGGGTCCCAGGTGGCCAAGTGGCCCCCAAGGAAATGGGCAAACACGCTTCATAAGGACAGTTGCAGCCTGTCTGAGCAGACACTGCCTGCTGCCCGTGCAAGATCTCCACTGACTCCTTCTCTGTTAGGGTGCAGATCTTTGTTGGCAGCTGCTCCCCTTCTCGCAGGCTTTGGGTACGTTGGCAGGTTTCTCTGTCTTTAAATCGTTCAAACGCCAAGGGAAGGGTAAAGGCTGCCAGCTGTTGAGATGTGCAGATGTTCTGTGCAGTGGCAGCTGACTCTGCTGGACTGTGGGTGTGATTCAGTGACAGGGGCTGGAGAGCAAGCAGCACTAGGTAGCTGGGGACCTACTCTTCTTGTGCCTGTGGCCTATGGGGGATCATTCCAGGTAAACAGAAATCCCAGATTCAAAGGGAGCTCGGAATGTGAAAACCCAAATACCTCAAGTCAGGATATCTCAATGTGTCCCATTTGCATAGGTGCCATGTGCTCTGGGCCGGAGAAGAGCCCATGGAATATGTTTATTTCCCAAACCACCTTAAGTTTATTTCCTCATGGGAATTTCTGTTCTGTAAAAGCCCCTTACAGTTAAAGGGCATCCTGCATCTCTGCCCCCCTCTCTGGTCTCCGTGTGCCAGATGTCAGCCTCGTCCCTTTCCCTCTCCTGTGGGGGAATCCCACCATTCTCCCACCCTCAGACTGGATCCTGGGCTACAGCACATATTGGCTTGGCTTGCCCAGCAGGTCAAACTTACTCTGCAACTTTGCTTCTTCCCTTTGGGAGTCTGTGACCTATGGTGCTCAGCCAGTCTTATTGAACCAAATTGTTGTTTAATCTGAACAGTAGGAAAAAAGTGTCACATGGGAGAATAAAAGGGTTTTAAACCAACAGTCTTTACGTGACTCTTATCTCAAGCACCCCCACTCCTTTGGGACTCAGGCAGAATGACCATCTTCTGACTTCCCCCATGCTCTGTGTGTCTCAGTATAAAGAATTTCACAGCACCAGCTGCCCAACCATTGAGATGACTCCTAGCACTGGTGAAACAAGCTGTGTAACTTGGCTGGAGCGTGGAAGTAGGATCCTCTCAGCATGAAGCTCAGGTGCTCTCTCTTAATCTCCCTGCAGTGAGAGCTGGCTTTTCTTGGGCTATTGCTTCCCTTCCTGTTTGTTTTCCATCAGCCTGCTATTAAACTAGGATTATATAATACAGTGCACAGACAGTCAGAGAGAGAGAGAGCAATAGATGACTTTCATGTGTGAAATGAAGTTTGATTTCCATGAATACTCATGCATTTCACTTTGAAACCTGCTTCCTGCAAAACCTCATCATAGCTGAGTAACAGGTGCTGCGTTACAATGTACTAGAGTAGTGGTTGTACCTGGCAGAAGAAGAGTGGTTGTACAATGGATTAGACAAGACCCTGGACGTTTGCAGACTATGTGTAAGATTTCTAAGGCTATTCGCACCTGCATTTGAAATTTTGTAGGGGTCCAGATATGAAAAAAGGTTGAAAACCAGTTTACTACAAAGTGGGAGCCCAGGGGATAAATATTGTATGTGCTCCGGATAAAGGCTGCTGATTGACATTAGAGAACCACCTGAGAACCAGTCAGATATGAACCCAGAGTTAGAGAAGGTAGCAGCAGCAAAGGATTCCCCAGACTTTTGTTTGCTGACAGGTGATTGAATAAGGGCCGACAGGCTACAATCTTTCAAGTTCTCAAGGTATCAAGATGACACACGTAACGTTCTAGGTCCCCCTCTAACCTGAGAAATCATCCCTAAAAGAAGAGAAGAGGGGAAAGAATGGGTTCACATGTGTGTGCTGAACTATGGTTCTATAAATGTTATGCCAAAACTTTTCTTCGTAATATAATTACTACAAAAGAAATGTTCAGTACATGCATGTCTATTGAAAGCCAGCAGCAGAGATGTTGCAGCCGGGGTAACTTTCCTACTTAACGGCTTTTGCTTTAGAAAATGCTTCAGAGGTATTCCAAATTCTGTTTACAATGGGTTTGTACTCTGAACTCTTTGTTCAGTGAGCAGTTGTATGATTATGTCTCCTGGTAAGAGACCAGAAGCTGCTTGTAACACTGACATTCAGAAGTATGCACAAAATAATTCAGATACAATTGGGCATGACATTCCTAAAAGACATAAAACAAGAGAACCGCTGGTCTGTGTTTCAGCAAAGAGTAGAGATGAGGTGCAGTCAAGGGGATCATATAGTGGTTGTATGTAATTTACACCCAGCATGGTTTACATGAGCATGTCTGAAATAACTTGCACTCTCAACTGGATATTCATTGTAGCAGGGTTCTGCAGTGCCTGCCCTGCTTCTACTTCTGCTGCATTCACAAAGTAAGAGGGAGACCCTCAGGTTCAGGAACCACTGGTGCAGTTTTATTTACAAGTTGTGCTCCCACCACCTTTTTACCGTACCAAGCTTCCCTTCTTGCATCTGCACCCAGGAGGGAAGAGCTATTGCTCTACTTCCACCTCCTGCCTCCCTCCTCTGGCTTCCTTCTTCTCAGCACTTAATGCAGCCACAAAGCTAACAGGGCAGGCAGCTGTCTTTGGTTCTATAACTAGGCTCTGACTTCTCTAGCCAGCTATAATTTACCTGCCTAAACAGGAGCTGGCATGACAGAGGGCAGACTAAACACTTCTTGCTCAGCACCCTGTCACACTGGTGTTTGCACTATTCACCATTTGGGCTCCAATCCCTACCCCGCCCGCTGAAGTAACCCATTGTGTTAGCTTGGAACTTGCCAAAGATCTACAGACCCCTCGCATGAGGCGAGGACGCGGGTCCTGTGAGGATAAAGAGAAGCTTTTAAGATGGTTCACTTGTCTGGATCCAGTCAACACTGGCCGGGCAAATCATTCAGTTTGTTTTGGAGGGATTCTTTGAGACAAAATGTACCACTGAGAGTATTTGGTAAGTGAAAGTTAATAGAGCCCGATTCTCATCGAATTTACACAGGTAAATTTGGAGTGATGCTATTTCAGTCAAAGTTACTGAATTCAGAACTTGGCCCTTAGAATTTTTCCTGTGTACTACAAAGAGGCAATACTAAGAGGTGTAATTTCGGTTCTCGGGAATAGAGAAAATAAAAAAATATAATGAGGGAATGAAACATTTATAAATAGCATCAGTGCAGGACAGATAAACGCAATGACCATATTCACCATGCACTAGCAAGGTCAGAATTATTAAATCACAGAGCGCTGAAGAAGGCTATGGAACATACAGTCACAAGATATTAATGGGACCAAGAGTTTAGTAGGACTCAAAGAGGGACTGGAGGTTGATATTGGGAAGCAGGAAATCCAATTACAGTAGTAAGGTTTTTTTCAAATAGCTTGAGAGGGTTATAAACCTTCCTGATTTACACCATAAAATATGTCTGTGTTCGGAGGAATTTCCCTCTGGGAGCAGGTTACCTCACAGCTGTCTATTGTACGGCTTCTTCTACCTTCCTCTGAAACTTCTATTCCTAGGCACAGGAAAATAGGCTAAATGCACTACTGATCTGAGCCAATCTGGCATTCCCTATCGGTCGTGTACGTGAGAATATAGGAACGGCCACACAGGGTCAGACCAATGGCCCATGAAGCCCAATATCCTGTCTTCCACAGGGCCAATGCCAGATGCTTCAGAGGGAATGAACAGAACAGGTAATCATCATGTGTAAATCCAAAAGTATGTTTTTGTTGATCTTCCTTGACCTTCTGGAAGACTCTAGACATGCACTGAGAGCAGAATGATGTCTCCTTCAATATTATTTAGTCTCCTTTTCCTTTTCCTTTCAGGAAGTAAAGTTCAAAACACCTTGGACCCACACAGGATACCATGCCAGCTGTCAATGACACCAAATTCCAACCTGCAGTGTTCCTTCTCACCGGAATACCTGTCCTGGAAAACGTCCATGTCTGGATTTCTATCCCCTTCTGCTTGATGTACATTATTTCCATATTAGGAAATTCATTCATTCTGTTCATTATAAAAACAGATCCATCCCTCCATGAGCCCATGTACATTTTCCTTTCCATGTTGGCCGTCACAGATGTTGGCTTATCGATATCCACCCTACCAACGACACTGGGCATATACTGGTTTCAGTCTAGGGAGATCAGCCATGATGCCTGTTTTGCCCAGCTGTTCTTTATCCACTCATTTACATTAATTCAATCTTCTGTGCTCTTGTGTATGGCGTTTGACCGCTTTGTGGCAATCTGTAAGCCGCTGAGATATGCTTCCATCTTAACCCCCCCGATAGTAGCTAAGATGGGACTGGTGTGTCTGCTAAAAGGGGTAACCCTAATATTACCACTCCCCATTCTCCTGAAACAGCATCGATTCTGTAAGGACAGCATCCTCTCCCAGTCCTACTGCCTGCACTCGGACGTCATGACCACGGCTTGTTCAGATATCAGAGTCAACGTCATCTATGGCTTATTTATAACAGTCTCTTCACGGGGGTTGGACTTGCTGCTCATCCTCCTCTCCTATGTGATGATCTTTAAATCAGTTATGAGCATCACAAGCCACGGGAACCGCCTCAAGGCCCTGAATACCTGTGTCTCCCACATCTGCGTCGTTATTCTCTTCTACACTCCACATATTGCCTTATCTGTGATATATAGATTCGTGAAGAACCCTTCTCCAATAATTCAGATTGTCGTGGGCAACGTCTATATGCTGGTCCCGCCCCTGATGAACCCAATCGTGTACAGCGTGAAAATACAAGCATTTCGTGTGAGGATAATCAGGATATTCGTCAAGTGAAGGGTCAGTTCATCACCCAGCTCTAGGGAATCAAACACCTGTAACTGGTTTCTTGCTATCCCCAGTCTCCACTGTGCAGGGGGAAGCTCTGGGACATTGAGAATCCAGCCTGACCAGCTGGGATGCTGCTCCTGTGGTTTGTGCACTGCTCTGTTGGTCAAGGTCCCAGGTCACACAGGAAGTCTGTGCCAGAGTTTGGAATTTTTTGTGTGTTGCCTAAATCCTGGTGCCCTGCCTTACCCACAAGACCCTCCTTTTTCCCAGCCACAGGATAGGAGAACAGGGTCATGCCCTAAAACTTAAAGTGATGAAAACTCTTCTCCTTTTTGTGCTCCTGTTACACACAGCTGTGCGTTTTTCTAGTTCAGCCAGAAGATTGGCTTTGATGTTGAAATTGTTGGGTAAGTCTAGGGACTGTGTGATACAGAAGGTGAGACTTGATAATCACTGGTCTCTTCTGGTCTTAAAATCTAGGAATAGTTACACCGCAAATGGCATTTATTTCCATTGTCTGATGACAGTTTACAAACATCGTCCAGTAACTGGAACAACTCTTAAGCAACTTCTCCTCAGTGTTTTAAATCCATTTAGTCCCAGGTTCATACCAAAGCTAGGTGAAATTTTTCAGACAGATTGTTCATTTGCTGGAAAATGCAGGTTCAGCTGACCCAAAACGATTCGCAAATTTGACAAAATAGTTTTGGCCATTCACAAAAATGGTCAGAGGTGAGGGAGAAGGTGGTGGGGCTGTCTCTCGTCACCCAGCATAATCTTTAGGTTAGTGATTAGAGTACTCATGTGGGTTGTGGGAAGGCCCAGATTCAAATCTACCCCCTTGACCAAACCTAAAATGGAGTTACTAGAAATTCAGAAAAATTTAAGATTTTTTCAGCATAAACAAATTTTTGTCCCCATTTTTCAGAATTGCCACCGGACCAAGAAATCAGTTAGGGGTGGCACTGGGAGGCCTTTCAGGGGATATAGGCACCCCAAAATTTGCTTTAGCCCCCCCCACCCCCGGTAGCCACCCCACCCGGTTCAAAGGGTGGCATGCACCACTCTTCTGTCATTCAGCTCTCAATGTTGACGATATGCAGGGTTGTCGGTAAGGAAAATGGCTCACTAGGTGAAGGGACCTCCCCATACAGTGACCCCTCTCCCTGTAGGCTGGTAGGATGGGAGCAGGAAGCAGTGGTGGAGCTTTGTGCATAAAGGGGAGATTCCCGAAAGTGGATCTGACCTGGCCCCAGGAGGAGCAGTTGGAGACTGGCAAAGGGTAGGAGCCCCTGGCTGGGCACCCCTTCCCCAGATGTGGGTCCAGCGCTTGCGGACTAGAGGGGCTTTGGGTTGGCTATTTGTGTATTTGGCGTGGGGGAGTTGTATGTATAGCGCAGTGTGACATACCCCAGGGTACAATCTGGATGCTTTGAATGTGCCCCCGTCATTCTACAGCTCAGAGTAGCTTTTCACTGCTTTGCTGATGAAAAACACAACCCGCCAGGCTCTGGTCACTCATAGCCCTCAGTGTGCAACAATGTGTGAATGCTCTCCCAGCCCCTCATGAAATACACACAGGGAAACACCTGCCACTTCTCTAGGCCCAGCACCAGCTTTGCTGTTTCAAGCAGAGTTTCCCACACACTTTTACCCAAACACACTGGTTAGGATAAACAGTGGAACAAGTTTATTAACTACAGCAAGAAGGATTTAAACTGATCACAAGTCATGAGAAATAAAGATCAAATTTGATTGCGAAAGAAATAAAAAATAAACACGCCGTCTTATTCCTAAACTTTACCAAGTGAAGTAAGATTTGAAGCAAACAGTTTTTCTCACCCCAATGCATGTTGCAGGCAGTTCACAGTTCTTGGTACACAGGATGGATTTCCTTCCCAGCCTGGGACCAATCTCGCCAGTTCAAAGTCTTTCAAGCAATCTTGGTGCAGTAGAGATGTTGGAGGAGAGAGGTAACGAAAAATCCATTGTTTCTCATTCTATGCCCTCCTCCTCTCCTTCAGTAACACCTCCTGCCCCTCTGGGTATAAGCAAAGCAGTCTCCCACGCATGGACGTGAGATTCAAAGTGTAATTTGGGCCTGACTCTGATCTCCTTTACACCAGTGCAAGTCAAGTGTAATGCTACTGAAATGAATGCAGTGACTTTGGATTTGCACTGGTGTCACTGACAGCAGAATTTGGTCCTTTGAGTTCAGTGGGGTTATTTCCCAACTTTCACTAGTGTGAGAGTTTAAGGCCCAATGGGTGAAATCTACCCCTCATGTGACACCATTGAAGGCAATGGGAGCTCTGTGTAGAGATTCCAAGCTCTTTGGGGCAAGGATTGTGTTTTTGCTCTGATTTTGTGCGGTGCCTCACATAATGGGGTCCTGGTTCATGAGCACAGCTAGCTGGTGCTACAGCAGTACATATAATGATACTTAATGATTAGTCGAGGATCAAGCCCCTCTTCATGTCTGTCAATAGCTGCTCTGAAGCGATCTTTACAGCTGTTGAGATTACATTTAACATTGCCTTGGGAAAAACAGAACTGCCTTTGTATTTATAGCATGATTTTCAATAAATCATGTTCAATGTCCTAGCAACGACAGCAAGGAAATGGGAAAGGAGCACTAATTCCGCAATGACTTCCTTAAATTATATCATTGCAAAGTTCACGATCTGGACAAAGCGAAATTTGGCCTCTGAACAAATCTTGTCACATAGTTCTGCTTTGGAAAGTAATTGAGAAGAGAGGCCAGATGGCAACTCCAGTGTTTCTCATCCTCAAACTCTGGTGTGTTCTTAATGCAAACCCACATCTGTCCCCCATCTCTCTAACAGTGTGAACCAAAACTCTGGATCCAAACACAATCTCACTTTGGGTGTTTCAAAATCTCTCAAAAATTATCTGGGAAAATGCTTTCTGAAAGGTACATTGACAACAAAACACAGAAAAAATATTAGTAAATATAAGAAATAAATATAGGAAAACAACTACAAACGGAGAAATGCTTTGAGACAGATTTTTTTGAGACAGCGAAGGTGGAAGTTGTTATCTCCGCTCCTGAATGGAGTATATGACTCAGCTCTCAGATCTGTAAAGGAGGATTCTGAGATCTCGAGTCTGATTAACAATAACCTTTGTATTCAGGGTTAGCAGGTTGTTGTTCCAGACACATGAGGTAAAGTTTGCCAAAGGTGATGGAGGCTTTGCTGAGTCTCTCATCAAGTTCTGTATCAAGGCTAAGTGAACTGGTTAACGTTGAGCCAAGACAGCAGAAGTGATCCAGACCTTCATTATGGATGTAGACTTTAGGTGGGATGTTAGTGCCATGTGACATGACAGCTGTTTTCTTAATACTGATTGCCATGCCCAACTTCTTGATTAATGCTTCAGAGAACTGCCCCCAGTCACACCTATGCAATCAGATGGACATCAGTGGTGCAATGGAGGACTTTGCAGCTGTACATCAGGACAGAATGGGATCCATTGGTTGATTCCAAAGAGGAAATACACATTTCTTCCAGCCCTAATCTTCTATGATTCTATGATTTTCCCTACTGAACGTACAATTGTTTTTAGAACTGTTTGACCAGGGAGGATTTACCCCAATGTCTGTGAAGTAGGAAAGAGCACACTGATCATTGTGAAATGCAAAGATAAATAAATACACAAATAAACCAATGTGTTCAGTGACTGTTATGAAAAGTCAAGAAGTTGCCTAAAGATTGCCTGCAGCAGTATTGAAGGACTACAGTTTTAACCTAAATTAAGGGTTTATGTCCATATAAAAATGATACTGCTTTAACGATACTGGTATGGCTAGAGCAGTGCAACCCTTCCACCTCATCATGGATAGATCAAACCCTTTGCTGGCAAATGCTGACATTTTTAACAGCAACAGTGATATGTACGGTAGAAGAGAGAGCAAATGCAGATAAGAGAGAGTCTGTCTGCCTCGGAGAGATCCCAAACCTGATTTCTTTCTACACCATGATGGAAAACCAAACAGCAGAAGAGAAAACTGCAAACATAAGCAAGCTCTGTAGGTCATTTCACTTTCTAAAGGAAGCAGAGAGGCAACTATTACTCAGACATAACCAAGAGAGGTCTATTTTTCAGGGTGCCCTGCACAAACAGCATTAAAAAAGGTAAGAGCAGGGTTAGGTGCTTAATGTCCCAAAGTTAGCCCAAAAGCTCTACAACAATCTGCAGGGTATAAAGAGCAGAGGGACATGCACATGGGCTTGAGTAGAAAGTCTGGGGATGAACTTCAGTAAGACAAAATTAGGACTTGATATCACACCAACTTCATGAGCTACATGAACTTTGTTCTATTAACGAAGGAGAGAATCTCCCAAAGGAAGGGCAGAAAGCTCAGCTCTGTTAAATGCAGGCTGTGCAAACTCACTCAGGCTCAATCCTGCATTCGCAGAGACAGGAACTGGGCAGTCTGATAGTGGTTTCCATTACTAACTTCTTTGACTTAGTGCCAGATTCCCAGCTGGAGTAAATCTGTGTGGCTCTACTGAAGTCCATAGAGTGATGCTGATTTACACGAGTCGAGGATTTGGTTGTTAATGCTGATTTAAAGAGATAAACTGCAAACAGATCTGAGTGCTGGGGGCATCTAGTAATAGCTTTAAACTTCCCAACCCACTGTCTCCTCAATCTGCACAGATAACAGTTCTTAATTCTCTCCATTGCAAGCTGGTTGCCAACAATCCGTAAATTTTGGGACAGTAAAAAAATGTACAACATTAACACTGGCCATAAACCTGTATATAAATGAAAATGTCCATTAAATTGGGTAGAAATAAAATATGCTGTATTTTGACATTTATTGTCGTCATTCAGAATCACTTCTTGTATCATAAAACTATATTGACCATGATTTTATCAATTTCCTGTTCTCTATTATTGCACATGCCTAAAGAACCTGATCAATCAATGAACTGCAGCTAAAACAACTGCATTATTCCGAATCCCTGTGAACGGAATATCAGGCGCACACAGTTTATATTTATAATGACACTGTAGATAATTTGCTCGTGAAAATGTTCGTAAAGTGAGTACACACTTTTGTGACAGATTGTATTGTTTATGGTATTTTTAGTGATGTCAGTAAAAAAATCAACTTCAGATCTTCATGTCAGTAAAAACTAAATTGCAAGGTTAGCAATCCTGGCCCGGCCTGCATTAATAGGAACATTGACAGCAGATCGAGGGAAGTTGTTATTCCCCTCTATTCGGCACTGGTGAGGCCACATTTGGAGTATTTTGTCCAGATTTGGGCCCCCCCAAGGATGTGGATAAATTGGAGTGAGTCCAGTGGATGACAACAAAAATGATTAGGGGGCTGGGGCACGTGACTTATGAGGCGAGGCTAAGGAAACTAGGCTTGCTTAGTCTGCAGAAGAGAAGAATGAAGGGGGATTTGATAACATCTTTTAAATACCTGAAAGGGGGTTTCATAGAGGATGGAGCTAGGCTGTTCTCCGTGGTGGCAGATGACAGAAATAGGAGCAATGGTCTCAAGTTGCAGTGGGGGAGGTCAAGGTTGGATATTAGGATAAACTTTTTCCCTAGGAGGGTGGTGAAGCACTGGAATGGGTTACCTAGGGAGGTGGTGGAATCTCCATCCTTAGAGGTTTTTAAGGTGTGGCTTGACAAAGCCCTGGCTGGGATGATTTAGTTGGGGTTGGCCCTGTTTGAGCAGGGGTTGGACTAGATACCTCCTGAGGTCCCTTCCAACCCTCATCTTCTAGGATTCTATGAAGACAGGCCTGATTCAGGGGGTGTAACAATGTGTTAAAGCTGGGCAAATGAGGACATTTCTTTATGTGCTCATGTTTAGGGATATTTCAGCAACCAGCCAGCCGTCCAAGCCTCAGGCAATTATCGGAATGGACTGTCAATTATTCTGCTTGCTGCTTTTAGCCATTTTCAGGCCTTTGCAGAAACTGAGCATAACTAGGCAAACTGAGGGGGAGGGGACTAGACAGGTACACGTGAAGTGAGCCTGGCTCTATGTGTTCTCTCTCTCTGAATATGCTGGGGAAATGTCTGTGGAAAAAAGGACGTCTGGATATATCCCAGAACTGCAGCGATGGGGAAATTATTGCTGGACTTACAGCTTTAGACTTGCTTAACAATTTCTTTGTAGTGACATGTCTATAGCTCCTGCTTCTGCCCAGGGATTGATCTGTTTGGTCAGCTGTGTAACTTTTTCTTGAGTGACATGTCTCTGGAACTTTTGGGGTATTAGAGGGAGGTAGTGAGTATGTGTCAGCGGATCGCTTCCTGGACACATTTGGAAGGGTCGCAGGTGCAGACGGAAGAACTGGTCATCCCGAAATCTGTGAGTGATTCACCCAAAGATTGCTTCAGACTTGTGGGGGAACCTTAATTTTGGGGTACTTTAATCACCTATTGTATTTGTATGTGCTGAAGTCTGTGGTAAAACCTTCCAATAGAATCACTGGAGACCAGAAGCAAACCTTTAAATGAAAAGCACGTGGTTTGGATTGGTCTTTTTCAGCTATAGCAGGCAGAGGTACTGTGTTTCCTTGGGTTTATTTCCTGACACCAACTCGCAGACACTAAAATTACAGGGTCGAGGAATCGTGGGTAATAATGCTACAGACTATGTCGAGTGTTCCTGAGATGGTGCACAATGCAGCTCTGATAGGATTTCCCCTTTCCCTTGTTAGGTGCAGCCTGCAGTCTTCTAAACCCCTGTCAGCAGATCAAAGAGCTTGGCAAAATGTAAGCAGCCTGCCAGCATCTTACAGCTTTGCCTGAAGAGTTACAAGCGAATAACTGTCATTTCTTCCTAAACCTTTAATCATTCTCATAGTTCTCTAACATATCCACATCCTTCCTGAGCCGTGGACACCAGAACTGGACACAGGATTCCAGCAATGGTTGTACCACTGCTAAAATACCCACAGTGCTCCTACTTGAGATTTCTCTGTCCTTGCATCCCAGGATCGCATTAGCCCTTTTGGCCACAGTGTCCAACTAGCCTGGCACTCTGACTCTGAGCCTCATCCCTCACGCTAACTGAATGAACTAACTGAGTCCCTGAGCGCCGAAAGTGCACAAATAAAAGAATGTCTCTACCGTCGGCCATGGACTAGGTGGGGAGGCTCTTTCACGAAGGGCATGCGAGCTCTTTCTGCTCTGACCTCTCTATGTAGCATAATCCACCAAAGCGACAGCCCAGTTCTTGCACTGGTCTGATGCAGCAGCAGCTGTAGCTCAGTGTTTGAAGTAAAGTTCTGTAACTACTAAGAGGCACACAGGGCTATTTAGTCCCCAGCGGTGGCACCAGGATGTCTGATGAAGCACACGAGCCCCCAGTGACATGCTGGAGTCGTGGGGTTCCCTAATTATTAATTATTGTTACTTTTTCACATGTTATTTTTTCCAGTCCTGCCCTAAATGGCCTAGACAACTAAGAAACACAATGGAAGCCACTGCTCCGGAGACCACACAAGAGCAGCCCTCTGAATTTCCTCACATTTGCTCTTCAGCTACAGGCTAACTAAACACACGATCTCCCCTCTTTCTGTTCTTCCTTTTCCTCCCATAGCAAAAACTGGCCTCTCACCCACCACTCTCTGCAGCACAGCCTGTGTCTAGATTCAAAATGGAGGGCAGGCCATTTAAAACACAAGCCCCTCCCCTGGGTGTGGTTATTATAGTCAGGGGGTGGAGCTAGGGCCCCATATATACAGCTCTGAGCACAGCTGAAAATGTTTTTTGCTTTAGAAAGAGAGGGAGGAAAAAAGCCAGTTGTTTATAGCTCTGGCTGGGGTGGGTTTTACTCATGTTCTCTTTTTTTCCCGATAAACTTTTCTGTGTACTGGGCCTTCCCCAGAAACCAGGGGACAGGGCTATTTCTTGTCCAAGTCAGCAAAAGAGGAGTTTAGGAGACCCTGATGTTTATTTCCCTCTTGCTTGAAGTCAGTGTAACACTGCAGTTGTCTCCACAGCTTCCCCTTCCTGTGACCCAAGCGGGCAATTCTGGCTCCCAGGAGCAAATATCAGCAGGGGTAAATGAACTCGAAGGAGCCTGAATGTCCCTTTATGCAGTTTCCTCTCAGGACGCCTAGTCATACACCTCCTCTTCCCTCTGGCAAGAGCAGCCTAAATAATTCCTCTCCCCCTTTTGTGCCTATGCCTCCCAAATACCTCCATGAGGCTAGCTGAGAAGGGCTCCGCTGTTACGACACCCAGCTCTGGGTGACCAGAGGTGTGTGGTCCGGTAACACGAATGACAGAGGCTCACAGTTTGAGCTAGAGCTGGGCTGGAAAACAGAGGATTTAACCTCATGAAAAATTTTGACTCACAATAAAATCTTTCATTTTCATCCATTTTGGGGGGTGGCTTTTCATAGAAAACTAATCATTTTCTGCTGAAAATTCAGTTGCCATGGCCCTGCCCAGATCCAGCTTCCTGGATCCCCAAGATAAATTGGAGGCTTTTCGTCTCCCTCTCCTCATAAATGAAGGTAGCACTGACTGAGTCTATGGCTGCATTCTGGGTTTGGAAATGTCTAAACCTCCTACCCAGTCTATACCTCACCAGCTACTCTAGCCAGTCTTCCCATCTCCATGCTGTTCCCTCCACCACTACAACGGCCCATTCAGCAGATCCTGTGGGCAGTGGCTACTGTGACAGCCCCGATAGCACATCTCTGATGAACCTGTGCTCCCAGGGAGTTGGAGAAGATGTTAGAGCAGTTGTGCAGGCACAGAGATTGTGGGTGCCAGGGCCTGGCTATCAGGGGATCACTGAGTTCTGTGAGTAACTTTGGGGATCCATGGACGCTGGTTCTCCCCTTTATTCCTCAGGGAGAAGGTATGAGATCCGCCCTACTGGAACAATCTGATCTAAATTTCCAAATTGGGAGCTGTGTGGAATTTTCCTTCCCCAGCCTGCACCCTGGGTTTGTAATGCAGAAAAGGGGGCTGCTGGGGAGAAATCTGACCCTACATAACTATTATTCATCTATATAAATGCATTGTCGCAAGATTACAGCTGTAACAACATCATCGGTACAACTTGGCCACCCACGACGGAGCCCTGTGACTCCTCTGAGCCGTACGCACAGCGCTGACAGCTTGGGTTGCAGGAATAGAGCCTGCGGCAGGACTTGGACTGCAGTCTACTTTAGTGGCATCACTGCATATCCCCTGGGATTGGGCTTCCTGCAGTTTGCCATTGGCTGTGACGGGGTTAAAGCTGGCACACACTGAACCAATCAGCTGAGAGTCCCAGGTGGCCAAGTGGCCCCCAAGGAAATGGTCAAACATGCTTCATAAGGACAGTTGCAGCCTGTCTGAGCAGACACTGCCTGCTGCCCGTGCAAGCTCTCCGCTCACTCCTTCTCGGTTAAGGTGCAGATCTCTGCTGGCAGCTGCTCCCCTTCTCGCAGGCACTGGGTACGTTGGCAGGTTTCTGTGTCTTTAAATCGTTCAAACGCCAAGGGAAGGGTAAAGGCTGCCATCTGTTGAGATGTGCATATGTTCTGTGCAGCGGCAGCTGACTCTGCTGGGCTGTGGGTGTGAATCAGTGACGGGTTTGAGAGCAGACAGCACTAGGTAGCTGGGGAACTCTCCACTCCATGTGCCCATCTCAGGAATGTAAAAACCCCAATGCCCCTAGTCAGGATTTCTCAGTTGGTCCCATTTCCAGAGGTGCAGGATGCTATGCGATGAAGAATAGCCCATGCAATATCAGTTGGTAGTTCCCAAATCACCTGAGGTTTTAATGAGCAAACTCATGTTCATAGCTTTTATTCTCTAGCTTGATGTTGAATGTAGGAATTCAGAGCTGTGTTGTTTTGTGGTAACAGGTCAGATAAGGCACATGGAATAGTTCTGTTTCCTGACAGGATGAGGGCTCCAGCATTTCTGTCCTGTAGAACCTCCTCAAAGTTATAGGGCATCCTGCATCTGTGCCTGCTCTCTGGTCTCCGAATGCCAGATGTCAGCCTCATCCCTCTCCCTCTCATGGGGTGTAAGCCCACCATTCTCTCACATTCAGACTGGGCCCTGGGCTACAGTACACTGAGAGTTAAATTGGTTTGCCCAGCAGCAGCAGGTTCCGTCCCTCTGGTTCTTCCATTTGGGAATCTGTGACCTGTGGTGGGAAGAATGACCAGCCTTCCTGAACCAAGTATTGTTTTATCTGTAGCACCTCCCCCCATCCACAAAGCTGGTTACCCTGTCAAGAAAGCTATGAGGCTGTTTTGACATGATTTGTTCTCGACAAATCCATGCTGATTGTTACTTGTTATCTTATTATCTTCTAGATGTTTGCAAATTGATTGCTTAATTATTTGCTTCATTATCTTTCCAGGTACAGAAGTTAAGCTGACTGATCTGTAATTCCCCAGTTTGTCCTTATTTCCCTTTTTGTAGATGGGCACTACATTTGCCCTTTTCCAGTTTTCTGGAATCTCTCCTGTCTTCCAAGACTTTTCAAAGGTAATTGCTAATGGCTCAGATATCTCCTCAATCAGCTCCTTCTGTATTCTAAGATGAATTTCATCAGGCCCTGGTGACTTGAAGACATTTAACTTATCGAAGTAATTTTTAACTTGTTCTTTTCCTACTTTAGCTTCTGATCTGGTCTCATTTTCACTGGCATTCACTATGTTAGACATCCTATTGCCACCAACCTTCGTGGTGAAAACCAAAACTAAGAAGTCATTTAGCACATCTGCCATTTCTGCCTTTTCTGTTCTTTTCCGCCTCCCTCATTGAGTAACGAGTCTACCCTGCCCTTGGTCTTCCTGTTGCTTCTAATTTATTTGTAGAATGTTTTCTTGTTACCCCTTATGTCTCTAGCTAGTTTAATTTCGTTTTGTGCCTTGGCCTTTCTAATTTTCTGGCTGCATATTTGTGTTGTTTGTTTATATTCATCCCTTGTAATTTGACCTAGTTTCCATTTTTTTTAAGACTCTTTTTTGACTTTTAGATCACTTAAGATCTCCTGGTTAAGCCAGGGTGGTCTCTTGCCATACTTCCTATTTTTCTTACGCAATGGGATAGTTTGCTCTTGTGCCCTTAATAATGTCTCTTTGAAAACCTGCCAGCTGTCTTCAATTGTTTTTTCTCTTAGACTTGCTTAATAATAGGATCTTACCTACCAACTCCCTGGGTTTGCTAAATTCTGCCTTCTTGAAATCCATTGTCTTTATTTTGCTATTCTTCCTCCTACCATTCCTTAGAATCATGAACTCTATCATTTGTGATCGCTTTCGCCCAATCTGCCTTCCACTTTCAAATTCTCAACCAGTTCCTCCCTCTTTGTCCTAATCAAATCCAGGACAGCCTCTCCCCTAGTAGTTTTCTCTAACTTCTGAAACAAAAAATTGTCTCCAGTAAATTCCAAGAACTTGTTGGATAGTCTGTGCCCTGCTGTGTTATTTTCCCAATGGATATCTGAGTAGCTGAAGTCCCTCATCACCACCAAGTCCTGTGCTTTGGATGATTTTGTTAGTTGTTTAAAAAAAGCCTCATCCACCTCTTCTTCCTGGTTTGGTGGTCTGTAGTAGATCCCTAACATAACATCACCCTAGTTTTTTACCTCTTTTGTCCTTACGCAGAAACTTTCAACAAGCCTGTCACCTACTTACATCTTACCCTCAGTCCAAGTATATACATTTTTAATATATAAAGCAACACCCCCTCCCATTTCTCCCTGCTTGTCCCTCCTGAGCAAGCTGTGCCCTTCTATACCAATATCCCAGTCATGTGCATTATCCCACCAAGTCTCTGTGATGCCAACTATGTCATATTTGTGTTTATTTACTAGCATCTCAAGTTCTTCACCTACCCCCTTCAAACCTCTTTTAAAGCCCCCCTCACTGGGTTAGATAGTATGTATCCCAATATGCTCTTCCCCTTTCTCGTTAAGTGGACCCCATCTCTGCTCAGCCATCCTTCTTTCTGGAACAGCATCCCATGGTCAAGGATGTCTCTCATCAATGTCCCTCAAACCCTCCAAGTCAGATGGGGGTAGAGGCAGTCTGAGCATCTTCTGATTTCCATGAAGCTCAGGGCCTGTCTCTTAACCTCCCTGAACTGTTTAGTGAGAGATAGCTTTTCCTGAGTTCTTGTTTCTCTTCCTGTTTGTTTTCCAGCAGCTTGTTATTAAACTACAACTAGCCATAGTGGTAATAATCACGATATTTAACCCAATATAGCCATAAAATCAACAGCCCATGAATTAGGTTTAACCTAAGCATTCATAATTATGGGAGCTCAGCTCCATGTCTGTCACAATACTGTACCAGGGTGAATTCTATTTTATGAATACAATACATAGACAGTCAAAGAGTGAGCAATAGATGACTTTCATGTGTGAAGTGCAGTTTGTTTTCCATGAATACTCATGCATTTCACTTTGAAACCCACTTTCCGCAAACCCACATTGTAGCAAAATGAGAGGTGTTGGAGTTACTCTTTACTAGGCCAGTGGTTTTCAACCTGTAGTCCTCAGATCCCAAGGGGTTTGCAGACTATGTTTTAGATTTCAAAAGGTATTCACACCTTCATTTGAAATTTTGTAGGGGTCTGGAGCTGAAAAAAGTTAAAAACCAGTGTACTAGAGAGTGAGAGCCCAGAGAATGAATAATGTATAGGCTGATCCCAATGCCTGTACCAATCCGGATAAAGGCTGCAGATTGACATCACAGAAGGGGCACGGGGAACCAGTCAATTACTAACCCAAGGATAGAGGAGATAATAGTTGCAGAGGATTTCCCAGACTATTCTTTGATGACAAGCGATTGAATGAGGGTGGAGAAGCTAAAATCTTTTCAAGTTCTCCAGATATCTAGATGACACCCGCTACATTTTAGGTCCCCCTCTAAGTTGAGCAATCATCCTTGAAAGAAGAAGAGGTGGGAAAGAACCAGTTTACTTTAAATGTAATGCCAAATCTTTTCATCGTAATACAATTATAACAAACCAAACTTTCATTACATGGATGTCTATTGAAAGCCACCAGCAGAGTTGCTGGAATCTCTACAGGAAAGAGGAGTGATAACTTTACTACTTAATAGCCAGTGCTTTTGAAAGTTTTGCAAATATACTGTGCAATGGGTTTGTGCTAATAATTCTTTCTTTAATGAGCAGTTGCATGACACTGTCACCTGGTAAATTACCAGAATCTGTTTCTAATACTTACATTCAGGGTCGTTCACAAAATACTTGTGTGAGACTTTCCAAAAAGTTGAGACAACAGAACCACTGGTCTATGTTTCAGCTAAGGGTAGAGATGAGGTTCAGGAAAGGAAATTATATAGTGCTTGTGTGTAATTTATGCCCATCACCTGTTACATGAGTACGGATGAACTCACTTGCACACTCAACTGCATGTGAGTGAAATCTAACGTTTGCACTCGTCACTATTTGTGACGCCGACCCCTTTCCCACCGAGATGAAGTAACTGTCTGTGTTAACTTGGAACTTGCCAAATATCTACAGAACCCTTGTCTGGAGAGAGGATGAGGTCCTGTGTAGGTAAATAGAAGCCATTAGGATGATCAGCCTCTCAGGATTTAGTCAACACTGGCTAGGCAAACCACTTTAGCTTTTCTTGGAGCAATTCATGGGGGTCAGAGTGTATCACCAGGAACCTTTGCGTAAGTGAAAGTAAATAGAGCCCTGTTCTGATCAAATTTACACATGTAAATCTGGAGTAATACTGTTAAGTCATTCCTGAAGTGAGAGCCTGGCCAATTACAGTAGTGAGGATTTTTATTTAAAGTCTTGCAGGAGCTATAAACTTTCCTGATTTACACCATGAAATTTGTCTAATTAGTGCGTGTCAGGAGGAAACTTTGTCTGGGAGCAGATTATCTCACAGCTGTCTATTGCAGGGCTTCTTCTACCTTTGTCTAAAGCATCTGTTACTGGTCACTGGATACTGGGCTAGATGGACTACAGGTCTGACCCAGTCTGGCAATGCCTATCTTCATACCAGTGGTGTAAATCCAAGACCATTTGTGCTGAATGATGTCTCGTTCAATATCATCTAGTCTCCTCTTATTTTCCCTTTCAGGAAGTAACGTTCAAAACTCCTCGGACATGCCCAGTGCATCATGTCAGCTGTCAATGATACCAAATTCCTACCTGCATTGTTCTTTCTCACCGGAATATTTGGGCAGGAAAACATCCATGTCTGGATTTCTGTCCCCATCTTCTTAGTATATGTTACTTCCATATTAGGAAATTCACTCATTCTGTTCATTATAAAAACAGATCCAAGCCTCCATGAGCCCATGTACCTTTTCCTTTCCATGTTGGCTGTCACAGATGTTGGCTTAATGATATCCACCATGCCAACAACACTGGCTATATTCTGGTTTAACTCTAGGGAAATCAGTTATGATGCCTGTTTTGCCCAGCTGTTCTTCATCCACTCACTTACATTCACTGAATCCTCTCTGCTCTTGTCCATGGCCTTTGACCGCTTTGTTGCAATCTGTGACCCACTGAGATATGCTTCCATCTTAACAAGGCCCAGAATAGCCAAGATGGGACTGGTGTCTCTGTTAAGAGGGGTGGTCCTCACATTCCCATTCCCCATTCTCCTGAAACAGTACCGATACTGTAAGGAAAGCATCCTCTCCCATTCCTACTGCCTGCACCAGGAGCTCATGACGATGGCTTGTTCGGATATAAGAGTGAACATCATCTATGGCTTCTTTGTAACAGTCTCTTCAGTGGGGCTGGACGTCCTGCTCATCCTCCTATCCTATGTGATGATCCTCAAAACAGTGCTGAGCATCGCGTCCCACGCAGAGCGACTCAAGGCCCTGAACACCTGCCTCTCCCATGTCTGCGTCGTCCTCCTTGCCTACATGCCAGGGATTGGCTTGTCAGTAATATACAGATTCGTGAAGAGCTCTTCTCCCTTGGTTCAGAATGTCCTGGGCAATGTCTATTTGCTGATCCCGCCTCTGATGAACCCAATCGTGTACAGTGTGAAAACCAAACCCATTCGTGTGAGGATAATCAGGGTGTTTGTAAAGTGAAGGGTCCTTTAGTCACCCAGCTCCATCGCTGGTGACACAGATTACCTACTGATCTCATTCACAAGCGCCTAAGGGACGACAGCGCACTGGGGGAACAGGATGGTCATAGGCAGCAGCATTTACATAGTGACTGTGTTTGTGTACAGCCAGGGGATGAGTGGGATGTTACCGCATAAAAAGCTGTATCGATGTCAGCTCACACCTCAGAATTGCTGTGGATACAGTCAGTTCAGGGAAGGAACGTGGATGTTTTGTCCCATTGTCCGTGACCTGTCTCTGGCCTGTCTCTGGTTAAACACCCAGGGGACATGAGAAAAGCTGCAGATTTGTTTTGCAGTCTCAGTCTTGGCCCTTCCTGAGCACTCTGGCTGCTGCGTGATCCATGAGAGCAGCACCAGCTGTGAGAGGGGTTATTGCAGGGGCATGGTCGCCCACCCTTCCCCTGCGCCCTCACCCCAGCGTATATGACTGAGTCGTGTGAGATACATTTATAGGAGGAGTCCCAAGAGAAGCTATTCAGGGAGCTCTCTGCCCCCGTGCATGGCTTTGCACACAGCAGGCCTGTGGTACCCCCCAACCCACCATGTGGCCCCCAGGCAAAGCAGAGCTGTGTGTGTTAGTGAGACCCACGCCCAGGGATCTCTCATCAACTGCTTAATAATCAAACCTAGCTCTTATCTAGCACTTGTCATCAAGAGATTGGCAAATTAAACAGTAATACGTGGGCAAAGGACCACATGGGATTCACCCATGAGTTCTGAAGTTTCACTCAAACATGAAATTGTAGAACCGCTGACTGTGGTATGTAACTTATCATTTAAATCAGCTTTTGTACCAGATGACTTGGGGATAACTAATGTGATGGCATTTTTTTTTAAATGGTCCAGAGGTGAACCTGGCAATTACAGTCCAGTAAGCCCAACTCAGTACGAGGAAAATTGTTTGAAACTGTAGTAAAGAACAGAATTATCAGACACATAGATGAACATGATTCCTTGGGGAAGAGTAAACATGGTTTATGTAAAGGGAAATCATGCATGACTAATTGGGAAGAATTGGTAGGGGAAGTAGAAGTGGATGGTAACATGGGCAGCAGTGACCATTAGATGGTTGAGTTCAGGATCCTGACAAAAGGAAGAAAGGAGAACAGCAGGATACAGCCCCTGGACTTCAAAAAAGCAGACTTTGACTCCCTCAGGGAGCTGATGGTCAGGAACCCCTGGGAGGCTCATATGAGGGGGAAAGGAATCCAAGAGAGCTGGCTGTATTTTAAAAAAACCTTATTGAGGGCGCAGGAACAAACCATCCCCATGTGCAGAGACAATAGTAAATATGGCTGGTCACCAACTTGGCTTAACAAAGAAATCCATTGAATGTGGGCACCTAACTCACCTCTGAACATCTCCCTCCACTCTCCCCACCCTGATCATAGTCTGTGCAGTTACTGTAGCTGGAATAAAGAGACAAAGGCCGTCAGTCCAGAGGCTTCAGGGCACGTGCTGATGTCTGAAGGGGGCTCAGAAAGCTGTGCTTCCCCGTGGCAGGATATTGCACCCTGAGAGGTTTATGAGTAAACTGGGGCAATCTGTATTGGCCTCTGTTAGAGAGAGGCTATCGGATGGGAGGGACTGTTACTCAGTGTGGAAATCCATGTTTGAAACAAGGATGCGCAAGTGTCTGTCCACGTGGACGTCACGGTCTGAGGGATTCAGCATAGGGCTCATCAGCTGGGAGTAGCAGCAGATGCTCTGATTCTATGACAATGAGCAGCAGCACAGAAATGCTGATAGATAAATGAGCACGTCTAAGGCTCTTCTTTTCTCTCTGAAGTTTTAGCAGTGTAGGACAACTCTATCACTTCTGTAAGACTCAGTTTGCCCAGAAAATCTTCACTCCTGGGGAGGCTCTTAAGCTGAAATTCTCCAGGGTCTATTTTTGGATCTTCCCACTGCTCACGGAGCTCAAGGAAATGTTCAGGAGTCCTGGCCAACCTGAGAGTCCACAGGTACTCTACAGAGGTATTATAAAAGTCCCTGTCCAGCATTGTGAGTGTGAGACGTGAGATTCATACACTCATTCTCAGGTCACATTAAGGACATGTCCTCCCTGTTACGCTGAGTTCCTTTTAATAGCTTGTATTCAGAAAGAGAAATCAGCACAGGATCGCAGAGAGATGCAGCACACGGAGGGTCTTTATTGAACTAACACTAACACCAGTCAGGACGGCCTGAGCTATCCCCTAATAGTCTAACTCAATTGCTATGGCAAGAAGCTAAGCTCTGTTGCTACGGCAACCTAGGCAATTAGGCAAGACAAAATACACAACACGTCTCTGCTGTGTGGGATTCCTGTGAGTTGCCTGTTTCTGCAATAAAGTTAGTGCTAAGGGCGCGGGAAGAGTTCAACTCAAGAACAATCCGGGCAGGAATTCTCCAGCACAAAGAACTGAACTGTTTAGTATTGTCAGAAACACCGAAGGATTTACCTGGTCAAGTTGGAAATAAAGATTTATTGTAAATAGTTTAGACAAATATTTGTTTTTAAGCTCATTTCTTTGTCTGTTACTGTGTTCTATCTGTCTCAGTATCTGCCTTTTTTTGGTCTGTGTGGTTTTTCCCTCTGGTTCTCTGAAGTTTTCCAATTCAGCATCTTTACTGCCATGTTAAGAAGTGTACACAAAGCCTCTGCAGTCGGTATCTGAGATACCCGAGATTTCACAGCACGAATGGGTCATACAGGGTTTCACACACTGCCCAGATTCTGCTCTCACCTTCTTCCTCCAGTGGCTCACTGCAGATTGACACTGGCATCACTAAGAGCAAAATCAGGGCCCCTGTATTTTGAAATCCCCATCTTTCATGACAGGTCTCAGGATGCCACATAAACAGGAGGTCTTCCTTCAGACTCTTTCAGCACCTTAACAGAATAGCTCTCACTGCTTCGGGACCTGAAGCCAGGATCTTCACAGAAGGGAGCCTAAAGTTCCACACTAAGAGTGAAATCTTGTTCCCATTCAGATCAATGGCAAAACTGCTGTCAGGGCCAGGATTTCACCCTAAATCCACATTTAGGGATTTAAATAAATGGCCAGATTTTCACCGGCCATGAGCCTCCACTGATTCAAACTGGAGTTGTCCTGTGGCCTCTAGGGATGTGTGAGTTCATCTGGACCAAAGAAGAACTTACAGGACAGTAGATGAAATCTTAAACTCACATCTTAGTGGTTCAAAGTAATTAGGGTGACAATTTTTTTTTGGGGGGGGGGGGGGGCTCTCTCTGTTCTGTGTGTCTGGTTCTGTAGAGAATGAGAAGCATCAGTATGCAGTAAAAATAAAAGCATGTTTCTGGCTTAGAGGAAACAGGCAGTATTGGAAATCTCACTGGGGGAGATACAGGCACGCACAGTGTGTGTGTTTGGGGGGTGGGACGTGCAGAATCTAGATCGCAGTGGCACAGAGTCCTGAAACAGGCCGAAATAGGGAGTGGACATCCTGCCTAATCAACATCTTCACTTTTTAAACTCTCCTGAATTCAGGACCTGTCCCTCCAGCCAGCTTTCCTTAAAGTTCCGCTCTTTCCCGGACAGTACTGTCCTCCAAATAACATCCTCCACCAGTATGGGAACAAATAGAGGAAACCCCAAAAGGTCTCCCGTCCCTTCTGGTACTTCACTTTGATGAGAACTCAGGGAGATACATTTGCAGATGATGTTGGAAGTGGAATAGCTCTGGGGCAGCAAGAATCCAGCTGGTCCAGCTCGCTGATTGGCCCTGTAGTTTGGGCACTGCTGTGTCACGCAGAAAAGCTGGGTTTGATTCCCTTGCCCTGTGTGACCATGGACAAGCCACTGACTGTTTCTGAGCCTCCGCACAAGCGGATAACATCCCTTCCCTACTTCACAGAAGTGGCAGGAGAATGAATATGTTCAAGGTGCTCAGATGCTCTGCTGAGGGGGGCAGGAGAGACCCTAAGTTCAGATCTGACAGGGTTCCAAATAGCAACACCCCTGATATTTTGCTGTCATAGATTTCTTACCACAGTCTCCTGTGACAGTTGGCTTCCAGGAATCCCAGTGATTCCAGCACCTGGGTATCAGGGGCAGATGTCGGGGTGCTCGAGGGTGATTGTGGATCTGTTCCCCACAGTGAAGTTTAGATGCTGGGTCTCTGAGGGGAAGGTTGGAGTGTCACGGGGAAGCCAAGGGTTTCAGACTACGCACCAGACTGGTGTGCTCAAGCCATTGGGGCTGATTGGGTCTAACTGCCAAACAATGGAACAATGGCCATGGAGGCGTCATCTTAGATGGCCTGGCTGGGAGAAAGCAGTCTCAGCTCAAAGGTCAGCTTCACCCTTTTTCCTGTAACAAAGGCACAGCTGAGCACGATGGTGACCGGGCCCAGGATCACACAGGGAGGCTTTGAGAAAAGCCTTCTTCCTCAAGAAAGGGGTAAACAAATCATAGAATCATAGAATATTAGAGTTGGAAGGGATCTCAGGAGGTGATCTAGTCCAACACCCTGCTCAAAGCAGGACTAACCTCAGCTAAATCATCCAAGCCAGGGTTTTGTCAAGCCTCAGCTTAAAAACCTCTAAAGATGGAGATTCCACCACCTCCCTAAGTAACCCATTCCAGTGCTTCACCACCCTCCTAATGAAAACTTTTTCCTAATGTCCAACCTAGACCTCCCCAACTGCAACTTGAGACCATTGCTCCTTGTTCTGTCATCTGCCACCACGGAGAACAGCCTAGCCCCATCCTCCCTGGAACCCCCTTTCAGGTAGTGAAAGGCTGCTATCAAATCCCCCCTCACTCTTCTCTTCTGCAGACTAAACAAGCCCAGTTCCCTCAGCCTCTCCTCATAAATCATGTGCTCCAGCCCCCTAAACATTTTTGTTACCCTCCACTGTACTCTCTCCAACTTGTCCACATCCTTTTTGTAGTGGGGGGCCCAAAACTGGACACAATATTCTAAATGCGGCCTCACCAATGCCGAATAGAGGGGAATAATCACTTCCCGCATCCTGCTGGCAATGCCCCTCCTAATGCAGCCCAATATGCTATTAGCCTTCTTGACAACCAGGGCACACTGCTGACTCATATCCAGCTTTTTATCCACTGCTACACCCAGGTCCTTTTCTGAAGAACTGCTGCCTAGCTCGTAGATCCCCAGTGTATAGCAGTGCATGGGATTCTTCCTTCCTAAGTGGAGGACTCTGCACTTGTCCTTGTTGAACCTCATCAGATTTCTTTTGGCCCAATCCTCCAGTTTGTTTAGGTCACTCTGTATCCTATCCCTACCTTCCAGGGTATCTACCACTCCCCCCAGTTTAGTGTCATCCGCAAACTTGCTGAGGGTGCAATCTACCCCATCCTCCTGATCATTAATGAAGATGTTGAACAAAACCGGCCCCAGGACCGACCCTTGGGACACTCCGCTTGTGACTGGCTGCCAGCTAGACATGGAGCCATTGATCACTACTCGTTGAGCCCTATGCTCTAGCCAGTTCTCTATCCATTTTATAGTCCATTCATACAACCCATACTTCTTTAACTTGCTGATAAGAATACTGTGAGAGTCAGTATCAAAAGCTTTGCTAAAGTCAAGGTATATCACATCCACCGCCTTCCCTACATCCACAGAGCCAGTCACCTCATCATAGAAAGCAATCTGGTTGGTCAGGCATGACTTTCCCTTGGTGAATCTATGTTGATTGTTCCTTATCACCTTCCTCTCTTCCAGGTGCCTTAAAATGGATTCCTTAAGGACCTGCTCCATGATTTTTCAGGGATTGAAGTGAAGCTGACCGGTCTGTAGTTCCCTGGATCCTCTTTCCACCCTTTTTTGAAGATGGGCACTATATTTGCTTTTTTCCAGTCATCAGGGGCCTCCCCCTATTGCCATGAGCTTTCAAAGAGCTTTCAAAGATAACAGTCAATGGCTCTGAAATCACCTCAGCCAACTCCCTCGGGTGCATTGCATCCGGCCCCATGGGAAGGTGCTTTCTCAGAGACACAGGGGAACCAGTCTGGGTCCCTAGAGCTCTTTGTATTCCCATTGGTTGGTTCTGTTCCTGTATTTCCAGAGCAAAGCCTGTCTAACTTAGCCTGTAGTGATGAGTGAGATAGATGAGTGCAGACATGTGACAGTTGCTTGTTATTTTATAACCATTTTCTCTAATGCTTTGTGCTGTCTGCTAATAAATGTACATGTTTAAAGGAGGCTGGTGGTGACTGTATAGCTCTGGTCAGAAGCACCCAAAGGGAGAGACTCAGGTGACCAGTTTGACTTGCATCATGATATGCATTTGGCATAGACGAGGTGTTGTACCGAGCTGAAAGAGTGGGACAATTGTAAGATTCCACCCAAAGGTAGGAAAATACCTGGTTTAGAGGATAAAGAGACCATATGTTCTGCTTTTACTGAGATAATCCCGATTCTTCTTGGCCAGCCTATCTTCCTGTGGAGTGCATTTAAACATTCAGAGTAACAACATTTTTATATTGCATCCCAGATATCAATCCACTCAAGGCAATGATTCATAGAATTTAAGGCCAGAAGGGACCATTAGACCATCTAGTCTGACCTCCTGTACTTCAGAACCTAAAGAATTTCTCCCATTTGAGTGGCTTTTCATAGAAAACTGATCATTTTCCACTGAAAATTCAGTTGCCATGGCCCTGCTCAGATCCAGCTGCCTGGATTCCCAAGAGAAATTGGAGGCTTTTCATCTCCCTCTCCTCATAAAGAAGGTGGCACTGACTGAGTCTATGGCTGCATTCTTGGTTTGGAAATGTCTCAACCTCCCGCCCAGTCTATATCAATCCAGCTACTCAAGGCAGCCTTCCCATCTCCATGCAGCCTTCTTCATCCCTACAACAGCCCTTCAGCAGATCCTGTGGGCAGTGGCTACTGTGACAGTCCGTAGTCACAAATCTCCAATGAACCTGTGCTCCCAGGGAGCTGGAGAAGGTTTTATATCAGTTGTGGAGGCACAGAGATTTTGGGTGGCAGGGCCTGGCTATCAGGGGATCACTGAGATCTGTGAGTAACTTTAGGGATCCATGGATGCATGTTTCGCCCACTTTATTTCTCAGGGAAAAGGGAAAGGATGTCCCCCCTACTGGAATAATCTGAGGGAAATTTCCAGGTAGGAGCTGTGTGGAATCTTCCTCCTCGTCTTCCACCCTGGGTTTGTAATGCAGGAAAGGGGGCTGCCAGGGAGAATTCTGATACTACATAAATATTATTATTCTGATTTAATGCATTTTCGCAAGTTTACAGCTGTAACAGCATCATCGGTACCACTCGGCTGCCCTTGAGGGAGCCATGTGACTCCTCTGAGCCATTCGCAGAATGCTGACAGCCTGGATTGCATGAATCTGGGTTGGGGCAGGACTTGTGCTGCTGTCCAGTTTGGTGGCATCACCGAGCATCCCCTGGGATTGGGCTTCCTGCAGTTTGCCATTGGCCGTGACGGGGTTAAAGCTGGCACACACTGAACCAATCAGCTGAGGGTCCCAGGTGGCCAAGTGAACCTCGAGGAAATGGACAAACACACTTCATAAGGACAGTTGCAGCCTGTCTGAGCAGACACTGCCTCCTGCCCGTGCAAGCTGTCCGCTGACTCCTTCTTCGTTAGGGTGCAGACCTCTGTTGTCAGTTGCTTCCCTTCTCACAGGCATTGGGTACGTTGGCAGGTTTCTGTGTCTTTAAACTTTCAAACGCCAAGGGAAAGGTAAATGCTGCCAGCTGTTGAGATGGGCAGATGTTCTGTGCAGCGGCAGCTGACTCTGCTGGGCTGTGGGTGTGACTCAATGACAGGGGCTGGAGATCAGGTAGCACTAGGTAGCTGGGGGACCCTCCATTCCGTGTGCCCATGGCCAATGGAGGATCATTCCAGGTATATGGAAATCCTAGATAGAAAGCGAGCTCGGAATGTGAAAACCACAATGCCCCGAATCAGTATTTCTCAGTGGGTCCCATTTCGAGAGGTGCCGTGCTCTCTGGCCTAGAGAAGAGCCCATGGAATATGAGTATTTACCAAACCACCTCAAGTTCATTTGCTTAAGGAAATTTCTGTCATTTAGAAACCCCTCACAGTTACCAGTCATCTAAGGCAAATTGAATTGTTCTGTTTCCTGACTGGATGAGGGCTGCAGCAGTTCTGCCCTGTAAAACCCCTCACAGTTTCAGGGCTACCGGCATCTCTGCCCCCTCTCTGGTCTCCAAATGCCAGATGTCAGACTAGTCTCTTTCCTTCTCCTGGGGTGGAATCCCATCATTCTCCCACCCTCAGACTGGATCCTGGGCTACAGCACAGCGTGGGTCAACTGGCTTTGCCTAGCAGGTCAAACATGTTCTGCAACTTTGGTTTGTCCCTTTGGGAGTCTGTGACCTGTGGTGACCCGGCAGTCATCTAGAACCAAATTATCTTTTAATCTGAACAGTAGGAAAAAAGTGTCACCTGGGGAAAAAAAGGGTTTTAAAACAACAGTCTGTACCTGTCTCTTATCTCAAGCATCCCCACCCTTTTGGGAACTGAGGCAAAATGAGCATCTTCTGACTTCCCCACGCTCTGTGTGTGTGTGTGTGAGAGAGAGAGAGATAGAAACAAATGCTGGGTTTCAATGCAGTGTTTTTCCACCAGTCGTCCTCGGACATCTGGGGGTCTGTGGACTAGGTGTAAGATTTCCAAAGGTATTTGCACCTGCATTTCACATTTTGTAGTGGTCCAGAAATCAAAAAAGATTGCAAACCACTGTACTAGGGAGTTAAAGTCCAGGAAATAGATATTTTATATGCTGATCCCAAAGCCTGCAAAACTCCAGCTAAAGGCTGCAGATTGACGTAATAGAATCTGAGGAGAACCAGTCAGCTACTAACCCCAGGTTAGTTAAGCTACTAGCTGCAAAAGATTCCATAGACTTTCGTTTGCTGACAGGCAATGAAATGAGGACCGAGAAGCTGCAATCTTTTCAAGTTCTGAAGAAATCCAGTTGACACACGTTATGTCATAGGTCCCCCTCTAACCTGAGAAATCATCCCTGAAAGAAGATCCGAGGAGAAAGAATGGGTTCACGTGTGTGCTAAAGTATGGTTCTATAAATATTATGCCAAAACTTTTCATCGTAATACAGTTACTACAAAACAAATGTTCATTACATGCATGTCTATCGAAAGCCAGCAGCAGAGGTGTTGCAGCAGGAGTAACTTAACTACTTAATGGCTTTTGCTTTAGAAAATATTTCAGAGGTATTCCAAATTCTGTTTGCAATGGGTTTGTGCTCTTAACTCTTCGTTCAGAGAGCAGTTGAATGATTATGTGTCCTGCTAATAGACCAGCAGTTGCTTGGAACACTTAAATTCAGAATCATGCACACAACAATTCTGCTACTATTCGTGGACTCAGAGCGGCCGGTAGGGCTTTTATGTTACCAAAAGCGCTTCTTTCCCTAAGCCCCAAATCGACTCTTGGACACTGCTGGTTCATAGAAGGGCTCAGTCCAGCTACCGAGGATCCCAGCGGGCTGCAGTCCAAAGTGCCACTGACTTTTGGGGGGTTAAATAATCATAAACTGATCAACTTGTCACTTGTCACAGCTTGCTTGTTACAGATTACTTGTCAGGCTGACAATTTACTTGCCTTGTCATATGACATGATCAGTGAGCATTTCTGCTTAGTTATCCTGACTTGCAGGTACTTCCAGGCACCACTCAGCCTGGTGTGGTCAACTTGGTCAGCTTTTGTTTTTATGTCTGCCCTCTATTTGTGCTGTGCTAGCGTCTAGACAGCCCTTATCAGGTCCTTCCAGCCCTTTTCCCAGCTATATACTTTACTATTCTATCTTAAAGCACAAAACCCATTAACTATTCTTTTTATATTCTACGCTATTGTGCAGAACGTTTCAAAAGCTCATGAAACAATAGAATTGCTGGTCTGTGTTCAAGCAAAGAGTAGAGATGAGGTGCCATCCAGGGGATCATATAGTGGCTGTATGTAATTTACACCCATCACTGGTTACACGAGTGTCACTGAAGTAACTTGCACTCTCAAGTGGATATTAGTGCAAAACCAGTTGTAGCAGGGTGTTGCAGTGCCTGCCCTGCTTCTGCTTCTGCTGCGTTCACAAAGTCAGAGGGAGACCCTCAGTTCAGTAACCACTGGTGCAGTTTAATTTACAGGTTGTGCACCCACCACCTTTTCACTGTGCAAAGCTTCCCTTCTAGTGTGTGCATAAAGGAGGGAGGAGCTATCGCTCTACTTCCACTTCCTGCCTCCCTCCCCTGTCTTTCCTCCTCTCAGCACTTAATGCACCCCAAGGATAAATGAGTGGGCAGCTGTCTCCGGTTCTCTAACTAGGGGCAGGTTTCTCTCCAGCCATCTCCAATTTACTTCCCTAAACTGAAGATGGCACGACAGAGGGCAGAGTAAGCAGTTCTTGCTCAGCACTCTGTCACACTGGTGTGTGCACTATTCATCATTTGGACCAACAATCCCACCCCCACCCAGCTGAAGTAACTCATTGTGTTAGCTTGGACCTTGCCAAATATCTACAGAACCCTCACATGAGGAGAGGATGCGGGTCCTGTGAGGATAAAGAGAAACCTGTGGGATGATCGACCTCTCTGCAGCCAGACAACACTGGTGGGGCAAAGCATTCAGATTCTCTTGGAGGGATTCTTGGAGGTCAGAGTGTATCACCGAGAGCATGTGGTAAGTGAAAGTTAATAGAGCTTGATTCTGATTGAATTTGCACATGTAAATCTGGAGTGATGCTGTTGCAGTCGAGGTTTCTGAATTCAGAACCTGGCACTAAGAATTTTTCCTGTGTACTGCAAAGAGGCAGTGGCGTAATTTGGGGTCTCAGAAATAGAAAACAGAAAAATATATATATGATGAAGGAATGAAACATTTATAAATAGCAACAGTGCAGGACAGATAAATACAATGACCATTTTTACATTGTGGTCAACAAGGTCACAATTATTAAATCACAGAGGGCTGAAGAACGCTATTGAACTTACAGCCACAAGATATTAATGAGAACAAGAGTTTAGTAGGATTGAAAGAGGGACTGGGTGTTTATATGGGTAACCAGAAAATCCAATTACAGGAGAGGGAATTTTTTTTAAAAAGTCTTGGGAGAGCTATTAACTTTACTGATTTACACCATAAAATTTGTCTATCTAGTGCGTGTCAGGAGGAAGCTTTCTCTGGGAGCAGGTTATTTCATACCTGTCTAATGCAGGTGGTCTTCTATCTTTCTCGGAAGCGTCTGCTACTGGCCACTAGATACTGGGCTAGATGGACTACAGGTCTGATCCAATCTGGCAATATCTATCTTTGTATAGGTGGAGTACATAAGAATGGCCATGGGTCAGACCAATGATCAATCTAGCCCAGTATCCAGTCTTCCAACAGCGGCATATGCCAAGTGCTTCAGAAGAAAAGAATAGAACAGACAATCATCATGTGTAAATCCAAGACTATGTTTGTGCTAACCTTGCTTGAGCTCCTGGAAATCTATAGACTTGCACTGAGAGCAGAATGATGTCTCATTCAATATCATCTAGTCTCCTGTTACTTTTCCTTTCAGGAAGTAAAGTTCAAAACTCCTCAGACCTGCCCAGTGGGTCATGTCAGCTGTAAATTACACCAAATTCCAACCTGCAGTGTTCCTTCTCACCGGAATACCTGGGCTGGAAGACATCCATGTCTGGATTTCTATCCCCTTCTGCTTAATGTATCTTACTTCGGTATTAGGAAATTCAGTCATTCTGTTCATTATAAAAACAGATCCAAACCTCCATGAGCCCATGTACATTTTTCTCTCCATGTTGGCCGTCACAGACCTTGGCTTATTGATATCCACCATGCCGACAACAATGGGCATATTCTGGTTTAACTCTAGGGAGATCAGCCACAATGCCTGTTTTGCCCAGCTGTTCTTCATCCACTCCCTTTCCTGCACTGAATCCGGCCTGCTCTTGTCCATGGCCTTTGACCGCTTTGTTGCCATCTGTAACCCACTGAGATATGATTCCATCTTAACTCCCCCAAGAATAGCCAAGATGGGACTGGTGTCTCTGATAAGAGGGGTGGCCCTAATATTCCCACTACCCGTTCTCCTGAAACAGTACCGATACTGTCAAGCCAACATCCTCTCCCATTCGTACTGCCTGAACCAGGAGGTCATGACGATGGCTTGTTCAGATATCAGAGTCAATATCATCTATGGCTTCTTTATGACAGTCTCTTCAGTGGGGTTGGACTTGCTGTTCATCCTCTTATCCTATGTGATGATCTTCAAAACCGTGCTGAGCATCACTTCCCATGCTGAGCGCCTCAAGGCCCTGAACACCTGCGTCTCCCACGCCTGCGTCGTCCTGCTTTCCTACGTGCCAGCGTTTGGCTTGTCTGTGATATACAGATTCGTGAAGAGCTCCTCTCCCTTGCTTCAGAATGTCCTGGGAGAAGTGTCTTTGCTGGTCCCGCCCCTGATGAATCCAATTGTGTATAGCATGAAAACCAAACACATTCGTGCAAGAATAATCAGGGTGTTCATCAAGTGAAGGTTCAGTTCATCAGCAGCTCCAGAAAATCAAACCCTGTAACTGGCTCCTTGCTATCCTGACTCTCCACAGCGAGGGGGCATCTCTGGGGCAGCAGAGCATCCAGCCGGTCAAGTGCACAAGTTGTTTCTGTGGTTTCTACACTGCTTTGCAACTCAAGGTCCAAGGTCACACAGGGAGTCTGTGCCAGAGCTCGGAAGTAAATGTGAGTTGCCTTATTCCTGGTGCCCTGCCTTACCCACAAGACCCTACTTCCTTTTCCCAGCCACAGGATGGGAGCAGAAGGTAATGACCTCTAAATATAAGAGATCAAAACACTTCTCCTTTTTGTGCTCCTGTTGCACACAGCTGTACGTGATCCTGTCAGATGTTAAAAGTCCTGTCCTTTTTGAATCCTCCTAATCTCCTAAGCAACAGCAGCTGGTGGCCAGGATCTCCACAAATTCATTATGCATATTTTAAATAAAATATGTTAATATCAATCTCACTCAATTGTCTTGGGTCTGGGTTTAGAGCAGAATTTATTGTTATTTTTCAGTCTTTTTCTGGTCCAAGAGTGTGGCTGGGGATGTGAAGCACCCAAAGTAGAACATGATCCCTGGGCACTTTCATGCCAAACTAGGCACTTGGATCTGGTATCTGGTGCATTTAGTAGCACCAAAGCCATGCACAAGCACGATGGACCTGGAGTAGGATGGGATCCAGCAGTTGGCTATACAGGGATTCTTCACCCAGGGCTTAATAATAAACCCTAGCCCTCATAGAGCACTTGTCATCAGGAGATTGATTAATTAAACAATAACATATGAGCACAGGACCAGATGGGATTCACCAAAGAGTTCTGAAGGTACACACACATGAAATTGTGGAACTGCTAACTTTGTAATGTAACTTATCATTTAAATCAGCTTCTGTTCCAGATCACTTGGGAATTTCTAATGTAACAACAATTTTTAAAGAAGGTTCCAGAGGCTATCCCAGCAATTATAGGTCAGTAAACTTCTGTACCAGACAAATTGATTCCAAAGATGATAGTAAAGAATTATCAAACACATAGATTATCACATCTCCCTGAGCTGGTGTTGGCTTATAACAGGCACATTCATTCGTCCACCGATTATGCTTTTTATCTCTTGTGTGTGAGAGATCCCAGGTTGCCCTTAGATATTCTGGGCAGAGAGGTCCCTGAGGAGGATGCAATGACTAATTTGGATGACTGGGTCAAAGGTCACCATGACAGACTGAAGACTGCCTGTGAAGTTGCTCTCGGTACAGCTAAAGACACATTCCAAAGTAGGAAAAGGACGTATGTTCGCAAGTCCATTGGGGGTCTCATCAGGCCTGGTGACCATGTACTGGTTTGTAACCATAGACACCGGAGGCACAATAAAATACAGGACAAGTGGGAGTCGAATCCATACATTGTAGTTGCTCACAAGAACCCCGAGTTGCCAGTTTACACTACCCGGCCTGAACGAGGAGGCCCTGAGAGAGTAGTACATACGGACCAGCTAAAACATTGCACCCTTAGTCTGATCAGGGACCATAGGAGATGTAGGCCAGCATGCCCTGAGGAGACTGAAACCCATGGGGGAATGGTTCTAGTCCCACAAACCGAATATCGAGGGTAACAGAGTGGGGCAACCCCAAACCATAATGAAAATGGCCAGACCCCACAAACTGACCAAGTGTTACCCGAGGACAGGAGCGTAGGGAATATGGATGAGGAACCACCAATCTTAAGAAGATCCCAGAGAACTAATGAGGGTGTACCACCTGTTAAACTTAGGAATGGTTATGTTATGAACTCTATGGTGTGTTTTATTTATAACAAGATGCTGCTAAATGCTGTTAATATGCAACATAGATGCACTGGTGTGAAAATCGTGGGTGTGGCAGAATATTAGCAGGGGGCAGTGTAAGCCCCCTACTGAAACTTAGTGGGTCTTTTTGGCTGGTATCTCTTGAGGAAGCAGGGCCCTGAAACAGACACAGCCCCCAGGGCCAGTGGAGAGAAGCCAACTCAGGTCAGACTGATTGACAGGGAGGGCAGGCCAATGAGGGAGCCAGTAAGGCGGGGGGCAGCACCTGTTTCTGTCAGCAGCCCCATGGCAACGGAGTATAATTTCAAGGAAAAATCAGTTTTATATGAAACCCTCTCCAAATGGATGAAAAAGAAACATTTTACCATGGGTCAAAATTTTTCATGGTGGGAATATCCTCTATTTTCCAGTCAAGCTCCAAATCAAAATGTGTTCCTGCCAGTCTCTCTTCTTTTCAGCTGGGAGTGTTCTTAGCATGTCATGCATTGTACGATTAAACCTTTCGCACTGAGTGTTTCCTTGTGGGTGATAGGGTATTGTTCGGCTTTTGGCTATACTGTAGAGTTTGCACAATTCTGATATCACCTCAGATTCAAAATTCCTTCCCTGGTCTGAATGTAACTGTGCTGGACAACCATAGTACACAAACCAGTGTTTTATGAGGGCTTCAGACATTTTCCGTGCCATCTGGTTTTTAGCTGGAACTGCGACAGTGAATCGGGTAAACACGTCCGTGAGAACCAATACGTTCCTATACCCCTCTGAAGATGTCTCTGGTCGTATGTAGTCCATGGCTAAGACCTGCATTGGGGCAGTCACATTAGTACAAGTCAAAGGGGCTCAGGTGAGGGGAACACATCCTTGGCTAGGGCACACCGTTTGCACTGACAGATCCACTATTGCAAGTCACTACTCATCGTTAGCCAATAGTAGTTTCTCCTCATCACCACAAGAGTGCTCCTGTCTCCAAAATGCCCCCCCCCCCCCACCCCATGATCATACCTGGCTTTGTAAACTTGCTGGCATAGTGACACAGGCACCACTAACTGCTACACTTTTTCACCATCTCGGGGATGGTATGTCAACCAGAACAGCGCTCGGCGGTGTAATCTAAGTGATTCCCACTGTCTGGCCAGCTTCTTAGACTGGAGGTATTTGACCTTAAATACTTGGTCCGGTTTCGTTCGGTTCGTGACTGCTGCTAAAACAGGTCCGACGTCACCTTCTCATTGCAGAGTTTGAATCTACTCCCATGAGCACCCTGAGATTATTGTGTTATCCCCTTTTACCAGGTTTTGTACTGCATCCTGTACCGGCACGTCATCCTCAGGCCTTGGATGTTCTAGTCACAGACAGATCTGCACAACGTCTGCAGGAATGACAAGGAAATCTTTCTCCAGATCTCTGCCTTCCTCTGATTCCTCCTATAGGGACAATCTAGACAAGGTGCCTGCACTGACATTCTGCTTTCCAGTTTAATACTGTACTTCAAAAGTGAATTCAGCAAGTAGGGGCACCCAGCAGTGTTCAACTGCACCTAAGTTAGTCCTTGAAAGGTATCAGAGTGGATTGTGACCCGAGATCACCGTGAACTTAAATTACACTAAATAATCCTGAAATTTTTCAGTGACAGCCCATTTCAAGGTCAGCAATTCTAATTTAAATGCACTGTAGTTTTTGTCATTTCTTTCTGATCTTCTCAGACCTCGGCTTGTATATGTGATCACACGTTCAGCCCCCACTTGCCTCTGGCTGAGCACTGCGCCCAGGCCTTGCAGACTTCCATCAGTTGTCACTATAAATGGCAGGCTAAAGTCGGGGTATGGGAGTACAGGTGGTGACATTAGCCAGTGTCTTAACTAATTAAAAGCTGCCTGACAGGTATCATCCCATACAAAGCATTGGTCTTTTCCTTTCCTCTGAGCCAGTTGGCCCACTAGTCCATACAGGGGGGCAGCAATGTGCGCAGACTTTGGAACAAATCGTCTGTAATAGCTTCATGAAGCCGAGAGACTGCTGTACTTGCTTGGTGTTCTTGGGGACTGTCCAATTTTCCAGCACCTTGGTCTTCTCCTCATCTACCTGGATTCCATCCTTCGAAATCACATAGCCCAAGAATCTGACTTTTACACATAGGAGGCAACACTTGCTTGGCTTCAGCTTCAACCCGCGTTCCTTCAACCGTGTGAAAACCAAGTCCAATTTTTCCATATGACTCTGGAAATCTTTGGAAAACACAATGACATCATCCAGGTATATCAGCACCATCTCAGTACCATCTCAATACACCATCCATTAGCCTCTGAAACTTAGCAGGTGCATTGCAAAAGCCGAAGGGCAAAAGGGTCCATTCGAATAGCCGAAACCGAGTTGTCACTGTGGTCTTTCCCTGGTCTTGTTCTTCCATTGCCACCTGGACGTAACCAGCAGTTAGATCGAGGGTTGAAAACACTCTTGCACTTCCTAATGCATCCAGTGACTCTTCCACATGGGGTAGCAGATAGGCATCCTTGCACGTCACCTCATTCATTTTCCTGTATTCACAGCAGAATCGCACCCTACCATCCTTTTTTATTACGAGCACTACAGGTGATGTCCAGGGGCTGTGACTTTCTTTAAGGACACCTTGGGCCACTAGGTCTTGGATATGTCTTTTTACCTCCTGGAACACTCGTGGGGAGATCCTCCGGTGTCTCTGCTTTATCAGGACAGCATCTCCAGTGGGTATTTGATGTGTCACCCTGGTGGTGTAGCCAAAGTCTCGCTCATCTCTGGAAAAGACATCTTGATGTTTCTCCAGTAGTGCCTCCAAATGACTAGCTTATGTAGGGGTTAAGCTCTGGAGGTCCACTTGAACTGGAATGGGTAGCTCCCCATCAGGTGCCACTTGTGGTAATATGGACTGTGCTCTCTTTTCTACTTTTGTCATCCACAGCTCATCCCAGTCTTCTTACAAAACCACCCTCACTGGGGGGACCACTCCTTCAGGTCAGTGTACCTCTGCCACTCTGGTCCGGGGACACAATTTTACGGATTTCTCACTTGAGTTTAACAGCCTGACTGGCACTTTTCCTTTGCTGGCATTAGCAAGTACATTTGCAACCAAGAGCCCATTAGGGAGACTGGTCCCAAGTGTTGGCTCAACAGTCACTTGGTACCCGGCCACATCCATCAATAATCTTCTCACCCCAGGGAGGTATAACCACCTTCTGTCTTCCTGCCACCTTAACATAGCCTATTTGTCGCATGGGACCTGGGAAACGGCCCTGTCTCTCCACTCCACTTCAGCGTAGCATCCTTTTTAGGTTGCCCATGACGGTTCATCTCCCAGGTCCCTTCCCCTATCATTAGTAATTCTTTCATCTCTCTGATAATATTCATCCCAAGAATTCCCAGGACCTTGTTCTCCATTAAAGTATTTTCTGAAGCTGTGTCCCAGAGGATAAAGATACATTTCCCGGGAATCAGTCGACTCATGTACCCTATGTCAGCTTCAAGGCACCCCACAGCAGGGATGGTTAGTCCATTAGATGCCATCAACTGTACAAATTGAGTATTGTGCATTGTCAGATCTCTCACTTCCAAAGCTACCTAAAGGAAAGATTTGGAAATAGTGGTGATTTCGGAGGCAGTGTCTATCAAGCAGCGGGTCCTCACACCTGCATTGGTTACCTACATTGTCAAGCACTCTCCAAATGCTCGACCACAGAAGTCATTAAACACACTACCATCATCAGGGTCTTCCTCCTGACTGCTGGCATGCTGCCGTTTTCCTAGGGACAGACGTAGAAACCCTTCTGTCTCCACCCGGCCTTCTCCTGGCAGTGGGTTCCTTCCTCCTGGTCCCCTTGGGTTTCAGTTGCCTGGATCCCCGGTCTCTTTCTCAGTGGACAATCCTGGCTAATATGTGGATCTTCAGGGCCCTGAGGCCTTGGGATGCTTTGGTATGCTAGCGACGTTCTTTGCTTTCATCACCTCGGTCAACGCTTTCAGCATCTCCCCCTGCTGGATTGTCAGTTTCTGGAGCACTTCACTTAAACTTTCTAGTGTTAACTGAGTTTGGGGCAGGGCCTTTTCCCCAGTAGTTGCATTCACTAGGCCCCCACTTCGTGTACGGGTGTCAGGCTTGGCTGTCTCTTCCACCAGAACTTCCTCTTCTTCAGACCATGTAATAGTAGCCTGCATTAGTTCATGGAACATCTTACCAGGCTCTTCCTTAAACCTCCTTTTCATTTCCCGGCGGAGGGAGTCATCTCGGAGCCCCAGCACTAACTGCTCTTTCAGAACCATATCTGGGTGTAGGACTCGTCGACTCCACCTTGCTCTTTTATCATGGACATCATATGTGTATGCCAGGACAGTTTCATGGGGCTCCTATTTTCTCTCGAAGAACTCCTTTAATCAGGTTCCAGTAGGTACCTTGTCTCCAGAAACTTCTAGGAGGAGTTCAAACACTTTTTCCACATCTGCTTTTTCTGCCTGTGCCATGAAATTTACTGTGGCCTTGGCCTGGCCCATAAGGCGTTCTTCAATGAAATCCACATGTACTCCTTCAGGTACTTATAGTACAACATAGCCACCTTCACAGACTTGATCCATTCCTCTTCTGTTATGTCTCCTGGTCTTGTTGGGAAGCTGCTGAATTCTGTGACCTTCTGCTCCCGTGGGACATAAATGGTAGGAGGTTTCTTAGCTTTTGCTCTCTGTTGGTCTATTACTGCCTTAGACAACAATAAGGCTTCTCTCTGGCTCATTGTAATGCCTCAGCTTGGTCTCAAAATCTGTGCTGGAGTTCAGCAAACTCTGCCTGTAATTCTTCAATTCCACCCATGGTAGGGTCTAAAATAGACTTAGACCGTGCTACCAGAACTCAACCAGTTAACCAATGGGGTGGATCCTATGGAAGGGATCCCGTTCGTGACACCAATTATGTAAGCGGGAGAATAGTCCCGCTCTTGTGGGGAACTTTCCTGGCTCACACACTACTCCGGTGGAGTTGGCTAGCAAAAGGATCTGAGTCCTCACTCCCACTCCCTTTACCCAGAGGCCTGCCTGACCTCGAGGGCTCCCCTTCCACTCTCCTGTGTGGTGGGGTCCCCGTAACCCCAACAAGGCTGGGCCCAGGATTCCAAAAGCTCAACCCGCAAATTTTGCCTTGGTCCCTTAGGGCAGGGGCTATGGAGTCCCCACTCCAGGGCACTAACTCTGCACTGAGCGCTTCCCTGACCCACTGATCAGTGCATACAGTGCACAGAGAAACAATTTATTGAACAAACAGCAACCAAACATCAAAGACAAAAAGAAGAAAAGACGAGAAGGGTGTTTTCCTTCAACCCAACACTGCCCCTGGCCCGGGAGGCCTCACACACAGAGTCTCTGGGGTGTGACGGATGCTCACAGTCTGTGTCACACATCACAGGCCCCTGCCCAGGCCTGGCTCCGCAGCTGGGATGCCACAGGTCAGACACGGGCTCTGGGGGCCAGGGCCATTCTCCCCAGCATAAGCCCCTCAACCCCCATTGGGGTCATGACCCCCCTCAGAGTCTGGTCTGTGTGGCCTCTGGGCTGGGGACATCTCCTTGCACCGGGCCCTGCCCAGGGTCCCCCTTACATCATTGGACCACGTCGCTCCCCACAGCCGCTCACTCACCGCACCCAGCCTTAGACAGCTTAAGCCACAGTTCCTGCTCGGCTCTGCGCAGTGCAGCTGTGCCCAGATCAGCTCTCTGGGATCCCATTTGGCTCTGCTGCTGTAAGTGACCTCAGCTCAGCTCAGCTCTGCAGCCTGGGCTTCTTCTCTCATCGCCCAGCCACCGGCTGCTCTGTCCTTAGCTCGTCCCCGCTCTTAGCCTTGGCCCAGGCAGCTCCAGTTCATATGGAGGACAGGGTCTCCTCACCCTCCTGGCTCCCTTATTGGCCTGCCCTCCCTGTCAATCAGGCTGACCTGAGTTGGCCTCTCTCCAGTGGCCCTGGGGCAGTGTCTGTTTCAGGGCCCTGCTTCCTCAAGAGATACCAGCCAAACAGACCCGCTAAGTTTCACTGAGGGGCTCATAAACCCATACAGAAGGGCAATTCACGCCTGTCCAACCTGATTGCCTTCTATGATGAGAAGACTACTTCTGCGCATGTGGGGCAAGCGATGGATAGGATATACATTGACATTAGCAAAGCTTTGATATGGTCTCCCACAGTATTCTTGACAGCAAGTTAAAGATGTATGGGATGGAAGAATGCACTATTAGACCGATAGAAAGCTTACTAGATCATCAGGCTCAACAGGTATTGATCAATAGTTCATTGTCTTTTTAACAGCCAGTAAAATGGGGCCAGTCCTGGGGCCTGTTTTCTGCAACATTAATAAGGATCCGGAGGATGGAGTGAATCACAGCCTCAGCAAGTTTGCTGACGACACTAAGCTGGGAGGAGTGGTAGATGTGGACATGACTTATGAGGAGAAACTGAGGGAACTGGGCTTCTTTAGTCTCCAGAAGTGAACTGTGAAAGGGAATTTGATAGTGGCTTTCAACTACCGGGAGGTTGGAGCTAGGCTGTTCTCAGCGGTGGCAGATGACAGAACAAGGAGCAAGGGTCTCAAGTTGCAGTGGGGGAGGTCTAGGTTGGACATTAGGAAAAACTTTTTCCCTAGGAGGGTGGTGAAGCAATGGAATGGGTTACCTAGGGAGGTGGTGGAATCTCCATCTTTAGAGGTTTTTAAGGCCTGGCTTGACAAAAGCGTGGCTGGGATGATTTAGTTGGGTCTGGTCCTGGACTGAACAGGAGTTTGGACTAGATACCTGTTGTGGTCCTTTCCAAATGTGATCTTCTAAGATTCTTTTATTTGATGTCCAAAGAGAAATTGGAATGAAGGTGGCACTGCCTGAGTCTCTGGCTGCACTCTGGGTATGGAAAAGTCTAAACCTCCCCCAGAGTCTGTGACTGGAGTTTTGTGGCTCACCAGCTACTCTAACCAGCCTTCCCTTCTCAGTCCAGCCCTGTCCACCCACTACAATGGCCCATTCAGCAGATCCTGTGGGCAGTGACTACTCTGATGAACCTGTGCTCCCAGGGAGCTAGGGGGGGGAGTCCTAGAGCAGTTGTGGAGGCACAGAGACTGTGGGTGGGAGGGCCTGGCTATCGGGGGATCACTGAGATCTGTGCATAGCTTTGGGGATCCATGGATGCTGGGTCACCCTGTTTATATCTCAGGGAGAAGGGAAGGGACCTGCCCTACTGGAACAATCTGAGGGAAATTTCCAGGTTGGAGCTGTGTGGAATCTTCCTCCCCCAGCCTGCACCCTGGGTTTGTAATGCAGAAAAGGGGGCTGCCAGGGAGAAAACTGATACTACATAACTATTATTAGTCTGATTTATTGTATTACAGCTGTAAGAGCATCATCGGTACCACTCGGCCTGTGACTCCTCTGAGCCTTTCGCACAGCGCTGACAGCCTGGATTGCAGGAATCTGGGTTGGGGCAGGACTTGTGCTCCTGTCTAGTTTGGTGGCATCACCAAGCATCCCCTGGGATTGGGCTTCCTGCAGTTTGCCATTGGCCGTGACGGGGTTAAAGCTGGCATACACTGAACCAATCAGCTGAGAGTCCTAGGTGGCCAACTGGCCCCCAAGGAAATGAAGAAACATGCTTCATAAGGACAGTTGCAGCCTGTCTGAGCAGACACTGACTGCTGCCCGTGCAAGCTCTCCGCTGACTCCTTCTCTGTCAAGGTGCAGATCTCTGTTGGCAGCTGCTCCCCTTCTCGCAGGTATTGGGTACGTTGGCAAGTTTCTCTGTCTTTAAATCTTTCAAACGCCAAGGAAAGGGTAAAGGCTGCCAGCTGTTAAGAAGGGAAGAAGTTCTGTGCAGCTGCAGCTCACTCTGCTGGGCTGTGGGTGTGATTCAGTGACAGGGACTAGAGAGCAGGCAGCTCTAGGTAGCTGGACAACCCTCCACTACACATGCCTGTGGTCTATGGGGGATCATTCCAAGTACACAGAAATCCCAAATTCAAAGAGAGCTTGGAATGTGAAAACCCCAATGCCTCGAGTCAGGATTTCTCAATGGTTGGTTCCATTTGCAGAGGTGCCGTGTATTCTGGGACTGAGAAAAGCCCATGGAATATGTGTATTTCCCAAACCACCTTAAGTTTATTTCCTCATGGGAATGTCTGTTCTGTAAAAGCCCCTTACAGTTATAGGGCATCCTGCATATCTGCCGCCCTCTCTGGTCTCTGAGTGTCAGATGTCAGCCTCGTCCCTTTCCCTCTCCTGGACTGGAATCCCATCATTCTCCCACCATCAGGCTGGACCCTGGGCTATAGCAAATGGTGGGACAACTGGGCTTGCCCAGCAAGTCAGATTTGTTCTGCGTCTTTGCTTCTTCCATTTGGGAGTCTGTGACCTGTGGTGACCAGCCAGTCTTATTGAACCCAATTATCTTTTAATCTGAACAGTAGGAAAAAAGTGTCACATGGGAAAATAAAAGGGTTTTAAAACAACAGTCTGTATGTGACTCTTATCTCACGCACCCCCACTCCTTTGGGACTCAGGAGAATGAGCATCTCCTGACTTCCCCACGTTGTGTGTGTGTGTGTGTCTCTGAGTGTGAGTTTAAAGAATTTCACAGCACCAGCTGCCCAACCATTGAACTGACTCCTAGCACTGACCAAACAAGCTGTGTAACTTGGCTGGAGCCTGGAAATAGGATCGTCTCAAAGTGAAGCTCAGGTGCTCTCTCTTAATCTCCCTATAATGAGAGCTGGCTTATCTTGAGCTATTGTTTCTCTTCCTCTTTGTTTTCCAGCAGCCTGCTATTAAACTTGAACTATATAATACAGTGCACAGACAGTCAGAGAGAGAGAGAGAGAGAGAGAGAGCAATAGATGATTTTCATCTGTGAAATGAAGTTTGATTTCCATGAATCTCATGCATTTCACTTTGAAACTGCTTCCCGCAGACCCTCATCATAGCTGAGTAACAGGTCCTGAGTTACAATGTACTAGAGCAATGGTTTTACTTGGTGGTTGTACAACATACCAGACCAGATCCTGGGGTCTGTACAATGTACAATGTGGTTATTCGCACCTGCATTTGAAATTTTCTAGGGGTCCGGATATGAAAAAGGGTTGAAAACCTGTGTACTAGAAAGTGAGAGCCCAGGGAATAAATATTGTGTATGCTCATCCCAAAGAAGATCGAAGGGGAAAGAATGGGTTCACATGTGTGTGCTAAAGTATGGTTCTATAAATGTTATGCCAAAAATTTTCATCGTAATATAATTACTACAAAACAAATGTTCATTACATGCATGTCTACTGAAAGCCAGCAGCAGAGGTGTTGCAGCCGGAGTAACTTTACTACTTAACGGCTTTTGCTTTAGAAAATATTTCAGAGGTATTCCAAAATCTGTTTGCAATGGGTTTGTCCTCTTAACTCTTTGTTCAGTGAGCAGCTGTATGACTAAGTCTCCTAGTAAGAGACCAGAAGCTGCTTGTAACACTGATATTCATATTTATGCACACAATAATTCTGATGCAACTGGACATGACATTCCAAAAAATCATGAAACAAGAGAACTGCTGGTCCGTGTTTCAGCAAAGAGTAGAGATGAGGTGCAGTCAAGGGGATCATATAGTGGTTGTATGTAATTTACACCCATCACCGGTTAAGTGAGCATGTCTGCAGTAACTTATACTCTCAAGTGGATATTAGTGCAAAACCAGTTGTAGCAGAGTGTTGCCGTGCCTGCCGTGCTTCTGCTTCTGCTGCATTCACAAAGTCAGAGGAAGGCCCTCAGTTCAGTAACCACTGGTGCAGTTTTACTTACACGTTGTGCTCCCACCACCTTTTCAACGTACCAAGCTTGCCTTATAGCGTCTGAACCCAGGAGGGTTTGCACTATTCACCACTTGGGCTCCAATCCCTCCCCCACCCAGCTGAAGTAACTCGCTGTGTTAGCTTGGAACTTGCCAAAGATCTACAGACCCCTTGCATGAGGAGAGGATGCGGGTCCTGTGAGGATAAAGAGAAGCTTTTAGGATGGTTGACATGTCTGGTTCCTGTCAACACTGGCCAGGCAAATCATTCAGCTTGTTTTGGAGGGATTCTTTGGGGCACAATGTATCACTGAGAATATTTGGTAAGTGAAAAAATTAATAGCCCGATTCTCATCGAATTTACACATGTTAATCTGGAGTGATGCTATTTTAGTCAAAGTTTCTGAATTCAGAATTTGGCTCTTAGAATTTTTCCTGTGTACAACAAAGAGGCAGTAGAAAAATGTGTAATCTGGGCTCTCCAGAAGAGAAAATATAAATAAAATATAATGAGGCAATGAAACACATTTATAAATAGCATCAGTGCAGGACAGATAAATGTAATGACCGTATTCATCATGCACTCATAAGATCACAATTGTAAAATCATGCAGTGCTTAAGCAGGCTGTGGAACATACAGCCACAAGATATCAATGGGACCAAGAGTTTAGTAGGAATCAAAGAGGGACTGGAGGTTGATCTGGGCAACCAGAAAATCCAATTATAGTAGTGAGGGGTTTTTCAAATAGCTTGACAGGGTCATAAACATTTTTGATTTACACCATAAAATATGTCTGTGTCAGGAGGAATTTCCCCCTGGGACCACGTTATCTCACAGCTGTCTATTGTACGGCTTCTTCTACCTTCCTCTGAAACATCTATTCCTAGCCATAGGAAAAGGGGCTAAATGTACTACAGGTCTAATCCAGTCTGGCATTCCCTATCGGTGGTGTACATGAGAATATAGGAACGGCCACACAGGGTCAGACCAATGGCCCATGAAGTATCCCGTCTTCCACAGGGCCAATGCCAGATGCTTCAGAGGGAATGAACAGAACAGGTAATCATCATGTGTAAATCCAAGAGTATGTTTTTAGTGATCTTCCTTGACCTTCTGGAAGACTCTAGACATGCACTGAGAGCAGAATGATGTCTCCTTCAATATTATCTAGTCTTCTGTTACTTTTCCTTTCAGGAAGTAAAGTTCAAAACTCCTTGGACCCACACAGTACATCATGCCAGCTGTCAATGACACCAAATTTCAACCAGCAGTCTTCCTTCTCACCGGAATACCTGGCCTGGAAGACGTCCATGTCTGGATTTCCATCCCCTTCTGCTTAATGTACATTATTTCCATATTAGGAAATTCATTCATTCTGTTCATTATAAAAACAGATCCATCTCTCCATGAGCCCATGTACATTCTCCTTTCCATGTTGGCCATCACAGACTTTGGGTTATTGATATCCACCATGCCGACGACACTGGGCATATACTGGTTTCATTCTAGGGAAATCAGCCACGATGCCTGTTTTGCCCAGCTGTTCTTCATCCACTCGCTTACGATAATTCAATCTTCTGTGCTCTTGTGCATGGCGTTTGACCGCTTTGTGGCAATCTGTAACCCTCTGAGATATGCTTCCATCTTAACCCCTCCGAGAATAGCTAAGATGGGACTGGTGTGTCTGCTAAGAGGGGTAACCCTAATATTACCACTCCCCATTCTCCTGAAACAGCGTGAATACTGTAAGGACAACATCCTTTCCCTTTCCTATTGCCTTCACCATGACGTAATGACGATGGCTTGTTCAGATATCAGAGTGAACATCATCTATGCTTTCTTTTTAACAGTCTCTTCACGGGGGTTGGACTTGCTGCTCATCCTCCTATCCTATGTGATGATCTTTAAATCAGTGCTGAGCATCGCATGCCACGTGAAGCACCTCAAGGTCCTGAATACCTGTGTCTCCCATGTCTGCGTCGTCCTTCTCTTCTACATACCACATCTTGGCTTATCTGTGATATATAGATTCATGAAGAACTCTTCTCCGATATTTCAGATTGTCCTGGGCAACGTGTATATGCTGGTCCCGCCCCTGATGAACCCAATCGTGTACAGCATGAAAATACAAGCAATTCGTGTGAGGATAATCAGGGTGTTCGTCAAGTGAAGTGTCAGTTCATCACCCAGCTCCAGAGAATCAAACCCCTGTAACTGACTTCTTGCTATCAGCAGTCTCAACTATGTAGCACGAAGCTCAGGGACAGTGGGGATCCAGCCTGACCAGCTGGGAGGCTGGTCCTGTGGTTTGTGCACTGCTCTGCTGGTCAAGGTCCCATGTCATACTGGGAGTCTTTGCCAGAGTTTGTATTTTTTTGTTTGTTGCCTAAATCCTGGTGCCCTGTCTTACCCACAAGACCCTCCATCCTATTCCGAGTCACAGGATAGGAGCACAGGGTTACGACTTAGAACTTAAAGTGATGGAAACTCTTCTCCATTTTGTGTTCCTGTTGCACACAGCTGTGCGTGTTCCTAGTTCAGCCAAAAGATTGGTTTTGATGTTGAAATTGCTGGATGAGTTTCTAGGGACTGTGCAATACAGAAGGTGAGATTAGATATTCACAGTCGTCTCTTCTGACCTTAAATTCCATTTGATGTATTACTATTCCTAGGTTTTATTTCCATTGTCTGATGACAGTTTACAAACATCTTCCAGTAACTGGAACAATCCTTAAGCAACTCCTCCCCTGTGTTTTAAGTCCATTTAGTCCTCTCTGAAGAAAGAACCAGGTTCACACCAAAGCTAGGTGAAATTTTTCAGACAGATTGTTCATTTGATGGAAAATGCAGGTTCAGCGGACCTGAAATGATTCGGAAATTTGACAAAATAGTTTTGGCCATTGACAAAAATGGTCAGAGGTGAGGGAGAAGGTGGTGGGGCTGTCTCTTGTCACCCAGCATAATCCTTAGGTCAGTTGTTAGAGTACTCATGCAGGTTGTGGGAAGGCCCAGATTCAAATCCCCCCCTTGATCAAACCTGAAATGGAGTCACTAGAAATTCAGAAAAAATTAATATTTGGTTCTGCCTTAACCAATTTTTTTCCAACTTTTCAGAATTGCCACCGGACCAAAAAATCAGGTAGGAGTGGTGCTGGGAGGCCTTTCAGGAGATATAGGCACCCCAAAATTTGCTTAACTCCCTCTCCCCCCCTGTAGCCACCCTGCCTGGTGCAAAGGGTGATATGTGCCACTCTCCGACAATCCAGATCTGAATGTTGACAATATGCAGGGTTGTCCTTAAGGAAAATGGCTCTCTAGATGAAGGAAGCTCCCCATACAGTGACCCCTCTCCCTTCGGGCTGGAAGTATGGGGGCAGGAAGCAGGGGTGGAGCTTTGTGCATGCAGGGGAGATTCCTGGAAGTGGATCTTAGCTGGTCCCAGGAGCAGCCCCATGCAGAGAAATAGGAATTCCTGCCCCTTCCTAGCCCAGCCGGTACTAGGAGTTGGAGTCTGGCACAGGCTAGGAGCCGCTGTATGGGCACCCACTCCCCAGAGCTGGGCTCAGGGCTTGCGGATTACAGGGGCCTTCGGCTGGCTGTGTGTGTATCTGTGTGTGGGAGGGTTATAGTGCAGTGTGACATACCCCAGGGTACAATCTTTGAATGGCTGTAGCTCCTTCATTCTCCAGCTCAAAGTGGCTTTTGCACTGCTTTGCAGATGAACAATACAACCCGCCAAGCTCTAGTCACTCATGGCCCTCAGCATGCAACATTGCGTGAATCCTCTCCCAGCCCCTCATGAACTACACACAGGGCAACACCAGCCACTCCTCTAGGCCCAGCCTTGCACCCCAGAAATGTGCGTCTCGTACTATCCAGTCCGTTCACTGTATAAAGCAAGTTCATGTAAATCCGTTTTTCCAGCAGGGGTTAATAATTATGCACCAGCTTTGTTGTTTCAAGCAGAGTTTCCCACACACTTTGACAAAAACACTGTGCTTAGGATAAAGCAGTGAAACAAGTTTATTAACTACAGCAAGAAGGATTTAAAGGGATCAAAAGTCAGGAGGCATAAAGGTCAAAATTGATTGCGAAAGAAATAAAAAATAAACATGCTGTCTTATTCCTAAACTTTACCAAGTGAAGTAAGATTTGAAGCAAACAGTTTTTCTCATCCCATTGGATGGTGCAGGCAGTTCACAGTTCTGGGTACACAGGATGGATTTCCTTCCCAGCCTGGGACCAATCTCCCCACTTCAAACTCTTTCAAGCAATCGTGGTTCAGTAGAGATGTTGGAGCAGAGAGGTAATGAAAAAGCAATTGTTTCTCATTTTGTGCTCTCCTCCTCTTCTTCAGTAATACCCCCTGCCTCCGCTGGGTGTAAGCAAACCAGTGTCCTGTGCATGCACGTGAGATTCAAAATGTAATTTGGGCTTGACTCTGATCTCCTTTACACCAGTATAAGTCAAGTGTAATACTACTGAAGTGAATGCAGTGACTCTGGATTTGCACTGGCGTCATCAACAGCAGAATTTGGTCCTTTGACTTCAGGGGGGTTATTTCCTGATTTTCACTGAAGTGAGAGTATAAAGCCCAATGGGCTAAATCTACCCCTCTTGTGACACCACTGAAGGCAATGGGAGCTCTGTGTGTAGAGATTCCAAGCTCTTTGGGGCAAGGATTGTGTTTTTGCTCTGTGTTTGTGCGTTGCCTCCCACAATGGGGTCCTGGTCCACGAGCATAGCTAGTTGGTGCTACGGCAGTACATATAATGACACTTAATAATTAGTCGAGGATCAAGCCCCTCTTCATATCTTTCAATAGCTGCTCTGAAGTGATCTTTACAGCTGTTGAGATTACATTCAACATTGCCTTGGGAAAAACAGAACTGCCTTCATATTTATAGCATGATTTTCAATAAATCATGTTCAATGTCCTAGCAACAACAGCAAGGAAATGGGAAAGGAGCACTGATTCCACAATGACGTCCTTAAATTATAGCAGTGCAATGTTCTCAACCTGACCAAAATGACCCAGGTCTCACAGCTGTAAAGGAAGATACTGAGAACACGAGTGTGATAAATGGACACCTTTGTATTCAGGGTTAGCAGGTTGTTGTTCCAGACACGTGAGGTAATGTTTGCCAGAGGTGATGGAGGTTTTGCTGAGTCTCGCATCAAGTTCTGTATCAGGACTAAGTGAACTGGTTAACATTGAGCCAGAATAGCAGAAGTGATCCGGACCTTCATTATTGACGTAGACTTTAGTTAGTGCCATGTGACATGACAACTGTTTTCTTAATACTGATTATCATGCCCAACTTGATTCATGAATCAGAGAACTGCCCCCAGTCACACCTATGCAATCAGATGGATGTCAATGGTGTAACGGAGGACTTTGCAGCTGTATACCAGGACAGAACAGGACCTATTGGTTGATTCCAAAGAGGAAGTACACATCTCCTCAAACCCTAGTCTTCTATGATTCTATGATTTTCCCTACTGAATGTGCGATTGTTTTTAGTATTGTTTGTCAAGGGAGGATTTATCCCAATGTCTGTGAAGTAGGAAAGAGCACACTGATCATTGTGAAATCCAACGATAAATAAATACACAAATAAACCAATGTGTTCAGTGGCTTTCATTAAAAGTCAAGAATTTGCCAAAAGATCACCTGCAGCAGTATTGAAGGATTAGAGTTTTGACCTAAATTAAGGGTTTGTGTCCATATAAAAACGATACTGCTTTAACGATACTGGTATGACTAGAGCAGTGCAACCTTCCCACCTCATCATGGATACACCAAACCCTCTGCTGGCAAATGTTCACATTTTTAATGGCAACAGTGATATGTAGAGTAGAGGAGAGAGCAAATGCAGATAAGAGAGAGTCTGTCTGCCTCAGAGAGATCCCAAAGCTGATTGCTTTCTACACCGTGATGGAAAATAAAACGGCAGAAGAGAAAACTGCAAACATAAGCAAGCTCTGTAGGTCATTTCACTTTCTAAAGGAAGCCGAGAGGCAACTATTACTCAGACATAGCCAAGAGAGGGCTATTGCTCTGCGTGTCCTGCACAAACGACATTAAAAATAAGCTACCAGCAGGTTTAGGTGCTTAATGTCCCAAAGTTAGCCCAAAACTCTACAAGTATCTGCAGGGTATAAACAGCAGAGGGACATGCACATGGGATTGACTAAAAAGTCTGGGGATGAACTTCAGTGAGGGAAAATTAGGACCTGATATCGCACCAACTTCATGAGCTACATAAACTTTGTTCTATTAACGAAGGAAAGAATCTCCCAAAGGAAGGGCAGAAAGCTCAGCTCTGTTAAATGCAGGTTGTGCAAACTCACTCGGGCTCAATCCTGCGTTCGCAGAGACAGGGATCAGTCAGTCTGATAATGGTTTCCATTACTAATTTCTTTGACTCAGCGCCAGATTCCCAGCTGGAGTAAATCAGTGTGGCTCTACTGAAGTCCATGGAACGATGCTGATTTACACCAGTCGAGGATTTGGTTCTTAACGCTGGTTTAAAGAGCTAAACACCAAACAGATCTGGGTGCTGGGGGCATCTCGTAATAGCTTTAAACTCAGACGAGCTTCCCAACCCCGTCTCCTCAATCTCTGTATATAGCAGTTCTCAATTCTCTCCATTGCAAGCTGGTTGCCAACAGTTTGTAAATTTCTGGACAGTTAGTAAAAAATGTACAATATTAACACTGTCCATAAACCTGTAAATAAATGAAAATGTCCATGAAATTTGGTAGAAATAAAACATACTGTATTTTGACATTTATTGTCGTCATTCAGAATCACTTCTTGTATCATAAAACTACACTGACCATGACTTTATCAACTTCCTATTTTCTATTGCACAGGCCTAAAGAACCTGATCAATCAATGAACTGCAGCTAAAACAACTGCATAATCCCGAATCCCTATGTAAAGAATATCGCAAACACAGAGTTTATATTTGTAATAACACCATAGGTAATTTGGTAGTGAAAATGTTCGTAAAGTGGGTACACACTTTTGTGACAGATTGTATTGTTTATGGTATTTTTAGTGATGTCAGTAAAAAAAAAAAAAAAAAATCAACTTCAGACCTTCATGTCAGTAAAAACCAAATTGCAAGGCTGGCAACCCTGACCCGGGGTGCATTAATAGGAACATTGCCAAAAGACCGAGGGAATGATTGTTCCCCTTTCTTTGGCACTGGTGAGGCCACATTTTGAGTATTGTGTCCAGTTTGGGGTCCCCCATTTCAAAATGGATGTGGACAAATTGGAGTGAGTCCAGCAGAGTGCAACAAAAATATTTCGGGGGCTTGGGCACGTGACTTATGAGGCAAGGCTGAGGGAACTAGGCTTGTTTAGGCTGCAGAAGAGAAGAATGAGGGGGGATTTGATAACAGCTTTTAAATGCCTGAAAGGGGTTTCAGGGAGGATGGAGCTAGGCTGTTCTCAGTGGTGGCAGATGACAGAAGTAGGAGCAATGGTCTCTAGTTGCACTGGGGAGGTCTAGGCTGGATATTAGGAAAAAGTTTTTCCCTACGAGGGTGGTGAAGCACTGGAAAGGGTTACCTAGGGAAGTGGTGGAATCTCCATCCTTAGAGGTTTTGAAGCTGTGGCTTGACAAAGCCCTGTCTGGGATGATTTATTTGGCATTGGCCCTGTTTGAGCAGGGTTTGAACTTGACACCTCCTGATTTCCTTCCAACCCTCATCTTCTAGGAGTCTATGAAGACAGGCCTGATTACAGGGGGTGTAACAATGTGTTAAAGCTGGGCAAATGAGGACATTTCTTCATGTGCTCATGTATAGGGACATTTCAGCAACCAGCCGGCAGTCCAAGCCACAGCCAATTATCGGAATGGACTGTCAATTTTAGCCATTTTCAGGCCTTTGCAGAAACAGCATAACTAGGCAAACTGAGGGGGAGGGGACTAGACAGGTACATGTGAAGTGAGCCTGGCTCTGTGTGTTCTCTCTCTCTCTCTGAATGTGCTGGGGCAAATGTCTGTGAAAAACAGGACATCTGGATATATCCCAGAACTGCAGCTATGGGGAAATTATTGCTCGACTTACAGCTTTAGACTTGCTTAACAATTTTATTTTTGCAGTGACATGTCTGTAGCTCCTGCTGCTCCCCAGGGACTGATCTGTTTGCAGCCCTCTGGGACAATTCTGCAGTAGTACATGCATTTGGTTATAAATTAGTTACACTCTGCATTGAGATGTCGTCTGAGTCTAATTTATCAGGGAGAAGAGCAATGACCTAGCATAAGTAAAGCTGGAATAACGGGAAAGAATGGGATGAAATAAAGAAAGGGAAAATTTAGGTCAATTATCAGGGAAAATCTCGTGACACAGAGATGAGTCAGGCTGCTGGATAAACCCCCAGTAGAAAGGGCAGAGGGCCTTTTTCTGGGCATATTAAACTGGGTAAAATGCTAATAAACGTAGCAGAGAGAATAGAGATGGACTGGGTCATTTAAAGGGCTACTAGACACTATCCTTAGCTGGTATCAAGCCACGGAATTCATTGTTGTGACATCAGTTACACCAGCTGAGGATCTGACAGTGTGATCGACATGTGCTAGGTCCCTCAGCTGGAGCACCCCGATTTCAGTGACACCAGGAAACCTTCAGACAGGAGTATTGTGCTGGAGAAAATACAAGAGAGCAACTTGATGGCTCCCCAGCCATGGGGCCTGCAATCTGTGGGGTAAATCTGTACTGCAAGGAGGGCACTCTCTTTTCTGCTAGTGCCATCTGACCTCTTCTCAGATTCTCACTCTGATCCATAACATCGCACCATATATGGTTTTTCAGAAACATCCATGTGCCTCTGCCATTCTCACTGCATTCTGCCTTCTCAGTGTAGCAGGACACTTACCTGCACCAGAGCGGGAGAGGCAGAGACAATTTCCTCTGTCTGATGTCAAAGAGCAGCCTGGGTCTCTCTTATGCCTGCCCTGGCTGACCGCACCAGAGCCTTCATTTTAATGCAGCCTCCTACTGGGCACGTTTACACTGTGATTTTCTACATTCAGCTCCTTGAGGCACCTTTGAAAATCCCAGCCTTAACAGACAGGGAATCGCTAAGGATCTGTCACAAGGGTCAGACTCATGCTGGATACCAGGACGCAAGTGTCATTATGCATACAACACCCCATGCCATCCTTCAGATCATTAATGAAGATGTTGAACAAAACCAGCCCCAGGACTGACCCCTGGGCCACTCCGCTCATGAACGGCTGCCAACTAGACACTGAGCTGTTGATCACAACATGTTGAGCCCGATGACCTAGCCAGATTTCTACCCACCTTATAGTCCATTCATCCAACCCATACTTCTGTAACTTGCTGGCAAAGGCGTATCAAAAGCTTTGCTAAATTCAAGTAATATAACATCCTCTGCTTTCCCCACATCCACAGAATCAGTCATCTCATCATAGAAGGCAATCAGGTTGGTCAGGCATGACTTGCCCTTGGTGAATCCATGATGACTGTTCCTGATCACCTTCCTCTCCTCCAAGTGCTTCAGAATGGATTCCTTGAGGACCTGCTTCATGATTTTTCCGGGGTCTGAGGTGAGGCTGACTGGTCTGTAGTTACCCTGATCTTCCTCCTTCCCTTTTTTGAAGATAGGCACCATATTTGCCTTTTTCCAATCATCCAGGACCTCCCGTGATCACCACGAATTTTCAAGGATAATGGCCAACGGCTCTGCAATCACATCAGCCAACTCCCTCAGTACCTTCGGATGCATTGCACCCGGCCTCATGTGAAATTTGTGCTGGACTTTCGAAATAGGGTTATTTCAGCACTGCTCACCTTCTCCCCAAACTGTGTTGCCCAGTGCAGTAGTCTGGGAGCTGACCTTGTCTGTGAAGACAGAGGCAAAAAAAGCATTGAGTACCTCAGCTTTTTTCACAGCATCTGTCACTAGGTTGCCTCCCCCATTCAGTGAGGACCTTCTTCTTGTTGCTAATATGTCTGTAGAAACCCTTCTTGTTACCCTTCATGTCCCTTGCTGGCTGCAGCTCAGGTTGTGCTTTGGACTTCCAGATGTCACTCCTGCAATGAAGCAGACAAACGCCATGGCACTCTGACCCCGGACATGGCGGAGAAGGCATGGATGAAATGCATCTGGATAACGCAGGCATTGAAATCGATAGATCTGGAATTCAAGCAGAAGATGCTCAGCATGGTGGGTAGGGTGGAGACAGATCAGCCCAAGTCTGCCAATGCCAGAATCAAAAGGAAATAGTACATAGGGAGGTGCAGACTGTGATCCATCCATATGACAGCTAGGATAATGTAGTTACTCCAAGATTGCTATAACATACAATGAGCACAGAGGGATGCCATACGCCAGCCCAGCAATTCCTGTGAGGATGAAGGCCAAGTGGCTGAGGACCGTCTCGTTCACAGCTGACATCTCATGCACTCAATGTCCTCTGACGGTCCATAAAACACCTGCAGTAACAGCAGCATTATTCGTTTGCATGTCAGATACAAAAAATGCTACATTAAAAGAACATTATTAAGGTTACAAAGTCAAGCACGTAAAAGTTAGGAGGTGACAGAATTAAGATGGCCTGCCAGCCCTCCTTGGATGTACACATTATGATACAATTTTTATTACATCACATATCATATTTCCACAGGACCTCTTCCTCAGTCAGTGCATAGAATAGACAGTGCGCACTTAATGAGCAGCTATTCAAAATCTGATTTCACCCCCTTGATCAGCGTGTGACCCTGGCCTTATTCACTGCACTCTGTTTAAACCCTGCACTGAAGACAGAGTAATTCATTTCCTCCTGGGCTTTCCTATGGGGCTAATCGCTGCAGTATCTGCCTTAATTTTCCTATGAGTGCTTCACAAACATTAATGAGTTGACTGTCAGCTATTCTGTCCATTGTAGAGATGGGGAAATGAGGCGAAGAGTATCCCCTACTTTGGGGTGGCCAATCTGAGACACCGAGGACGGGGTTCTTCAGAATACTTAGCATTACACAGCACTTCATGTGTTCAAAACACAGTTCCCAGTGGCAGCGGTGAGTGCTCAGCACTTCTGCGAATCAGACCCAGGGTCTCAAATGAGACACCCAGAATATGAGGATCCCAATTAGTGACAGGTTTGCTTTAAGTGACTTACCTAGTATCACACAGCAACTCTGTGGCAGGGGAAAGAATAGAATCCAGTTCTCCAGGGCAGCATTGAACTGCCTTAATCATGAGACCATCCTCTCTCTTCCTAAGAAATCCAATGGAAGCCGCTGCTCTGGAGACCACACAAGAGAAGCCCTCTGAATTTCCCCACATTTGCTTTTCATTTACAGACTAACTAAACACACGATCTCCCCTCTCGCTGTTCTTCCTTTTCCTCCCCCAGCAGAGCGTAAACACTTGCCTTCCACCCACCACTCTCTGCAGCACAGCCTGTGTCTGGATTCAAAATGGAGGGCAGGCCATTTATAACAAGAGCCCCTCCCCTGGGTGTGGTGATTATAGCCAGGGGATGGAGCCAGGGCCCCATATATACAGCTCTGAGCACAGCTGAAATGGTTTTTTGCTTTAGATAGAAAGGGAGGAAAAAAGCCAGGTGTTTGTAGCTGAGACTGGGGTTGGTTTTACTCATGGTCTGTTTTCTTCTAGATCAACTTTTCTGTGTGCTGGGCCTTCCCCAGAAAACAGGGGAAAGGACTGCTTGTACAAGTCAGTAAAAGAGGAGTTTAGGAGACCTGATGTTTATTTCCCTCTTGCTTGAAGTCAGTGTAACATTGCCGTTATCTCCACAGCTTCCCCTTCCTGTGACCCAAGTGGGCAATTCTAGCTCCCAAGGGCAAATATCAGCAGGGGCAAATGAACTCTAAGCAGCCTGAACGTCCCTTTATGCAGTTTCCTCTCAGGACGCTGAGTCATACACCTCCTCTTCCCTCTGGCAAGAGCAGCCTAAATAATTCCTCTCCCCCTTTTGTGCCTATGCCTCCCAAATACTTCCGTGAGGCTAGCTCAGAAGGGCTCCGCTGTTACGACACCCAGCAAACCTTAGAGGATTTTGGGGTGTTTCAGGGATCTTCAGCTTAGATACCAGAAGCGTTGCTGCACAGCAAGATAGGGAAGTGGAGAACATGAAGGAGTAAAGAGCATGGAGAGAGCCTGGCAACCAGCTTGATTATAAAAGTTATTTTATTGCCAGGTCTATAGAGTAATAGCCATAGAAGAAGAGACCAATAAACAAAACAGTTACACTATTACACGGTTTCCATTGGTGTATTGAGGAAATCTAGACCAAGTTTGATTACAAGTCAGGTTTAGAAAGTTATACCTGGAGCGAGAGAGAGAGAGAGAGAGTTGGGGTCTCACCACTCAGGTCAAAGGCTCCCAGGAGACAGGCTGTTCAGCTGTGGGTGGTGTGCTGGAAACAGGCAGAGCCCCCAACACGATCAATCAGGAAAAGGTGAAGTGCCAGGGGAACTGAGGCAGCTTTTGGATCCAGGCAACAGAGCAGAGTTTTGAACTTGGGTAATATTTTTGTAGGGAAATATCAATGGTGCCAGGGAGAAAATTTGATTTGTTTATGGGTAAACGATGACTCAAGGGAGTAAACCAAAGTCGTTTTGTTTTGTGTGGACATTAAGAAATGATCATTCCTGGCTATGTGCGATGTTACTTGGAGGGAGCTCACAATGCAATCAGGTCGATTCAGTATTTTCATTATCAATAAGGATCTATGACTAGAATTGATCTGAAAACTGTTGAGCCGGGTGTGTGCAGGTGTGGGATCATTAACATCTGGAGCAGAAATCCCCCATCATGCCGTGCTTCCCTGCTTCTCTGGTCCCAGAGTTCAGTGCGGTCCCTGCCTTGGAATCTCAGTTCTTCATTCCGTATGTTAATGGAAAAGCCTCCTTTTCACATCTTTGGTGCCAATTCATTTTCAGTGCCCACCGCTGGACTCCCTCCAATTTGTCCACACCTTTCCTGTAGCAGGGGGCCCAAAACTGGACAGAAAACTTCAAATGAGGCGTCACCAGTGCCAAATAGAGGGGAATAATCACTCCCCTCAATCTGTTGGTAGTGCTCCTACTAATGCAGCCCAATATGCTATTATCCTTCTTGGCAATAAGGGCACACTGTTGACTCATGTCCACCTTCTTGCCCACTGTAACCCCCAGGTCCTTTTCCGCAGAACTGCTGCCTAGCCCGTCAGTCCCCAGTCTGTAGCAGTGCATGGGATTCTTCCATCCTAAGTGCAGGAGTCTGCACTTGTCCTTGTTGAAACTCAGCATATTTCTTTTGGCCCAATCCTCCAATTTGTCTAGGTCACTCTGTATCCTATCCCTGCCTTCCAGCGTATCTAGCACTCTCCCCAGCTTAGCATCATCTGCAAATTAGATGAGGGTGCAATGCACCCCATCCTCCAGATCATTAATGAAAATGCTGAACAAAACTGGCCCCGTGACAGACCTCTGGGACACTCTGATTGTGACCGGCTTCTAGCTAGACATTGATTCCTTGATAACTACCCATTGAGGCCAATGATCTAGCCAGCTTTCTATCTACTTTATAGTCCATTCTTCTAACCCACACTTCTTTAATGTGCTGGCAAGGATACTGTGGGAGACCCAGGGCCCAAGCATAATTATTTTGGGCCTAGTACAAACTTGTAACACAGGCCCCCTCCCACACACATACCACAATCCCTCATCCATACATACAAGCTCATGAGCCATGACATTTTTTTTCTCATGGCAATGGGGGTTGCAGCCAGGGCTAGGACCCCAAGAGATTCTGGGCCCCAGTAAAGTGTAGCCTTTCCCTCCCATGTGGGGGCCCACAATGAGTTGTTCTTAGAGGAGGTATTAAAACAAATATATAAATTAAACAGTAATAAATCACCAGGACCAGATGAGATTCACTCAAGAGTTCTGAAGGAATTCAAATGTGAAATTGCAGAAATACTAACTGGTATGTAACCTATCATTTAAATAAGCTTCTGTACCAGATAACTGGAGGATAGCTAAGGTGACACCAATTATTTAAAAAGGCTCCAGAGGCAATCCTGGCAATTACAGGCGGGTAAGCTAAACTTTAGTACAAAGCAAATTAGCTGAAAAAATAGTAAAGAGAAGAATCACCAGAAACATAAATGAACATGATTTGTTGGGGAAGAGACAACATGGTTTTTCTAAAGGGAAATCATGGCACAGCAATCTGTTAGAATTCTTTGATGGGTTGTACAAAATGTGTACAAGGATAATCCAGTGGATAGAGTGTACTTAGATTTTCAGAAAGCCTTTGATAAGGTCTCTCACTAATGGTCTTAAGCAAAGTAAGCAGTCATGGAATAAGAGGGAAGATCCTCTCCTGGATCAGTAACTGGTTAAAAGATAGGAAAAAATGGATAGGAATAAATGGCCATTTTCAGAATGGAAAGAGATAAATAGTGGTGTCCTCCAGGGGTCTGTCCTGGGACCAGTATTGTTCAGTATATTCATAAATGATCTGGAAAAAGGGGTAAACAGTGAGGTGGCAAAATTTGCAGATGATGCAAAGCTACTCACAATAGTTAACCCCAAAGGAGACTGCTAAGAGTTACAAAGGGATCCCACAAAACTAGGTGACTGGGCAACAAAATGGCAGATTAAATTCAATGTTGATAAATGCAAAGTAATACACATTGGAAAAGAGAATCCAAACTATACAAATAAAATGATGGCATCTATATTAGCCGTTAACATTCAAGAAAGAAATCTTGAAGTCATTGTGGATAGTTCTCTGAAAACAGCCACTCAGTGTGCAGTGGCAACCAGGGGTCACCAAGTGAAATGAATAGGCAGCATGCTAAAGACAAATAAAAGGCAGCACTTCTTCACACAAGGCAGAGCCAACCTGTGGAAGTCGTTGGCCAAAACCATAATGGGGGTTCAAAAAAGAACTAGGTAAGTACATGGAGGAGAGGTCCATCAATGGCTATTAGCCAAGATGCTCAGGGAGGCAACCCCATGCTCTGGGGTCCCTCAAGCTCTGGCTGTCAGAAGCTGGGAGTGGATGAAATTTTGACCTCAATAAAAATGTTTCCCTTCATCCATTTTTGGGGGTGGGTTTTCACAGAAAACTGATCATTTTTCACTGAAAACTCCATTGCCATGGCGCCCCCCCAGCTGCAGCTGCCTGGGTCCCTAAGAGAAATCGGAGCCTTTTCATCTGCCTTTTCATCATAACAGCAATGAAGGTTGCACTGATTTGAGTCTATGGCTGCACTCTGGGTATGGAAAGGTCTAAATCTCCCGCCCAGACTATGGCTGGGGTTTTTTGCCTCACCAGCTATGCTAACCAGCCTGCCACCCTCTGTGCAGTCCTCTCTGCCCTTTACAATGGCCTCTTTACTGTATTGAAGCAAGGTTACAGCTGTAACAGCATCATCGGTACCACTCGGCCACTGTACGCATACTGCTGACAGCCTGGATTGCAGGAATAGAGCCTGCGGCAGGACTTGTGCTGCTGTCCAGGTGGTTTCATCACCGAGCATCCCCTGGGATTGTGCTTCCTGCAGTTTGCCATTGGCCGTGACGGGGTTAAAGCTGGCACACACTGAACCAATCAGCTAAGAGTCCCAGTTGGCCAAGTGGCCCCCAAGGAAATGGGCAAACATGCTTCATAAGGATAGTTGCAGCCTGTCTGAGCAGACACTGCCTGCTGCCCTTGCAAGCTCTACGCTGACTCCTTCTCCGTTAGGGTGCGGACCTCTGTTGGCAGCTGCTCCCCTTCTCGCAGGCATTGGGTACGTTGGCAGGTTTATCTGTCCTTAAATCTCTCAAACAACAAGGGAAGGGTAAAGGCTGCCAGCTGTTGAGATGGGCAGATGTCCTGTGCAGCGGCAGCTGACTCTGCTGGGTTGTGGGTGTGACTCGATGACAGGAGCTGGAGAGCAGGCAGCACTAGGTAGCTGGGGAACCCTCCAATCCATGTGCCAATGGTTCTTGTGGGATGATTCCAGGTACACAGAAACCCCAGATTCAAAGGGAGCTGGGAGTGTGAAAACGCTGATGACCCAACACAGTCCCATTTCCAGAGGTTCTATGTGCTCTGGACCAAAGAAGACCCCATGAAATATCAGTGGGTAATTCCCAAATTACTTCAGATTTATTTGCTTCTGGAAATTGAATCGGCAAATCCCTGTTCAAAGCTTTTATTCTCTGGCTGGATTGTTAACACAGGAATTCTTAAGGCAAATGGAATAGTTCTGTTTTCTGACTAGATGAGGGTTCCAGCATTTCTGCCCTGTGGAACCTCCTCAAAGTTACAGGGCATCCTGCATCTCTGCCCGCTTTGTGGTCTCCGAGTGTCAGATGTCAGCCTCGTCCCTTTTCCTCTCCTGGGGTGGAATCCCACCATCCTGCCCTCAGAGTGGACCTTGGCCTGCAGCACATTGTGGGTTAACTGGCCTTGCCCGTCAGGACCGACTGGGTTTGGCAACTGGGAGTGACCAGCCAGCCTTACTGACCAAAGTATTGTTTTATCTGAACAGTAGGAATAAACCATCACAGTAGAGAAAAAAGGGATTCAAAACAGCAGTGTACTTCTCTCTTAACTTGAGACCTCCCACTGTGACAAGCCAAGATTTCATTACATGCATGTATGTCGAAAGCGTTTCCTTTAGAAAGTATTTCAGAGGTATTCCAACTACTGTTTGCAATGGGCTTATTCTATTAATGTTTTCTTCTGTGAGCAGTTGCATGATACTGTCTCCTGGTAACTGACCAGAAGTAGTTTCTATCACTTAAATTCTCTGTTGTTAACACATTAACGTTACAATACTTCCATGAGACTTTCCAAAAAGTCATGAGACAATAGACCTGCTGGTGTGTGTTTCAGCAAAGGGTAGAGATGAGGTGCAGAAAAGGAATTAGATAGTGGTTGTATGTAATTTAGGCCCATCACCTCTTACACAAGAATGGTTGAAGTGACTTGCGCACACAGCTGCATATGAGTGCAAAATTAATCTTTGCACTATTCACAATTTGTGAGGCCACTGTTGAAGAAAACAGTCTTCTCTTCTGTTTGGGTGGGCAAGGAAAATACCTTTACTACAAGGTAATTACCTGGGGCAACAGCTTTAGCTGAACTGTGCCCCCAATCAGTGTCGTGTGAGGGTTTTTATACAGCCTTATTACCAAGTCATTGTTATACAGCAAAATGCATTAAGCATGCATAAAAAGAAGACATAACAGTCAGTTTGCACAAACAGTGCCACATATACAAGGAACTTTCCGTATTTGGTTACAAAGGAAGGCATGCGCATAGCTTATTGTTAAAATGGAAAAGTACAACTTCAGTTAAAAGAAAGAGACAGTCGGGCAGTTTACTTATCTCATTTAGCTTCAGAGAAAACTTTTGCCCACACCTTGCTGACCATGCTTATCGGTCAGTGCATTCCTAACTGCCTCTTAGCTTTCAGCTACATGCTCAAACTGTCTTTGTGACAAACTTCATGTTTCCACACCACCCCCTCTCCTGCCAAGATGAAGTAGCTGTCTATGTTCACTTGTAAGTTGCCAAATATGTACAGAACCCTTGCCTGAGGAGAGGATGGGGCCCTGTGAGGATAACGAGAAGCCTGTAGGATGATCAGCCTCTCTGGATACAGTTGACACTGGCCAGGAAAAGCTCTTCAGCTTCTCCTGCAGGGATTCGTGGAGTTCAGAGTGTAGCACTGGCAGCGTTTGGTAAGTGAATGTTAATAGAGCCCGGTTCTAATCGAATTTACACACATAAATCTGGAGTGATGCTGTTGCAGTCAATGTTCCTGAACTCAGAAACTGGAAAATTCACAGTAGTGAGGATTTTTTTAAAAAAAAAGTCTGAGAAGAGCTACGAACATTCCTGATTTCCACCATGAAATGTCTAACTAGTCTGTGTCAGAAGGAAACTTGCCCTGGGAGCAGATTATAGCTTAGCTGTCTATAGTAGGACATCTTCTACCTTCCTCTGAAGCATCTTGTGCTAGCCACTGGATACTGGGCTAGAAATACTAGAGGTCTGATCCAGTCTGTCAATACCTATCTTTATATAGGTGGTGTACGTAGGAACAGCCATACTGGGTCACACCAATGATCAGTCTAGCCCAGTATCCTGTCTACCAACAGTGACAAATGCCAGGTGGTTCAGATGGAATGTATAGAACAGGTAAAGCCTATCTTCCTATCACTGGTGTATATCCAAGTCCATGTTTTTTCATACCTTTCTTGACCTCTTGGTCTCTAGACTTGCACTGAGAGCAGAATGATATCTCCTTCTATATCATCTAGTTTCCTGTTATTTTTCCTTTCAGGAAGTAAAGTTCAAAACTCCTCAGACCTGCCCAGTGTGTCATGTCAGCTATCAATGACACCAAATTCCAATCTGCAGTGTTCCTTCTCACCGGAATACCTGGCCTGGAAGACGTCCATGTCTGGATTTCTATCCCCTTCAGCTTAATGTATGTTACTTCGATATTAGGAAATTCAGTCATTCTTTTCATTATAAAAACAGATCCAAACCTCCACGAGCCCATGTACATTTTCCTTTCCATGTTGGCCATCACAGATCTTGGCTTATTGATATCCACCATGCCAACGACAATGGGCATATTCTGGTTTAACTCTAGGGAGATCAGCCATGATGCCTGTTTTGTCCAGCTGTTCTTCATCCACTCGCTTTCCTGTATTGAATCCGCCCTGCTCTTGTCCATGGCCTTTGACCGCTTTGTTGCGATCTGTAACCCTCTAAGATATGCTTCCATCTTAACTCCCCCAAGAATAGCCAAGATGGGACTGGTGTCTCTGATAAGAGGGGTGGCCCTAATATTCCCACTACCCATTATCCTGAAACAGTACCGATACTGTCAAGCCAACATCCTCTCCCATTCGTACTGCCTGAACCAGGAGGTCATGACGATGGCTTGTTCAGATATCAGAGTCAATATCATCTATGGCTTCTTTATGACAGTCTTTTCAGTGGGTTTGGACTTGCTGTTCATCCTCCTATCCTATGTTATGATCCTCAAAACGGTGCTGAGCTTCACTTCCCACGCAAAGCGCCTCAAGGCCCTGAACACCTGCGTCTCCCACGTGTGCATCGTCCTGCTTTCCTACATGCCAGCGATTGGCTTGTCTGTGCTATACAGATTCGTGAAGAGCTCTTCTCCCTTGCTTCAGAATGTCCTGGGTAATGTCCATTTGCTGACCCCACCACTGATGAACCCAATTGTGTACAGCGTGAAAACCAAACACATTCGTGCAAGGATAATCAGGGTGTTTGTCAAGTGAAGGTTCAGTTCATCAGCAGCTCCAGAAAATCAAACCTCTGTAACTGGCTCCTTGCTATCCTGACTTTCCACAGTGCAGAGGGCAGCTCTGGGGCAGCAAAGCATCCAGCTGGTCAAGCTCACAAGTTGGTTCTGTGGTTTCTACAGTGCTCTGTAACTCAAAGTCCAAGGTCACACAGGGAGTCTGTGCCACAGCTCGGAAGTAAATGTGAGTTGCCTTATTACTGGTGCCCTATCTTAGCCACAAGATTCTCCTTCCTTTTCCCAGCCACAGAATGGGAGCAGAAGGTAACGACCACTAAATAAGAGATCAAAACTCTTCTCCTTTTTGTGCTCCTGTTGCACACGGCTCTGCGTGTTCCTGTCAGACGTAAAAACGTCCAGTTCTTTTGTTGAATCCTCCTAATCTCCTAAGCAACAGCAGCTGGTGGCCAGGATCTCCACGCATTCATTATGCATATTTTAAATAAAATATGTCAAGATCAAGCTCACTCAATTGTCATGGGGTCTGGGTTTAGAACAGAATTTATTATTATTTTTCAGTCTTTTTCTGGTCCGAGAGTGCAGCTAGGGATGTGAAGCACCCAAAGTAGAACATAATCCCTGGCTCTTTCTGGCTAAACTAGGCACTTGATCTGGTATCTGGTGTATTTAGCAGCACCAAAGCCATGCACAAGAACGATGGGCCTGGAGTGGGATGGGACCCAGCAGTTGGCTATACAGGGATCCTTCACTCAGGGCTTAATAATAAACCCTAGCTCTCATACAGTACTTCTCATCAGGAGATTGATTAATTAAACAATAATCTATGAGCACAGGACCAGATGGGATTCATCCAACAGTTCTGAAGGTATGCAAACATGAAATTGTGGAACTGCTAAACTTTGTAATATAACTTATCATTTAAATCGGCTTCTGTTCCAGATGACTTGGGGATAGTTAATGTGACAACAATTTTTAAAGAAGGTTCCAGAGGCGATCCCAGCAATTATAGGTCACAAAACTTCTGTATCACGCAAATCGATTGAAACTATAGTAAAGAATTATCAGACACATAGATGAACACGATTTGTTAGGGAAGAGTCAACATGATTTCTGTACAGGGAAATCATACCTCACCAATTTACTAGAATTCTTTGAGGGGTCAACGAACACATGGACAAGGGTGATCCACTGGATATATTGTATTTAGATTTTCAGAGAGCCTTTGACAAGCTCCTTCACCAAACACTCTTAAGCAAAGTAAGCTGTCAAGGGATAACAGAAAAGCTTCTTTCCTGGATCAGTAACTGGTTAAAAGATAGGAAACAAAGAGTGGGAATAAATGGTCAGTTTTCAGAACTGAGAGGGGTAAATAGGGTGTCCCTCAGGGGTCTATAATGGGACCAGTACTGTTCAACACATTCATAAGTGATCAGGAAAAAGGGGTAAACAGGTGGCAAAATTGTCAGATGATACAAAATTACTCAAGATAATTAAGCCCAATGCTGACTGTGAAGCATTACAAAGGGATCTCACAAAACTTGGTAACTGGGCAACAAAATAGCAGATAAAATTCAGTGTTAACTGCTAAGGAATGCACGTTGGAAAACTTAATCTCAACTATACATATAAAATGACAGGGTCTAAATTAGCTGTTACCACTCCACAAAGAGATCTTGGAATCTCTATGGATAATTCTCTGAAAGCATCCACTCAGTGTGCAGCAGCCATCAAAAAGTTAATAGAATGGTTTATAGAACCATTAGGAAAGGGATAGATAATATAACAGAAAATATCATAATGCCATTGTATAAGCCCATGGTTTGCCCACATCTTGAATACTGTGTGCAGTTCTGGTCGCCCATCTCAAAAAATATATATTTGAATTGGAAGTAGTACTGTGAAGAGTGAAAAAAATGATTATGGGTATGGAACGATTTCCATATAAGGAGAGATTAATAAGACTGGGCTTATTAATAGGTTCTGACAGAGATCTATTTAATCATGACTGGTGTGGCGAAAGTGACTGAGAAAGTGTTATTTATCTCTTCTCATAAAACAAGAGCCAGGGATCAGCCAATGAAATAAAGAGGCAGCAGGTTTAAAAGAAAAGGAAGATCTTTGTCACACAACGGGCAGGCAGCCTGTGAAACTCATTGTCAGGGAATGTTGTGAAGGTCAAAAGTATAACTGGGCCCAGGAAAGAATGACACAGGCCTAGGGAGGGCAGGTCCATCAATGGCTATCAGTCAAGCTGGTCAGGGAGGCAGCCCCATGCTCTGGGTGTCTCTAAACCTCTGACTGCCTGAAGCTGGGTCTAAGTGACAATGGATGGATTAGTCACTAAACTGCCCTGTTCTGGTCACTCCCTCTGAAGCATCTTGCACTGGCCACTGTCGGCAGACAGGACACTGGGCTCCATGGACCATTGGTCTCACCCAATACGGCCATTCTTGTGTTCTTAGATTGTTCCATGGATGGATGGGTCACCACAGACTGGCCATCTCCAGGGGCTCACTCTTCCATAGAGCCAGCATAGCCCCCCCAGCAGAGTTCCCAGGGCTGGTTAGTACGGGAGGCTTATAGCGGGCTGGTGCTGAGACCTAGGGGTCTGATAAGAAGAGTTACAGAGTCTCACGGTTTGAGCTAGATCTTGACTGGAAAATAGAGGATATTCCCCCCACGAAAAATTTTGACCCATAGTAAAATGTTTCTTTTTCATCCATTTGTGGGAGAGTTCATATAAAACTGATAATTTTTCATTGAAATTATAGTCAGTTGCCATGGTGCTGCTGACAAAATGAAGAAAGGGAAACTGAAGAATATGGACCGTGAACTTCAGAAAATCAGACTGACTCCCTCAGGGAGCTGATGGGCAGGATCCCCTGGAAGGCTAATCTGAGCAGGAAAAGGAGTCCAAGGGAGATGACTGTATTTTAAAGAAACCTTTATGAGGGTGCAGGGAGAAACCAACCGTGTGTACAGATAAAATAGCAAATAGGTTAACTTAATGAAGAAAACTTACATGAGCTTTAGCACAAAAAGGAAGCTTACGAGAAGTGGAAGCTTGGACAGATGACTAGAGAGGAATATAAAAATCCTGCTTGATCATGCAGGGGGAAGATCAGGAAGGCAAACAAGGTAACAAGGTAACAAAAATGGGGTTCCTACAGCTCTGTTAATAACAAGGAGGAGGTCAGGAAACATGTGGGCCCCTTACTGAATGGGGGAGGCAACCTAGAGAGATGATGTGGAAAAAGCTGAAGTACTCAATGCTTTTTTGTCCTCTGTCTTCACAGACAAGGCCAGCTCCCAAACTACTGCACTGGGCAGCACAGAATAGCACAGCAGCCTTCAGCACTGAAGGAACAGGGTCAGGACTATATAGATAAGCTGGACTAGCACAAGTCCATGCGGCTGGATGGAGTGCATCCAAGGGTGCTGAGGGAGTTGGCTGATGTGATTGCAGAGCCACTGGCCATTATCTTTGAACATTAGTGGTGATTGGGGAAGATCCCGGATGATTGGAAAAGGCAAATCTAGTGCCCATCTTCAAAAAAGGGAAGAAGGAGGATCTGAGGATCTACAGACCAGTCAGCTTAGCCTCCATCCCTGGAAAAATCATGTAGCAGGTCCTCAAGGAAACCATTTTGAGGTGATCAGGAACAGTCAGCATGGACTCAGCAAGTGTAAGCGGAGGAATAGGCCCGCTATTGTGGGGAACTTTCCTGGCTTATGCACTACTCCGGAGGAGATGGCTAGCAAAAGGATCTGAGTCCTTGCTCCCACACCCTTTACCCAGAGGCCGGCCTGATCTCGAGGGCTCCCCACCCACTCTCCTGTGTGGTGGGGTCGCTGTAACCCCAACAAGGCTGGGCCCAGGATTCCTGGGGCTCAACCCCCAAATATTGCCACGGTCCCTTAGGGCAGGGGCTAGGGTGTCCCAACTGCAAGGTACTAACTCTGCACCAGGCGCTTTCCTGACCCACTGATCAGTGCATGCAGTGCACAGCCGTACAATGTATTACACAAACAGCAATCAAACATAAAGTAAACAAATAAGAAAAGAAGGAAAGGGTGTTTTCCTTTAACTTAACACTGCCCTTGCCCGGGGGCCCCACACACGGAGTATCTGGGGTGTAAGGTTGGTTCACAGTCTATGTCACACGTCGCAGGCCCTGCCCAGGCCTGCCTTTGCTGCAGGGATGCTGCGGGTCAGACACGGGCTCTGGGGTAGAAGGGCCTTCTCCCCAGTGACAGCCTCCCCGTCGGGGTCACGATCCCCCTCTGAGTCTGGCCTGCGCGGCCTCTGGGCTGGAGGCATCTCCCCGCACCAGGCCCTGCCCAGGGTCTCCCTCACGTCGCTGCCCAGACTTTCACTCACCGCACCCGGCCCCAGACGGCTCCAGCCCCAGCCCCTGCATGGCTATGCTCAGTGCAGCTGGGCTCGGCTCGGCTTTCTGAGTGCCCCTCTGGCTCTGCTGCTGTGGGTCATCTCAGCTCCCTGGGCCTCTCTTCTGGCCTCCAGCCGCCTGCTGCTCTGTCCTTAGCTCGGCCCCGCTCTCTGCCCAGGCAGCTCCAGCTCACATGAAGGAGTGGAACCCCTTGCCATCCTGACTCCCTCATTGGCCTGCCCACCCTGTCAATCAGGCTGACCTGAGTTGGCATCTCTCCACTGGCTCTGGGGGCTGTGTCTGTTTCAGGGCCCTGCTTCCTCAAGAGATGCCAGCCAAAAACACCCACTAAGTTTCAGTAAGGGGCTAATAAACCCCTTACTTTCCCCCCTGCTAAAATTCTGCCACACCCAGGATTTTCACACCAGTGCATCTAGGTCGCATATTAACAGCATTTACCAGCATTCTGTTATACATAAAAAAACACATCATTAACAATTGACAAAAAGAACATTTAACATATTTAACACTCCATGTCCACTTCTCTATGTTATACATGATAATATTCATCAGCAGTCGATAGAGGTCATAACAATCATCCCTAAATTTAATGGGTGGTACACCCTTATTAGTTCTCTGGGATCTTCTTAAGACTGGGGTTCCTCATCCATATGCCCTATGCTCCTGTCCTCGGATAACACTTGGTCAGTTTGAGGGGTCTGGCCATTTTCATTATGGTTTGGGGTTGCCCCACTCTGTTCCCCTTGGTATTCGGACTGTGGGACTAGAAACATTCCACCATGAGTTTCAGTCTCCTCAGGGAATGATGGCCTATGTCTCCTATGGTCCCCTGAGCATATTAAAGGTGCAACGTTTTAGCTGGTCCCTATGTACTACTCTCTCAGGGCCTCCTCGTTCAGGCTGGATAGTGTAAACTAGCATCTCAGGGTTGTTATGAGCAACTATAATGTAGGGATTCGACTCCAACTTGTCCTGTATTTTATTGCGCCCCCGGTGTCTGTGGTTACGAACCCGTACACCGTCATGAGGCCTGATGAGAGCCCCACTGGATTTGTGATCATAAGTCCTTTTCCTACTTTGGACTCTGTCTTTAGCTGTACCGAGAGCAACTTCAAAGGCAGTCTTCAGTCTGTCATGGTGACCTTTGACCCAGTCATCCAAATTAGTCACCTCATCCTCCTCAGGGTCCTCTCTGCCCAGAATATCTAACAGCAACCTGGGATCTCTCCAGAACATCAGATAAAAAGCATAACTGGTCGACGGATGAAGGTGGCTGTTATAAGCCAACACCAGCTCAGGGAGATGATCCTGCCAGGCTCTCTTCTTTTCAGGTGGAAGTGTTCTTAGCATGTCATGCATCGTACGGTTAAACTTTTCACACTGAGCATTTCCTTGTGGGTGATAGGCTGTTGTTCAGCTTTTGGCTATACCGTACAGTTTGCACAATTCTTATGTCACCTCAGATTCAAAATTCCTTCCCTGGTACAAATGTAATGGTGCTGGACAACTATAGTACACAAACCAGTGTTTTATGAGGGCTTCAGACGTTTTCCGTGCCATCTGGTTTTTAGCTGGAACTGCGACAGTGAATCGGGTAAACAAGTCCGTGAGAACCAATATGTTCTCATACCCCTCTGAAGATCTCTCTGGTCGTGTGTAGTCCATGGCTAAGACCTCCATTGGGGCAGTCACATCAGTACAAGTCAAAGGGGCTCGGTGGCAGGAAACACACCCTTGGCTAGGGCACACCGTTTGCACTGACAGATCCACGATTGCACGTTGCTATTCATTGTGGGCCAGTAGTAGTATCTCCTCATCACCTCAAAGAGTGCTCCTGTCTCCAGAATGCCTCCAATGATCATGCCTGGCTTCGTAAACTTGCTGGCATAGTGACACAGGCACCACTAACTGCCACATTTCTTCACCATCTTGGGGATGGTATGTCAACCGTAACAGCACTCCACAGTGCAATCTAAGTCATTCCCACTGTCTGGTCAGCTTCTTAGACCGGGGGTATTTGACCCTAGATACTTGGCCTGGTTTCATTCAACTCGTGACTACTGCTAAAACAGGTCCGGTGTCACCTTCTCGTTGCAGAGTTTGAATCTCCTCCCATGAGTACCCTGAGATTATTGTGCTATCCCCTTTTACCAGGTTTTGTACTGCATCCTGTACCGGCATGTCATCCAATGTCTGCAGGAATGACAAGGAAATCTTTCTCCAAATCTCTGCCTTCTTCTGGTTCCTCCTCTAGGGACAATCTAGACAAGGTGCCTGCACTGACATTCTGCTTTCCAGGTTTATACTGTACTTCAAAAGTGAATTCAGCAAGTTGCGATACCCACCGGTATTCAACTGCACCTGAGTTAGTCATTGCAAGGTATCAGAGTGGATTGTGGTCCGAGATCACCGTGAATTTAGATTACACTAAATAATCCTTAAATTTTTCAGTGACAGCCCATTTCAAGGTCAGCAATTCCATTTTAAATGCACTGTAGTTTTTGTCATTTCTTTCTGACCTTCTCAACCCTCGGCTTGTATATGCGATCACACGTTCAGCCCACTCTTGCCTTTGGCTGAGCACTGCTCCCAGGCCTTGCAGACTTCCATCAGTTGTCACTATAAATGTCAGTCTAAAGTCGGGGTATGGGAGTACAGGTGGTGACATTAACCAGTGTCTTAACTCATCAAAAGCTGCCTGACAGGCAACATCCCATATAAACCTTTCCTCTGAGCTGGTTGGCCTACTATTCCATATGGGGGGGCAGCAATGTGCGCAAACTTTGGAACAAATCATCTGTAATAGCTCATGAAGCTGAGAGACTGCTGTACTTGCTTGGTGTTCTTGGGGACTGGCCAATTTTCCAGCACCTTGGTCTTCTCCTCATCTACCTGGATTCTATCCTTTGAAATAACACAGCCCAAGAATTTGACTTTTTCACGTAGGAGGCAAGACTTGCTTTGCTTCAGCTTCAACCTGTGTTCCTTCAACCGTGTGAAAACCAAGTCCAATTTTTCCATATGAGTCCGGAAATCTTTGGAAAACACAATGACATCATCCAGGTATATCAGCAAAGTGTCCAGGATATAGTCTTCCAATACTCCATCCATTAGCCTCTGGAAGGTAGCGAGTGCATTGCACAAGCCAAAGGTCATACGGGTCGATTCAAATAGCCCAAACGGAGTCATCACTGCTGTCTTTCCTTGGTCTTGTTCTTCCACTGCCACCTGGAAGTAACCAGCAGTTAGATCGAGGGTTGAAAACACTCTTGCACTTCCTAATGCATCCAGTGACTCTTCCACACGGGGTAGCAGATAGGCATCCTTGCAAGTCATCTCATTCAGTTTCCTGTAGTCACAGCAGAATTGCACCCTACCATATTTTTTTATTACGATCACTGCAGGTGATGCCCAAGGGCTGTGACTTTCTTTAAGAACACCTTGGGCCACTAGGTCTTGGATATGTCTTTTTACCTCCTGGAACACTCATGGGGAGATCCTCCGGTGTCTCTGCTTTATCGGGACAGCATCTCCAGTGGGTATTTGATGTGTCACCCTGGTGGTGTAACCAAGGTCTCGCTCATCTCTGGAAAAGACGTCTTGATGTTCCTCCAGTAGTGCCTGCAAATGACTAGCTTGTGTAGGGGTTAAGTTCTGGAGGTCCACGTGAACTGGAATGGGTAGCTCCCCATCGGGTGCCACCTGCAGTGATATGCACTGTGCTCTCTTTTCTACTTTTGTCACCCGCAGCTCATCCCCGTCTTCTTCCAAAGCCACCCTCACTGGGGGGACAACTCCTTCAGGTCAGTGTACCTTTGCCACTCTGGTCCGGGGACACAATTTTATGGTCTTCTCACTTGAGTTTAACAGCCTGACTGGCACTTTTCCTTTGCTGGCATTAGCAAGTATATTTGCAACCAAGAGTCCATTAGAGAGACTGGCCCCAAGTGTTGGCTCAACAATCACTTCGTACCCTGCAACGTTAATCAATAATCTTCTCACCCCAGGGAGGTATAACCACCTTCTGTCTTCCTACCACCTTAACATAGCTTATTTTTCCCATGGGACCTGAGAAAAGGCCCTGTCTCTCCAATCCGCCTCAGTGTAGCACCCTTTTCAGGTTGCCCATGACGGTTCATCTCCCAGGTCCCTTCCCCTATCATTAGTAATTCTTTCAGCTCTCTGATAATATTCATCCCGAGAATTCCCAGTACCCTATTCTCCATTAAATATTTTCTGAAGCTGTGTCCTGGAGGATAAAGATACATTTCCTGGGAATCAGTCGACTCATGTACCCTATGTCATCTTCAAGGCACCCCACTGCAGGGATGGTTAGTCCATTAGCTGCCGTGAACCGTACAAATTGGGTATTGTGCATGCTCAGATCTCTCCACTTTAGGTAGCTTTGGAAGTAGGATTCGGAAATAGTGGTGACTTCGGAGCCACCGCCTACCAAGCAGCGGGTCCTCACACCTCCTATGGTTATCTCCACTGTCAAGCAGTCTCCAAATGCTCTACCACAGAAGTCATCGAATACACTAGCATCATCAGGGTCTTCCTCCTGACTGCTGGCACTCTGTCCTTTTCCTAGGGACAGCCGTAGAAACCCTTCTGTCCCCACCCGGCCTTGCTCCTGGTGACCCCTTTGGGTTCAGTCGCCTGGAGACCCAGTCTCTTTATTAGTGCACATTCCCGGCTAATATGTGGATCTTCGGGGCCCTGAGGCCTTGGGATGCTTTGGTTTGCTAGCAGGGCTCCTTCCTTTCATCACCTCGGTCATCACTTTCAGCATCTCCCCCTGCTGGATTGTCAGTTTCTCGACCACTTCACTTAAACTTTCTAGTGTTAACTGTGTTTGGGGCAGGGCCTTTTCCCCAGTAGTTGCATTCATTAGGCCCCCACTTTGTGTATGGGTGTCAGGCTTGGCTGTCTTTTCCACCAGAACTTCCTCTTCTTCAGACCATGTAATAGCAGCCTGAATTAGTTCATGGAACTTCTTACCAGGCTCTTCCTTAAACCATATCGGAGCCCCAGCAGTAACTGCTCTTTCAGAATCATATCTGGATCTCGGACTCGTCGAGGGTCTCGCCGCTCCACTTTGCTCATTTTATCCTGGAGATCATATGCGTATGCCCAGACAGTTTCATCAGACTCCTGTTTTCTCTCGAAGAACTCCTTTAGTCGGGTTCCTATAGGTACCTTGTCTCCAGAAACTTCTAGGAGGAGTTCAAACACTTTTTCCACATCTGCTTTTTCTGCCTGTGCCATGAACGTTACTGTGGCCTTGGCCTGGCCCTTAAGGTGTTCCTCAGTGAAGTCCACAAGATCTCCTTCAGGTACTCATAGTACAGCATAGCCACCTTTGCAGACTTGATCCATTCCTCTACTGTAATGTCTCCTGGTCTAGTCGGGAAGCTGCTGAATTCTGCGACCTTCTGCTCCTGTGGGACGTAAATAATAGGAGGTTTCTTAGCTTTTGCTCTCTGTTGGTCTATTACTGCCTTAGACAACGATAAGGCTTTTCTCTGTTCATCTCTGTCTCATTGTAATGCCTCAGCTTGGTCTCAAAATCTGTGCTGGAGTTCAGCAAACACGGCCCGTAATTCTTCAATTCCAGCCATGGTAGGGTCTCAAATAGACCTGGACCGTGCTACCAGAACTCAACCAGTTAACCAACAGGTTGGATCCTATGGAAGGGATCTGGTTCGTGACAATTATGAAAGCAGGGGAATAGTCTCACTATTATGGGAAAATTTCCTGGCTCACACATTACCCCAGTGGAGTTAGCTAGCAAAAGGATCTGAGTCCTCACTCCCACTCCCTTTACCCAGAGGCCTGCCTGACCTCAAGAGCTCCCCTTCCACTCTCCTGTGTGTTGGGATCCCTGTAATCCTGACAAGGCTGGGCCCAGCATTCCTGGAGCTCAACCCCCCATCTAGCCATGGTCCTTTAGGGCAGGGACTAGGGTGCCCCACTCCTGCGTACTAACTCTGCACCGGGCACTTCCCTGACCCACTGATCATTGCATACAGTGCAAAGCAAAACAATTTATTGAACAAACAGCAACCAGAAATCAAATACAAAAATAAGAAAAGATGAGAATGGTATTTTCCTTTAACTCAACGCTGCCCCTGGCCTGGGGCCCCACACACAGAGTCTCTGGGTGTGAGGGACACTCACAGTCTGTGTCACACATCGCAGACCCCTACCCAGGCCTGGCTGCGCGGCAGGGACGCTGCGGGTCAGACACAGGTTCTGGGGGGCAGAGCCTTTCTCCGCAGCATAAGTTCCCCCGCCCCCCGTCGGAGTCATGAACCCCCTCAGAGTCTGGCCTGTGTGGCCTCTGGGCTGGGGGCATCTCCTTGCACCAGGCCCCGCCCAGCTGCTCGTTCATGGCACGCGTTCCAAGATGGCTCCAGACCCAGACGCTGTCCCACTCTGCTCAGTACAGCTGTGCCCAGCTCGGCTCTCTGGGATCCCCTCTGGCTTTGCTGCTGTGGGTCACCTCAGCTCAGCTCCCCGGCCTGGGCTTCTTCTCTCATCGCACAGCCACTGGCTGCTCCAGCTCACACGGAGGACAGGAACCCACTTCCCTCTTGGCTCCCTTATTGGCCGGCCTGCCCTGTCAATCAGGCTGACCTGAGTTGGCCTCTCTCCAGTGGCCCTGGGGCTGTGTCTGTTTCAGGGCTCTGCTCCCTCCAGAGATTCCAGCCAAAAAGACCCGCTAAGTTTCATTGAGGGGCTCATAAACCCTTACAGAAGGGCATGTCATGCCTGTCCAACCTAATTGCTTCTGTAGATGTGGGCAAGAGATGGATATGATATATCTTGACTTTAGCAAAGCTTCGATATGGTCTCCCACAGTATTCTTGCCAGCAAGTTAAAGAAGTATGGGTTGGAATAATGGACTGTTAGATGGAGAGAAAGCTGATTAAATCACCGGGCTGAATGGGTAGTGATCAACAGCTCAGTGTCTTTTTAACAGCTTGTAACAAGCGGAGTGCCCCGGGGGCCAGTCCTGGGGCCGGTTTTCTTCAGCATCAATAATGATCTGGAGGATGGAGTGAATCGCACCCTCAGCAAGTTTGCTGATGACACTAAGCTGGGGGGAATGGTAGATGTGCACATGATTTATGAGGAGAATCTGAGGGAACTGGGCTTCTTTAGTCTGCAGAAGAGAAGTGCGAAGGGGAATTTGATAGTGGCCTTCAACTACCTGAAGTGGGCTTCCCGGGAGGATGGAGCTAGGCTGTTCTCAGTGGTGGCAGATGACAGAACAAGGAGCAACGGTCTCAAGTTGCAGGGTGGGAGGTCTAGGTTGGACATTAGGAAAATGTTTTTTCCTAGGAGGGTGGTGAAGCACTGGAATGTGTTACATAGGGAGGTGGTGAAATCTCCATCCTTAGAGGTTTTTAAGGCCTAGCTTGACAAAAGCCTGGCTGAGATGACTCAGTTGGGGCTTGTCCTGGACTGAACAGGGGTTTGGACTAGAAGACCTCCTGTGGTCCCTTCCAAATCTGATCATCTAAGATTCTTTGATTTGATGTCCAGGTGCAACTGCCTGGGTCCCCAAGAGAAACTGGAGCCATTTTGTCTACCTCTCCTTTGTAAGAGGAATGAAGGTGGCACTGCCTGAGTCTCTGGCTGCCCTCTGGGCATGGAAAAGTCTAAACCTCCCCCAGAGTCTGTTACTGGGGTTTTGTGGCTCACCAGTTACTCTAACCGGCCTTCCCTTCTCAGTCTAACCCTCTTCTGTGGGCAGTGGTTACTGTGACAGACCCAGGGTGCTGGAGAGGGTCCTAGTGCAGTTGTGGAGGCACAGAGATTATGGGTGGGAGGGCCTGGCTATCAGGGGATCACTGAGATCTGTGCATAGCTTTGGGGATCCATGGATGCTGGGTCACCCTGTTTATATCTCAGGGAGAAGGGAAGGGACCTGCCCTACTGGAACAATCTGAGGGAAATTTCCAGGTAGGAGCTGTGTGGAATCTTCCTCCACCAGCCTGCACCCTAGGTTTGTAATACAGGAAGGGGGGAGAAATCTGACCCTACATAACTATTATTAGTCTGATTTACTGTATTGCACCAAGATTACAGCTGTAACAGCATCACCGGTACCACCTCAAGGGTGCCCTGTGACTCCTCTAAGCTGTACGCACAGCGCTGACAGCCTGGATTGCAGGAATAGAGCCTGAGGCAGGGTTCGCGCTCTTGTCTAGTTTGGTGGAATCACCGAGCATCCCCTGGGATTGGGCTTCCTGCAATTTGCCATTGGCCATGACGCGGTTCAAGCTGGTACAGGCTGAAATAATCAGCTAAGGGTCCCAGGTGGTCAAGTGGCCCCCAAGGAAATGGGCAAACATGCTTCATAAGGACAGTTGCAGCCTGTCTAAGCAGACACTGCCTGTTTCCCGTGCAAGCTCTCCGCTGACTCCTTCTTCGTTAGGGTGCAGATCTCTGTTGGCAGCTGCTCCCCTTCTCGCAGGCATTGGGTACGTTAGCAGGTTTCTCTGTCTTTAAATCTTTCAAACGCCAAGGGAAGGGTAAATGCTGACAGTTGTTGACATATGCAGATGTTCTGTGCAGCGGCAGCTGATTCTGCTGGGCTGTGGGTGTGAGTCAGTGACAGGGCTGGAGAGCAGGCAGCACTAGGGAGCTGGAGAACCCTCCACTACATCTGCCTCTGATCTATGGGGGATCATTGCAGGTACACAGAAACCCCAGATTCAAAGTGAGCTCAGAACCCCAATGCCCCGAGTCAGGATTCCTCAGTTGGTCCCATTTTCAGAGGTGCAGTGTGCTCTGGGACTGAGAAGACCCCTGGAATATTAATATTTCCTAAACCACCTTAAGTTTATTTCTCTGGTCTCTGAGTCCTAGATGTCAGCCTCATCCCTTTCCCTCTCCTGCGGTGGATTTCCACCATTTTCACACCCTTAGACTGGATTCTGGGCTATAGCACATGGTGGATCAACTGGGCTTTCGCAGCAGGTCAAACTTGTTATGGAACTTTGCTTTTTCCCTTTCATTGTCTGTGACCTGTGGTGACCAGCCAGTCCTCTTGAAACAAATTGTTGTTTAATCTGAACAGTAGAAAAAAAGGGTCATATGGGAGAATAAAAGGGTTGAAAAACAACAGACTCTTATCTCAAGCAACCCCACTCCTTTGGGACTCAGGCAGAATGAGCATCTTCTGACTTCCCCACGCTCTGTGTGTCTGTGTGTGTGTGTGTGTTTGTAACTCTAAAGCATTTCACAGCAGCAGCTGCCCAACAATTGAACTGACACCTAGTACTGGCGAAACAAACTGTGTAACTTGGCTGGAGCCAGGAAATAGGATGGTCTCAGCGTGAAGCTCAGGTGCTCTCTCTTAATCTCCCTGCAGTGAGAGCTGGCTTTTCTTGAGCTATTGCTTCCCTTCCTCTTTGTTTTCCCGCAGCCTGCTATTAAACTAGGACTATATAATACAGTGCACAGACAGTCAGAGAGAGAGAGAGAGCAATAGACGTCTTTCATCTGTGAAATGAAGTTTGATTTCCGTGGATACTCATGCATTTCATTTTGAAATCTGCTTCCCGCAAACCCTCATCATAGCTGAGTAACGGGTGCTGCGTTACAATGTACTAGAGCAGTGGTTGTACTCGGTGGTTGTACAACATACTAGACCAGCCCCTGGGGGTTCTGTACAATGTACAACGTGGTCATTTGCACCTGCATTTGAAATTTTTTAGGGGTCCGGATATGAAAAAGTGTTGACAACCTGTGTATTAGAAAGTGGGAGCCCAGGGAATAAATATTGTATATGCTGATCCCAAAGCCTGCACCGCTGTGGATAAAGGCTGCAGATTGACATCAGAGAACTAGCGGAGAACCAGTCAGCTTTGAACCCAGAGATAGAGAATGTAGCAGCAGCAAAGGATTCCCCAGACTTTTGTTTGCTGACAGGCGATTGAATGAGGGATGACAGGCTACAATCTTTTCAAGTTCTCAAGATATCAAGATGACATGTTATGTGTTAGGGCCCCCTCTAACCTGAAAACTGAACCCTAAAGAAAGATCCACGGGGAAAGAATGGGTTCACATGTGTGTGCTAAAGTAGGGTTCTATAAATGTTATGACAAAACTTTTCATCGTAATACAATTACTACAAAACAAATGTTCATTGCATGCATGTCTATCAAAAGCCAGCAGCAGAGGTGTTGCAGCCAGAGTAACTTTACTACTTAACGGCTTTTGCTTTAGAAAATATTTCAGAGGTATTCCAAACTCTGTTTGCAATGGGCTTGTACTCTTAACTCTTTGTTCAGTGAGCAGTTGTATGATTATGTCTCCTGGTAAGAGACCAGCAGCTGCTTGTAATACTTATATTCATAATTATACACAAAATTATTCTGATATAATTGGGCGAGACATTCCAAAAAGTCATGAAACAAGAGAACCCCTGGTCTGTGTTTCAGCAAAGAGTAGAGATGAGGTGCAGTCAAGGGGATCATATAGTGGTTGTATGTAATTTACACCCATCACCGGTTACATGAGCATGTCTGAAGTAATTTGCACTCTCAAATGGATATTAGTGCAAAACCAGTTGTGGCAGGGTGTTCCAGTGCCTGCCGTGCTTCTGCTTCTGCTGCATTCACAAAATCAGTGGGAAACCATTGGGTTTAGGAACCACTGATGCAGTTTAATTTACAGGTTGTGCTCCCACCACCTTTTTACCGTACCAAGCTTGCCTTCTAGTGTCTGCACCCAGGACGGAGGGGCTATCACTCTACTTCCACCTCCTGCCTCCCTCCCCTGGCTTCCCTCCTCTCAGCACTTAATGCAGTCCCAAAGCTAACTGGGCAGGCAGCTGTCTCTGGTTCTCTAACTAGGTGCAATTTTCTCTCCAGCCATCTCTAATTTACCTCCCTTAACTGAAGCTGGCATGACAGAGGGCAGACTAAGCAGTTCTTGCTCAGCACCTGTCACACTGTTGTTGGCACTATTCATCATTTGGGCCACCAATCCCTCCCCCACCAGCTGAAGTAACTCATTGTGTTAGCTTGGAACTTGCCAAAGATCTACAGACACCTCGCATGAGGAGAGGATCCGGGTCCTGTGAGGATAAAGAGAAGCTTTTAGGATGATTGACATGTCTGGATCCAGTCAACATTAGCCGGGCAAATCGTTCAGCTAGTTTTGGAGGGCTTCTTTGGGGCACAATGTATCACTGAGAGTATTTAGTAAGTAAAAGTTAATAGAGCCTGATTCTCATCGAATTTTCACATGTAAACTTGGAGTGATGCCTTTTCACTCTAAGTTTCTGAATTCAGACCCTGAGCCTTAGAATTTTTCCTGTGTACTACAAAGAGGCAGTACAAAGAGGTGTAATTTGCACTCTCGGGAATAAAGAAAATAAAAAAATATAATGAGGGAATGAAACACATTTATAAATAGCATCAATGCAGGACAGAGAATTGTAATGACCCTATTCACCATGCACTCTCAAGGTCACAATTGTAAAATCACGCAGTGCTCAAGCAGACTGTGGAACATACCGCCACAAGATATCAACAGGAACAAGAGTTTAGTAGGATTCAAAGAGGGACTGGAGGTTGATATTGGGAACCAGAAAATCCAATTACAGTAGTGAGGGGTTTTTCAGATAGATTGAGAGGATCATCAACCTTCCTGATTTACACCATAAAATACGTCAGTGTCAGGAGGAATTTTCCCCTGGCAGCAGCTTATCTCACAGTTGTCTATTGTACAGCTTCTTTGATCCTCTGAATCTTCTATTCCTTGCGACAGGAAAAGGGGCTAAATGCACTACAGGTCTGACACAATCTGGCATTCCCTATAGGTGGTGTACGTGAGAATATAGGAACGGCCACACAAGGTCAGACCAATGGCCCATGAAGCCCAATATCCTGTCTTCCACAGGGCCAATGCCAGATGCTTCAGAGGGAATGAACAGAACAAGTAATCATAGTGTGTAAATCCAAGCGTATGTTTTTGTTGATCTTCCTTGACGTTCTGGAAGACTGTAGACATGCACTGGGAGCAGAATGATTTCTTCTTCAATATTATCTAGAATCCTGTTACTTTTCCTTTCAGGAAGTAAAGTTCAAAACTCCTTGGACCCACACAGTATACCATGCCAGCTGTCAATGACACGAAATTCCAACCTGCACTGTTCCTTCTCACCGGAATACCTGGGCTGGAAGACATCCATGTATGGATTTCTATCCCCTTCTGCTTAATGTTCATTATTTCCATATTAGGAAATTCATTGATTCTGATCATTATAAAAAAAGATCCAACCCTCCATGAGCCCATGTACATTTTCCTTTCCATGTTGGCCACTACAGACCTTGGCTTATCGTTATCCACCCTACCAACAACACTGGGCATATACTGGTTTCACTCTAGGGAGATCAGCCACAATGCCTGTTTTGCCCAGCTGTTCTTCATCCACACGTTTACGTTAATTCAATCTTCTGTGCTCTTGTGCATGGCCTTTGACCGCTTTGTGGCAATCTCTAACCCGCTGAGATATACTTCCATCTTAACCCCTTCGATAATAGCTAAGATGGGACTGGTGTCACTGCTAAAAGGGGTAACCCTAATATTACCACTCCCCATTCTCCTGAAACAGCATCAATACTGTAAGGAAAGCATTCTCTCCCAGTCCTACTGCCTGCACCAGGAGGTCATGACTACGGCTTGTTCAGATATCAGAGTGAACATCATCTATGGTTTCTTTTTAACAGTCTCTTCACGGGGGTTGGACTTGCTGCTCATCCTCGTATCCTATGTGATGATCTTTAAATCAGTGCTGAGCATCGCAAGCCACGGGAACCGCCTCAAGGCCCTGAATACCTGTGTCTCCCACATCTGCGTCGTTCTTCTCTTCTACACTCCACATATTGCCTTATCTGTGATATATAGATTCGTGAAGAACCCTTCTCAAATATTTCAGATTGTCGTGGGCAACGTCTACATGCTGGTCCCGCCCCTGATGAACCCAATCGTGTACAGCGTGAAAATACAAGCAATTCGTGCGAGGATAATCAGGGTATTCGTCAAGTGAAGGGTCAGTTCATCACCCAGCTCCAGGGAATCAAACGCCTGTAAATGGCTTCTTGCTATCCCCAGACTCCGCTATGCAGGGGGTAGCTCTGGGACAGCGAGAATCCAGCCTGACCAGCTGGGAGGCTGGTCCTGTGGTTAGTGCACTGCTCTGCGGTTCAAGGTCCCAGGTCACCCAGGGAGTCTGTGCCAGAGTTTGGAATTTTGTGTGTTTTGCCTGAATCCTGGTGCCCTGCCTTACCCACAAGACCCTCCTTCCTTTTCTCATCCACAGGATAGGAATACAGGGTTACGACCTAGAACTTAAAGTGATGAAAACTCTTCTCCTTTTTGTGCTCCTGTTGCACACAGCTCAGCATTTCCCTAGTTCAGCCAGAAGACTGGCTTTGATGTTGAAATTGCTGGGTGAGTTTCTAGGGACTGTACGATATAGAAGGTGAAACTTGATAATCACCGTGGTCTGTTTTGGCCTTATAATCTAGAAATAGTTACACCGCATATGGCATTTATTTCCATTGTCTGATGAGAGTTTACAAACATCTTCCAGTAACTGGAACAGCTCTTAAGCAACTTCTCCTCTGTGTTTTATGTCTATTTAGTTCCAGGTTCACACCAAAGCTAGATGAAATTTTTCAGACAGATTGTTCATTTGATGGAAAATGCACAGTCAGCTGACCCGAAATGATTCACAAATTTGACAAAATAGTTTTGGCCATTCACAAAAATGGTCAAAGGTGAGGGAGAAAGTGGTGGGGCTGTCTCTCGTCACCCAGCATAATCGTTAGGTCAGTGAATAGAGTGCTCATGTGGATTGTGGGAATGCCCAGATTCAAATCCCCGCCCTTGACCAAACCTGAAATGGAGTCACTAGAAATTCAGAAAAATTTAAGATTTGGTTCAGCCTAAACCAATTTTTTTTTCAATTTTTCAGAATTGCCACCGAACCAAAAAATCAGGTAGGGGTGGTGCTGGGAGGCCTTTCAGGGGATATAGGCACCCCAAAATTTGGTATAGTCCTCCCCCGGTAGCCACCTCGCCCTGTGCAAAGGGTGGCATGCACCAATCTCCGGCCATCCAGCTTGTAATGTTGATGTTATGCAGGGTTGTCCGTACGGAATATGGCTCACTCGGTGAAGAGAGCTCCATGTACAGTGACCCTTCTCCCTGCAGGCTGGGAGGATGGGGGCAGGAACCAGGGGTGCAGCTTTGTGCAGTCAGGAGAGATTACCGGAAGTGGATCTGACCTGGACCCAGGAGCAGCCCCTTGCAGGGAAAGAACAAGTTCCACACCTGCCAGGACTAGGAGTTGGAGTCTACCATAGGGTAGGAACCCTGTCTGCGCACCCCTTCCCCACAGCTTGGCCCAGCACTTGCGGGCTACAGGGGCCTTGGGTTGGCTGTGTGTCTATCTCTGGGCAGTGGTTGTCTGTATAGGGCCTTGTGACATACCCCATACAATCTGGATTCTTTGAATGGCTGTGCCCCCTTCGTTCTCCAGCCGAGGATGGCTTTTGCACTGCTTTGCTGATGAACAAAAACACCTGCCAGGCTCTGGTCACTCATAGCCCTCAGCATGCAACGTTGCGTGAATGCTCTCCCAGCCCCTCATGAACTACACACAGGGCAACACCTGCCACTTCTCTAGGCCCAGCCTTGCACCCCAGAAATGTGCATCTTGTACTGTCCAGTTTTTCACTGTACAAAAAGAGGCTCATATAAATCTGTTTTCCATCAGAGGATAATTATGCACCAACTTTGCTATTTCAAGCAGAGTTTCCCACACACTTTGACACAAACACACTGGTTAGGATAAACCAGTGAAACAAGTTTATTAACTACAGCAAGAAGGATTTAAAGTGATCACAAGCCATAAGAAATAAGGATGAAAATTGATTGCATAAGAAATAAAAAATAAACAGGCCGTCTTATTCCTAAACTTTACCAAGTGAAATAAGATTTGAAGCAAACAATTTTTCTCATCCCATTGGATGGTGCAGGCAATTCACAGTTCTTGGTACACAGGATGGATTTCTTTCCCAGCCTGGGACCAATCTCCCCATTTCAAACTCTTTCAAGCAATCTTGGTTCAGTAGAGATGTTGGATCAGAGAGGTAATGAAAAAGCCATTATTTCTCATTTTGTGTCTTCCTCTCCTTCAGTAACTTCCCCTACCCCCGCTGGGTGTAAGCAAAGCAGTCTCCCATGCATGGACGTGAGATTCAAAGTGTACTTTGGGCCTGACTCTGATCTCCTTTACACCAGTGTAAGTCAAGTGTAATGATCCTGAAATGAATGCAGTGCCTCTGGATTTGCGCTGGTGTCACCGACAGCAGAAATTGGTCCTTTGAGTTCAGTGGGGTTATTTCCTGATTTTCACTGAAGTGAGAGTATAAGGCCCAATGGGCTAAATCTACCCCTCCTGTGACACCATTGAAGGCAATGGGAGCTCTTTGTGTAGAGATTCCAAGCTCTTTGGGTCAAGGATTGTGTTTTTGCTGTGTGTTTGTGCGGTGCCTCACACAATGGGGTCCTGGTCCATGAGTACAGCTTGCTGGTGCTACGGCAGTACATATAATGATACTTAATGATTAGTCGAGGATCAAGCCCCTCTTCATGTCTTTCAATAGCTGCTCTGAAGTGATCTTTACAGCTGAGATTACATTCAACATTGCCTTGGGAAAAACAGAACTGCCTTCATATTTATAGTGGGATTTTCAATAAATCATGTTCAATATCCTAGCAACAACAGCAAGGAAATGGGAAAGGAGCACTGATTCCTCAATGACTTCCTTAAATTATATCAGTGCAATGTTCTTAACCTGGGCAAAATGAAATTTGGCCTCTGAACAAATCTTATTACATAGTTCTGCTTTGGAAAGTAATTGAGAAGAGAGGCCAGATGGCAACTCCAGCTCTGATTATCCTCAAACTTCAGTGTATTCTGAATGCAAAGCCACATCTGTCCCCCATCTCTCTAACAGTGTGAACCAAAACTCTGGATCCAAACACAATCTCACTTTGGGTGGTTTAAAACCTCTCAAAAATTTCCTGGGAAAATGCTTACTGAACGGTGGATTGACAACAGAACACAGAAAAAATATTAGTAAATATAAGAAATAAATATAAGGAAACAACTACAAACGGAGAAATGCTTTGAGACAGATTTTTTTGAGACAGCAAAGGTGGAAGCTGTTCTATCTCTGCTCCTGCGTGGAGTATATGACCCAGCTCTCACAGCTGTAAATGAGGATACTGAGAACACGAGTCTGATAAACGGACACCTTTGTATTCAGGGTTAGCAAGTTGTTGCTCCAGACACATGAGGTATGCCAAAGGTGATGGAGGCTTTGCTGAGTCTCTCATCAAGTTCTGTATCAAGGCTAAGTGAATTGGCTAACGTTGAGCCAAGATAGCAGAAGTGATCCAGACCTTCATTATTGACGTAGACTTTAGGTGGGACGTTAGTGCTATGTGATATGACAACTGCTTTCTTAATACTGATTGCCATGTCCAATTTAATTCATGCATCAGAGAACTGCCCTCAGTCACACCTATGCAAACAGATGGACATCAGTGGTGTAATGGAGGACTTTGCAGCTGTACTTCGGGACAGAATGGGACCCATTGGTTGATTCCAAAGAGGAAGTACACATCTCTTCCAACCCTAATCTTCTATGATTCTATGATATTCCCTACTGATCGTGCAATTGTTTTCAGTATTGTTTGAGTAGGGAGGATTTACCCCAATGTCTGTGAAGTAGGAAAGAGCACACTGATCATTGTGAAATCCAAAGATAAATAAATACATAAATAAATCAGTGTGTTCAGTGGCTGTTATGAAAAGTCAAGAATTTGCCAAAAGATCGCTTGCAGCAGTATTGAAGGACCACAGTTTTGACCTAAATTGAGGGTTTGTGTCCATATAAAAATGATACTGTTTTAACGATACTGGTATGGCTAGAGCAGTGCAACCTTCCCACCTCATTGTGGATACACCAAACCCCCTGCTGGCAAATGCTGATATTTTTAACAGCAACATGAAATGTACAGTAGAGGAGAGAGCAAATGCAGATAAGAGAGAGAGTCTGTCTGCCTCGGAGAGATCCCAAAGCTGATTGCTTTCTACACCGTGATGGAAAACCAAACAGCAGAAGAGAAAACTGCAAACATAAGCAAGCTGTGTAAGTCATTTCACTTTCTAAAGGAAGCAGAGAGGCAACTATTACTTAGACATAGCCAAGAGACTGCTATTGTTCCGGGTGCCCTGCACAAACGGCATTAAAAATAACCTAACAGCAGGGTTAGGTGCTTAATGTCCCAAAGTTATCCCAAACCTCTACAACTATCTGCAGGGTATAAACAGCAGAGGGAGATGCACATGGGATTGACTAAAAAGTCTGGGGATGAACTTCAGTGAGGGAAAATTAGGACCTGATATCGCACCAACTTCATGAGCTACATGAACTTAGTTCTATAAACGAAGGAGAGAATCTCCCAAAGGAAGGGCAGAAAGCTCAGCTCTGTTAAATGCAGGCTGTGCAAACTCACTCGGGCTCAATCCTGCATTCACACAGACAGGAAATGGGCAGTCTGAAAGTGGTTTCCATTACTAACTTCTTTGACTCAGGGCCAGATTCCCAGCTGGAGTAAATCTGTGTGGCTCTTCTGAAGTCCATAGAACGATGCTGATTTACATCAGTCGAGGATTTAGTTCTCAATGCTGATTTAAAGAGATAAACACCAAACAGATCTGGGTGCTGGGGGCATCTAGTAAAAGCTCTTAATTCGGAAGGGCTTCCGAACCCACTGTCTCCTCAATCTCTACAGATAGCAGGTCTTAATTCTCTCCATTGCAAGCTGCTTGCCAACCATCCGCAAATTTCTGGACAGATAGTAAAAAAATGTACAATATTAACACTGTCCATAAACCTGTAAATAAATGAAAATGTCCATGAAATTTGGTAGAAATAAAACATACTGTATTTTGACATTTATTGTCGTCATTCAGAATCACTTCTTGTATCATAAAACTACACTGACCATGACTTTATCAGTTTCCTATTTTCAGTTATTGCACAGGCCTAAAGAACCTGATCAATCAATGAACTGCAGCTAAAACAAGTGCAGAATTCCAAATCCCTATGTACAGAATACTGCGAGCACAGAATTTATATTTGTAACAACACCATAGGTAATTTGGTCGTGAAAATGTTCGTAAAGTGAGTACACACTTTTGTGACATATTGTATTGTTTATGGTATTTTTAGTGATGTCAGTAAATAAAATCAACTTCAGATCTTCATGTCAGTTAAAACTAAATTCCAAGGTTGGCAACCCTTGCCCGGCCTGCATTAATAGGAACATTGACAACAGATCGAGATAAGTGATTATTCCCCTCTATTCGGCACTGGTGAGGCCACATTTGTAGTATTGTGTCCAGTTTTGGCCCCCTCCAAGGATGTGGATAAACTGAAGTGAGTCCAGTGGAGGACAATAAAAATGCTTCAGGGGCTGAGGCACGTGACTTATGAGGTGAGGTAGAGGGAATTAGGCTTGTTTAGTCACAGAAGAGAAGAATGAGGGGGGTTTTGATAACAGTTTTTAAATACCATCCACGGAGGATGGAGCTAGGCTGTTCTCAGTGGTGGCAGATGACAGAAGTAGTAGCAATGGTCTCAAGTTGCAGTGAGGGCGGTCAAGGTTGGATATTAGGGAAAACTTTTTCCCTAGGAGGGTGTTGAAGCACTGGAATGGGTTACCTAGGGAGGTGGTGGAATCTCCATCCTTAGAGGTTTTTAAGGTGTGGCTTGACAAAGCCCTGGCTGGGATGATTTAGTTGGGGTTGGCCCTGTTTGAGCAGGGTTTGGACTAGACACCTCCTGATTTCTTTCCAACCCTCATCTTCTAGGATTCTATGAAGACAGGCCTCATTCAGGGGATGTAACGATGTGTTAAAGCTGGACAAATGAGGACATTTCTTCATGTGCTCATGTATAGGGACATTTCAGCAACCAGCCAGCAGTTCAGGCCACAGCCAATTATCGGAATGGACTGTCAATTTTTCTGCTTGCTGCTTTTAGCCATTTTCAGGCCTTTGCAGAAACTGAGCATAACTAGGCAAACTGCGGGGAGGGGACTAGACAGGTTCACATGACGTGAGCCTGGTTCTGTGTGTTCTCTCTCTCTGAATGTGCTGGGGAAATGTCTGTGAAAAACAGGTCATCTGGATACATTCCAGAACTGCAGCTATAGGGAAATTATTGCTAGACTTACAGCTTTAGATTTGCTTAACAATTTCTTTGTAGTGACGTGTCTGTAGCTCCTGCTTCTGCCCAGGGATTGATCTGTTTGGTCAGCTGTGGAACGTTTTCTTGACTGACATGTCTCTAACTATTGGGGTATAAGAGGGAGGTAGTGAGTCTGAGTCAGTGGATCGCTTCGTGGACACATTTGGAAGGGTCCCCAGGCACAGATGGAAGAACTGGTCATCCAGAAATCTGTGAGTGATTCACCCGAAGGCTGCCCAAAGATTTCTTTAGACTTGTGGGGAAACTTAGTTTTGGGGCACTTTAATCATCTATTGTATGTGTACGTGCTTAAGACTGTGATAAAAGCTTCCGGTGGAATTGCTGGAGACCAGAAGCGAAGCTTTAAATTAAAAGCACTTGCTTTGGATTTGTCTTTTTCAGCTATATAGCAGGCAGAGGTACCATGTTTCCTTTGGTTTATTTCCTGACACCAACTTGCAGACACTAAAAGTTACGGGGTCGAGGAACCGTGGGTAACACTGCTACAGACTATGTCAAGGGTTCCTGAGGTGGTGCACAATGCATCTCTGGTAGGGTTTCCCCTTTCTGTTGTTAGGTGCAGCTTGCAGTCTTCTAAACCCCTGTCAGCAGATCAAAGAGCTTGGCAAAATGTAAGCAGCCTGCCAGCGTCTTACAGCTTTGCCTGAAGAGTTAGAAGTGAATAACTATGTCATTTCTTCCTAATCCTTTAATCATTCTCATAGTTCTCCAACCTATCCACATCTTTCTTGAATTGTGGACACCAGAATGGCACACTGGATTCGAACAATGATTGTAAATAGCGCAGGGACAGGAACGGTTCCTGTGCCAGTGTTATGCTTCAGTCTAATTTTGCTTGTTGGGTTTTGTGTGCAGGTGATACTGGTGGCCTGTGTTGTACAAGAAGTCAGACTAGATGATGGGATGGTCCCTTCTGGCCTTAGAGTCTATGACACCTCTGGAAACACCCATTCAATGATGATTTCCCATTGATAGTTACATTTTGAGACCTATCAGTTAGCCAGTTTTTAATGCCTTTAATGTGTGCCGTGTTAGGACTTAGAGGGATGAGCACATGCCCAGTCGCCAAAATTTAGGCATCTAGGGACTTTAGGCACTTACAGACTAGGGGGCAGCTGAGCAGAGTTTGGTGAATGCCAATGGCACCTAAATGCTGGGCTTACGTCCCTCTCATGACTTCCACGCTTGGTGTTCAAACCCTCGGATGACCACGTGCTCAGAGGAAAGGCAGGATGGAAACGGATGTGCAGTCTCACATACAGATGGCAGGGAGTGTCAGCCTCAATGTCCTCATCCGATTCCAATCTGGCTAATTTCTGTATATTCAGCCTTCCTAAATTCCCCCAGCAGTTTGAATGGGACACAGTGTTCTTCTTCTCTCCCCAGCGTAAACTGGTTTGTGGTGTTTCTGTGTGTGGGTTAAACAGCAATTATGCTCTGCCCTAGAGGTGGCTGCATTTATGGCTATTAACAATGTGGTAGAGGTCAGGGAATTATGCCTATGTTAAGTGCAAACACATGGAGACTCTCTGAGACAGACAGTGCTTCATGCTTCAGCTACTGGGTCCAATGAGACACTGGGGAAGTTTGGGGTCAGATCCTGATCCAAACTGCCCTGCTCAGATTCCAGGCTCACCTAGACACACAGGAACAAAGCACGGCACTGCTAGCCTGGCACCCTGTCTCTGAGCCCCATCCCTCACGCTAACTGAATGAAGTGACTGAGTCCATGAGTGCCGAAAGAGCACAAATAAAGGAATGTCTCTAACCGTCGGCCATGGACTCGGGGGAGGCCCTTTCACGAAGGGCGTGCGAGCTCTTTCTGCTCTGGCCTCTCTATGTAGCGCTATCAGCCAAAGCGACAGCCCAGTTCTTGCTGAATCCTCTACAGAGAGAGACTGAATCTTCCCCAGGGAGCCTGGCCTCACAGCATGACCCCGGCATGCCAGGCTGTGCCCTGTCCTCCTTTTACATGGGGGAAACTGAGGCACAGAGAAGGTAAGTCACTCCCCCGATGTCTTACAATGATGCAGCATCAGCCCTGGGGGCAGAATGTTGGCCTCTTGACTCACTGCCCTGTAACCTGACCAGCCTTCCCCCAGCTATTATTTACATTCCAGCAGTGCTCAGACGCACAGTCAGCAGTTGGGCCCCTGTTGTGCAAGGCGCTGTATACACACCGAACCAGAAGACCATTCCCCTAAGAGTTTATAATCTAATACTGCAACACTAGGAATTACAGGCTGTTGCATAAAAACACTCAAATCATGGATGTCTCAAAAAGTGGGCTGCCTGCAAGAACCAGGACCTGGATTTGATGAGCCAGGAGGGCCCTTTCCCACGTTGCTACACGTTGCAATTTTTCCCTCCGTTCTCCCTTTCCTCCCCCGCAAACGCAGAGGCATCTCCCCATTTCTCTCCATCTCTACACTGAATCAGGTTTCGAAGAGGGACAACACAGCTACCTGGGATCGACTCCTTTCTCCGGCTTCGCTGTTGCCACCCTATGTGCTTTGCAAGCCTTTGGGAGGGCGGGGAAGAAATGTGACCCGTGAAACACCCCACCCTCCAGTGTACTGCTGCGCCTGGTGAGTCTGTCCACCTGACGTCTAGGGGCAAGTGACCAGGCCACGAACTCTGGAAATCACACTCCCCACTGGTCTACCAGAATGAAGGGGCAAGTTACTTTTCTTTTCCCAGTCTTTGAAGCTGGCTGGCTGCCATGGGGAAAGTGTCACCCACTGTTCAGTGCACATGGTGCATCCCCCGTCCAGTCCACAGAGACTAGGAGATGGGTTCTCTGGTAGGGATAAAGCCCTTATCAGAGCTGTAGGAACTTGGGCTCCTGGTGCCTGAGGGCGCTGGCTCAATCCCAGGGGCTGGCCAAGGAAGTGGCTGTCCCAGAGGCCTTGCTCTGCTTTCCCTGCACAGAAAGCAAGCCGTGCATTCTCCTCACAGATGGGGTGACTTTATTTTACACTAAGGAAAAGCGTCAGGGAAAGAACAAACAGCCTGCTGGAGGCAAAGCAAGCAGAGCATGAGTTTCACTTTGTAAAACCCTCCATTCTCTCTCCGCCCCAAATCCAAACTCAAATCCCTCCCTGCGCCCCAGGGACTCGCAATCACAAGGCCACGCCCACTGGCCCCCAGTCCCCAGCGCTGACATCTGCCTCGGGCCCTGACGTGCAGCTGCCTGGACCATTCACTAAGGGTCCCCTCGCTGGGAAAGGCAGAGTGGGCAGAGGGAAAACACAGCTCTGAGCTGCACTCTGGGTGCATGGCGTGCAAGGCTGCCGTTCGCTGAATCGGAAGCAGAACTGTTCAGAGATGTGTCATAGCTCCTACACTGCTCCAAACTGCGGGAGATTTGACTTCAACAAAGTCCCACAGGAAGACAGTAGCAGAACCAGGAACCGGACGCAGTCTCCAATGTGAGAGACCATTTCACCTAACCACCAAACCATCCTTCCCCTGCTGAGTTCCCTGAGATTATCTGAGAACAGACCCCACATGCTGCATTGCTATCAATGAGCCATCCAGTTCTGTCTGCATCCCCCTCGTACCGCAAGGCAGAGCAGGAATGACTCCTCCTGCTCCTTCACACCAGCTCAGTAGGGCCCCATCTTCTGTTCTGGGGCACAGTCTGATGCAGCAGCACCTCTAGCTCAGTGTTTGAAGTAAAGCTCTGGAACTACTAAGAGCAGCCCTCTGAATTTTCCCACCTTTGCTCTTCAGCTAAAGGCTAACTAAACACACGATCTCCCCTCTCTCTGGTCTTCCTTTTCCTCCCCCAGCAAAGCATAAACACTTGCCTTCCTCTTCCCCCCCCCAGCACAGACTGTGTTTGGTTTCAAAATGGAGGGCAAACCATTTATAACACGAGCCCCTCCCCTGGGTGTGGTTATTATGGGGGGGGGACGGAGGGGGGTAGCCAGGGCCCCATATATACAGTTTTGAGCACAGCTGAAATGGTTTTTTGCTTTAAAGAGAGAAAGGAAAGAAACCAGTTGTTTATGGCGCAGGCTGGGGTTGGTTTTACTCATGCTCTGTTTTCTTCAAGATCAACTTTGGTGTGTGCTGGGCCTTCACCAGAAACCAGGGGAAAGGGCTACTTGTCCAAGTCAGCAAAAGAGGAGTTTAGGAGACCCTGATGTTTATTTCTCTCTTCCCTGAAGTCAGTGTAACATTGCCGTTGTCTCCACAGCTTCCCCCCTTCCTGTGACCCAAGCGGGCAATTCTGGCCCCCAGGGGCAAATATCAGCAGGGGAAAATGAACTCTAAGCAGCCTGAATGTCCCTTTATGCAGTTTGCTCTCAGGATGCCCAGTCATACACCTCCTCTTCCCTCTGGCAAGAGCAGTCTAAATAATTCCTCTCCCCCTTCTGTGCCTACGCCCCCCCAAATACCTATAAGCAGTTCTCACACCCATCCCCCTCCCTTGGTTTTTTATTAGTTCTTTTAATGCTTCCTCATGCATCAAACCCTTCAAGGACCTATTACCCGTCACCGTGGGTTACACTCATTTATTAGGGTTACTTTCATTGGGGGGGGGGCGTGTTGTGATTCTATTCATGTACTGCTTGTGTCACTTGTGTTTTCATATGGAGCTTTACTTCTCCCTTCTGCAAGTCCCCTCACAATGCAGCTACCCTGCAGGATCTAAGTTTCCCAGGGTTGGGTTCCTCAAATCCACAGACTCCATCCACGTACACACCCCCACACTCACAGATTAACCGAGTGTGTCTGAGCGGACCGGCACTCTCAGACTGACTCCTTATATGTCCCTGGACTCAACAGGCTGGGCAGAGCAACACTTTCAAGCTGCCACTTTTATATGTCCCAGGTTCAGCACGTCGCTAGCCCAGCTTTCACTCTATAATTATTCTGGTAGTAACCCCCCTTAATGAGCAAACCTCAGAGGATTTTGGGGTGTTACTGGGATCTTCGTCTTAGGTACAAGAAGCGTTGCTGCAGAGCAAGATAGGGAAGCTGAGAACATGAAGGAGTAAAGAGCATGGAGAGAGCCTGGCAACCAGCTTGATTCTAAAAGTTATTTTATTGCCAGGTCTATAGAGTAATAGCCATACAAGGAGAGACCAATAAACAAAACAGTTACAATATTACATGGTTTCAGTTGGAGTACTGAGGAAATCTAGACCAAGTCTGATTACAAGTCAGGTTTAGAAAGTTATACCTGGAGCGAGAGAGAGAGAGAGAGAGTTGGGGTCTCACCACTCAGTGCAGCTTGAACCGGTCGAAGGCTCCCAGGAGACAGGCTGTTCAGCTTAGGGTTTGGCGTGCTGGAGACAGGCAGAGCCCCCAACACGATCAGTCAGGAAAAGGTGAAGTCCCAGTGGAACTGAGGCAGCTTTTGGATCCAGGCAGCAGAACAGAGTTTTGAATTGGGTAATATTTTTGTAGGGAAATAACAATGGTGTAAGGGAGAAACCCACAAACAAATCTAGTTAAATGATGACTGAAGGGAGTAAACCAGAGTCGTTTTGTTTAGTCTGGACATTCGGAAATGATCCTTCCTTGCTATGGGCGATGTTACTTCAAGGGACCTCACAATGCAATCCGGTCGATTCAGTATTTTGGGTATCAATAAGGATCTATGACTAGAATTGGTCTGATAACTGCTGAGCTGGGTGTGCGCAGGTGTGGGATCATTAACATCTGGAGCAGAGATCCCCCATCATGCCGTGCTTCCCTGATTCTCTGCTCCCAGAGTTCAGTGCGGTCCCTGCCTTGGAATCTCAGTTCTTCATTCTGTATGCTAATGGAAATGCCTCCTTGTCACATCTTTGATGCCAATGAGGATAGGGGAATTACCTTAATCCTGACACCCTTGTCCAGAGGGATTAGGTGTGTCTGCCACAGGCTTTTGCATTGCTTTGTGTAAGTCTTTCTTCTGATCAGTTCTGGTTCAATCAGAGTCGGGGGAGGGGTCCTTTGTGAGTCAAACAGGCTGGGTACAGCGCCCTGCTTCCACAAGAACATAGCGCTGACAGATAAAAGGCCAGTATCAAGCCTGGGCAGCTGCCTATGGTGAGGGAGTGTGAATCATAGAAGATTAGGGAGGGAAGGGACCTCAGGAGTTAATCTAGGCCAACCCTAGATTCTAGGCTCAAAAAATGGAGATTACACCACGTCCCTATATAATCCATTTCACTGCTTCACCACCCCCATAGTGAAAAAGATTTTCCTAATGTCCAACCTAGACCTCCCCTACTGCAACTTGAGACCGTTGCTCCTTGTTCTGTCATCTACTACCACTGAGAAGAGCCTAGCTCCATCCTCCCTGGAACCCCCTTTCAGGTAGTTAAAGGCTGCTACCAAATCCCCCCTCATTCTTCTCTTCTGCACACTAAAGAATCCAGTTCCCTCAGCCTCTCCTCATGTCATGTGCTCCAGCCCCATTCATTTTCGGTGCCCTGTAGTGGGGGGCCCGAAACCAGATAGAATACTTCTAATGAGGTGTCAGCAGTCCCTCGATCTGCTGGCAGTGCTCCTACTAATGCAAAGGGAGCTCGAGAGTGAAAACCCAAATACCCCGACACAGGATTTCTCAATGGGTCCCATTTCCCGAGGTTTCCTGTGCTCTAGACCAGAAAAGAGCCCATGGAATGTCAGTGGGTAATTCCCAAATTACTTCAGATTTATTTATCCTCTGGAAATTTAATCGGCAAATCCCTGTTCAAAGCTCTTATTCTCTGGCCGGATTGGGAACACAGGAATTCAGAGCTGTGTTGTTTTGTGGTAACAGGTCATATAAGGCACATGGAATAGTTCTGTTTCCTGACTGGATGAGGGCTACAGCATTTCTGCCCTCTGGAACCTCCTCCAAGTTACACGGCATCCTGTATCTCTGCCCCCTCTCTGGTCCCCAAATGCCAGATGTCAGCTTCGTCCTTTTCCCTCTCCTGTGGTGGAAGCCCAACATTCTCCCACCCTCAGACTGGGCCCTGAGCAACAGCACATTTGAGTAAAATTGGTTTGCCCAGCAGTAGCAGGTTCCGTCCCTGTGGTTCTTCCATTTGGGAGTCTGTGACCTGTGGTGGGAAGAGGGACCAGTCAGCCTTCCTGAACCAAAGTATTGTTTAATCTGAACTGTAGGAATAAAGCATTTCATTAGAGAATAAAATAGTTTTAAAATAAGTCTGTGCATAGAATCAAAGGGCTGGAAGGGGCCTCGAGAGGTCATCTAATCTAGTCCCATGCACTCATGGCAGGACTAAGTAACATCTAGACCATCCCTGACAAGTGTTTGTCTAACCTGCTCTTAAAAATCTCCAATAATGGAGATTCCACAACCTCCCTAGGCAATTTATTCCAGTGATTAATCACCCTGACAGTTAGGAAGTTTTTCCTGATGTCCAACCTAAACCTCCCTTGCTGCAGTTTAAGCCCATTGTTTCTTGTCCTGTCCTCAGAGGTTCAGAAGAACTATTTTTCTCCCTTCTCCTTGTAACAACCTTTTATATACCTGAAAGCTGTTATCACATCCCTCTCAGTCTTCTCTTACCCAGGCGAAACAAACCCAGTTCTTTCAGTCTTGCCACATAGGTCAGGTTTTCTAGATCTTTAATAACTTTTGTTGCTCTTCTCTGGACTTTCACCAATTTGTCCACATCTTTCCTGAAATGTGGTGCCCAGAACTGGACACAATACTCCAGATGAGGCCTAATCAGCGTGGAGTAAAGCGGAAGAATTACTACTCGTGTGTTACTTACAACACTCCTGCTAATACATCCCAAGATCATGTTTGCTTTTTTACAACAGCATGACACTGTTGACTCATATTTAGCTTGTGGTCCACTATGACCCCCAGATCCCTCTCCACAGTACTCCTTCCTAGGCAGTCATTTCCCATTTTATATGTGTGCAACTGATTGTTCCTTCCTAAGTGGAGTACTTTGCATTTGTCCTTATTGAATTTCATCCTATGTATCTCAGACCAATTCTCCAGTTTTTCCCGGGGATTCTGAATTATAATCCTATCCTCCAAAGCACTTGCAACTCCTCCCAGCTTGGAATCATCCGCAAACTAAGGCCTGGTCTACACTGGCATCTTAGCTCTATTTAAAGAACCTTAATTTGAATTAATTACACCTGTGTCTACACTGGAACCACTGTTAATTCGAATGAATGCACCTTGTAAATCAAGTTAATAAGACCACCTCTGCAAGTGGTGTAGCACCTAAATTGAATTTGTTAATTCGATTTAGTGTCAGTACAGATGCAAATTCTCTTAATTCGACTTTATTGGCCTCCGGGACCTATCCCACAATGCCCCGTTTTGACCGCTCTGGACAGTTGCAGCATGCTGCTCTGTGGTCACTCTGCTAGGAAATGTTCCCTCCCCTCAATCCCCAGAGTGGAGAGAGCTTTGTCACTGAACTCCACACAGCTACTGCAAAGCCGGAGGTCTTAGATCTCATTGGGCTGTGGGGAGAAAAGTCCGTTCTGGCTCAGCTCAGATCCAGTGAAAGGAATCTGGAGAGGGCCTGCTGGAGAAGGGACTCTGTGGACAAGGACGAGGAGGCTGAGGAAAGCAGCGTGCTGGAGAGCGGGGTGTCTGTTCTCCCTGAAAATCAGGACATATTCCTGACCCCAGAGCAGTCCAGCAGCACTCAGGACAGCACTAATGATCCTGGGGAAGGCACATCTGGTGAGTTTTTTTTTTTCCTTCTTAGCACTTCTGTCCTTTTACATTGGGTGCGGGGGGTGAGGAAGGGGATTTCAGCTCTTTCAGTGACTGTACTGGGTTTTTTTTCAGGGAACAGTTTATTTCTGTGATGAGAAATGCTACGTTTATCATCAGGTGATATCACACAGCAACTTTCATGTATGTAATCTCTTATAGTTTGCCAAAGTTTTCAGGGGAGGGTTGCCTTGTTCCTCCCTCCACGGTAGAATTCTTTGCTGCAATCAAGGGAGACTGCATCATGGTGGAATACTGTTGGTACCCCGCTGCGTGCAGCAAATCTGTGTTTTAAGCAGAGACTCCCCGCAGTTCCACGTGCTGTCTGTGGTTCGTCTGTGTGCTGGTTTCAAACACAAGCAGGGATTCCACACACACACACACACACACACACCCAAGTGCGGTAAGGGCACAGCGAGCCAACCCTTTTGGGAAGTCAGGAATGGGATGAGGCTCTGCATTTTCCCTGTGCACTGCATGGGGATTATTGGCTACATTATTGGCTAAATTGTTACATCTTTTGCTACATTCTTGCAGACAGGGTTGTTTTTTGCTACATTGATGCAGACAGGGGAGCATTTTGCTACCTTGTAGCACTTGCATCATTTTCTTCACTATGCTAACAGTGGCAACCTTTTTATTTTTTTGTTTCGTTCTGTACACACCTCTAACTTGGCCACACCATCAAGAAATGCTGCGGAAAAACTATCTCAGATTACAAAGAGGGAAAAAAAAAAAAGAGATGACATGTTCATCGAGCTCATGAACGCCTCAGTGGCCCCAGAGGCACAACAAAGGGTGTGGCAGCTCACCTTGTCCCAGAATTTGGAAATGGACAGGGAGACTCGCAGAGAAATGCTGGAGCATGATCACAGTACCACGCAGGAGATTCTGTGAATCACGTGGGACCAGGCAGACATGCTGCAGAGGAGATAAACTTCAGGAGGAGCGGAGGCAGGAAAAAATCCTGCTGCAGTCCCTCCATAATGCTCCTCAACCAAGTGCTTTGATGCCCACCCCTCCCCCGCCCCCAGCTGCCCCCAGCTACCACCCTACCCCTTGAGAATGTAAATGAACACGCCCCCTTCCCCCATGACTTGAATGTTCATAAATAAACTTTTGCATCATTTCAACACATTTCTTTATTAAATCATATCTTGTTCTGGAGGGCTTTGGTGGGTACAGATATCAATTGGTGGGGAGGTTCACCAAAGGCAAACAACATACAGGAACAGAAATGGGTCTGGCATGTCATTGCAGAACCTGGTTTTCAAAGCTTCCCTAATGCAAAGCGCTCTGTGGTTAGCTCTCAGCATAGTGCTGGCATCTGGCTGCACATAATTGGCGGCCAGTCTTTTTGCCTCCACAGCCCAACCCTGGGTGAACCTCTCACCCTTCGCTTCACACACATTATGAAGAACACAGCACGCAGATTATCACAGAAAGGAGGTTCTTCTCAGTCATGTCCAGCCTAGTGAGGAAACTCCTCCATCTACCCTTTAAACGCTCAAAGGCACATTCTACAACCTTTCTGCAACTGCTTAACCTCTTATTAAAACATTCCTTGTCGCTGTCAAGGTGCCCGGTGTACAGATTCATTAGCAAAGGGAGCAAGGGGTAAACAGGATCCCCCAGGATCACTGTGGGCATTTCCACACCCCCAAGTTTAATTTTTTTGTCTGGGGAAAAAAGTGCCCATCTGCATGTTAGAGAACAGCCCGAAATTACAAAATATGCGCGTCATGCACCTTCCCAGACCACTCCACATAGATGTTGATGAAATGACCCCTGTGATCCACAAGCCCTTGCAGGACCATGGAAAAATACCCCTTGTGGTTTATGTACTCAGTTGCTAGGTGGGGAGGAACTAAGATAGGGATGTGTGTCCCATCAATGTCCCACCCACAGTTTGGGAACCCCATCATGGCAAACCCCTCCACTATGTCCTGCACATTTCCCAAAGTCACTATCCTTCGTAGCAGAAGTCTATTGATGGCTCTGCATACTTGAATCACAGACTGCAGATGATTCGTTATAGCCTGCAGCAATCAGGAATTGTTTGTTTGGTGGGGGGGGGGGGAAGAAGTGCTGCATCCTGGGATGATGACACTCGTCCCAACAGCCAGCGTGGCTAGTTGCACTGTGGGATAGCTACCCACATTGCACTGCTTTCTAATTCTAATTAAGACTGGCCAGTGTGAATGCAAGAGACCAGCACAAACAGCGTACTGTGTACAGTCTGCTGCGATTTCTATAAATCAGCTGCTGAAAGTCTAATTAAGTTAATTTGAATTAGCGCTGCAATGTAGACATAGCCTTAATAAGTGTACTCTCTATGTCATTATCTAAATCATTGATGAAAATATTGAACAGAATCGGACCCAGAACTGATCCTTGTGTAACCCCACTCATTATGCCCTTCCAGCATGACTGTGAACCATTTATAACTACTCTCTGAGAATGGTTTTCGAACCAGTTTTGCACCCACTTTATAGTAGCTCCATCTAGATTGTATTTCTCTAGTTTGTATAAAGAGAAGATCATGCGGGATAGTATCAAAAGCCTTACTAAAGTCAAGATACAACACATCTACTGCCTTCCCCCTATCCACAAGGCTGATTACCCTGTCAAAGAAAGCTATGAGGTTGGTTTCACATGATTTGTTCTTGACAAATCCATGCTGACTGTTACTTGTTACCTTATTATCTTCTAGATGTTTGCAAATTGATTCCTTAATTATCTGCTCCATTATCTTTCCGGGTACAGAAGTAAAGCTGACTGGTCTGTAATTCCCCGGGTTGTCCTTATTTCCCTTTTTCTAGATGGGCACGATATTTGCCCTTTTCCAGTCTTCTGGAATCTCTTCTGTCTTCCAAAACTTTTCAAAGATAATTGCTAATGTCTCAGATACATCCCCAGTCAGCTTCTTGAGTATTCCAAGACACATTTCATCAGGCCCTGGTGACTTGAAGACATTTAACTTGTCTAAATAATTTTTCACTTGTTCTTTTCCTATTTTAGCTTCTGATCCGGTCTCATTTGCACTGGCATTCACTATGTTAGACGTCCAAGTGCCAACATCCTTCTTGGTGAAAACCAAAACTAAGAAGTCATTGAGCACCCCTGCCATTTCCGCCTTTTCTGTTCTCCCCCCCAACTGAGTAACGAACTTACCCTTGATTCTAATTTATTTGTAGAATGTTTTCTTCTTACCCTTTATGTCTCTAGTTAGTTTAATTTCGTTTTGTGCCTTGGCCTTTATAATTTTCTCCCTGCATACTTGTGTTATTTGTTAATATTCATCCTTTGTAATTTGACATAGTTTCCACTTTTTGTAGGACTCTTTTTTGACTTTTAAATCACTAAAGATCTCCTGGTTAAGCCAGCGTAGTCTCTTGCCATACTTTCTATCTTCCTTATGCAGTGGGATTGTTTGCTCTTGTGCCCTTAATAATGTCTCTTTGAAAAACTGCCTGCTGTCTTCAATTGTTTTTTTCTCTTAGACTCGCTTAATAATGGGATCTTACCTACCAACTCTCTGAGTTTGCTAAAGTCTGCCTTCTTGAAATCCATTGTCTTTATTTTGCTTTTCTCCCTCCTCCCATTCCGTAGAATCATGAACTCCATCATTTTGTGATCGCTTTCACCCAAGCTGCCTTCCACTTTCAAATTCTCAACCAGTTCCTCCCTCTTTGTCCTAATCAAATCCAGGACAACCTCTCCCATAGTAGGTTTCTCCAACTTCTGAAATAAAAAAATGTCTCCAATACATTCCAAGAACTTGTTGGATAGTCTGTGCCCTGCTGTGTTATTTTCCCAAAAGATAGCTGAGTAGTTATTTGTTTGTTGAGAATTATTTGTTACGCCAACCCCTCTCTCGCCGAGATGAAGTAACTGTCTGTGTTAGCTTGGAACTTGCCAAATATCTACAGAACCCTTGTATGGGGAAAGGATGGGGTCCTGTGAGGGTAAATAGAAGCCAGTAGGATGATTGACCTCTCTGGATTGAGTCAACACTCTCCAGGCAAAGCACTTTAGCTTTTCTTGGAGCAATTTATGGGGGTAAGAGTGTATCACGGGAATGTTTGGGTAAGTGAAAGTAAATAAATCCCTGTTCTCATCAAATGTACGCATTTAAATCTAGAGTGACAATGTTGAAGTCAATGTTCCTGAACTCAGAAGTTAGCCAATTACAGTAGAGAGGATTTTTTTTAAAGTCAAGGGGGGGGGGGAGAGCTATAAACCTTTCTGATTTATATCACAAAATTTGTCTAACTAGTGCATGTCAGGAGGAGACTTTCTCTGGGGGCAGGTTATCTCACAGCTCTCTACTGCAGGCTTCTTCTACCTTCCTCGGAAGCATCTGGTACTGGCCACTTGATACTGGGCTAGGTGAACTATGGGTCCGATCAAGTCTGTCAATGCCTATCTTCCTATTGGTGGTGTAAATCCAAGACTGTTTTTCCTGATCTTCTGAAGTTGGGTTCCTGGAAGTCATGCCCATTGGGGCAGCGAGAATCCAGCTGGGAGGCTGATCCTGTGGTTTGGGCACCGCTCTGCGTGTCAGGAGAGCTGGGTTTCATTTCCTTGCCCTGTGTGACTATGGACAAGCCCCTGATTGTCCCTGAGCCACCACACAAGCAGATAATAGCCGTGCCCTGCCCTGTCTTGCCTCACATAGATGGTAGGAGGATGAATACGTTTAAGGTGCTCAGATATTTTGCTGGGAGTTCCTACGATCAGGTCTCTCAGGGATCCAAAAAACAACGCCCCTGACATTTGGCTGTCAGAGGCCACAGCCTCACCAAACCCTCCTGTGACAGCTGGCCTCTGGGAATCCCAATGACTCCAGACCCTGGATGTCTGGGGCAGATGTGAGGTGCTTGGGTTGACTGTTGATCTGCTCTTCACAGTGAAGTTTAGGTGCTGGATCTCTGAGGGGAGGGTTGGAGTGTCACGGAGAAGCCAAGGGTTCCAGGCCAGGCACCAGACTGGTGTTCTCAAGCCATTGGGGCTGAATGGGTCTAACTGCCAAAAAATGGAGCAACGGCCATGGGGGCGTCATCTTAGATGTCCTGGCTGGGAGAAAGCAGTCTCAGGGCAAAGGTCAGCTTCACACCTTGGGCCTGTCACACAGACAGAGCTGAGCACGATGGTGACTGGTTCCCAGGCTCACACAGGGAGGCTTTGAGTAAAGGCTGCTTCCTCAAGAAAGGGGTAAACAAATGGGAAGTTGCTCTCTCAGAGACACAGGGAAACCAGTCTGGGTCCCTAGAGCTCTTTGTATTCCCATTGGTTGGTTCTGTTCCTGAATCTCCAGAGCAAAGCCTGTCTAATTTAGCCTGTAGTGATGTTGTGATGGTGCTGAACCACTATATAGTATTGCAATGGACAAGTTTGGTGAGTCTGAGTGTTAGAGGATTCTGGGAGCAGGGAGTCTTAGGACTAGACAATGGAAAATCACTGAGAAGGCCAAACTCGCACTTGGCACTGACATGAGCCCTGCATGTTTGTCCCGGCCCTATTTACACAGCTGTGCTGATGTGGAAGACCAGATCAAAGCCTGTCTAACGTACCTGTAGTGATGCATGAGATAGATGAATGCAGACATGTCACAGATGCTTGATTATTTTGAAACCATTTTCTTTAATGCTTTGTGCTGTTTGCTAATAAACCTACATGTTTAAAAGAGGCTGGTTGTGACAATAGAGCTCTGGTCACAAGCATCCGAAGGGAAGAGACTCTGGTGTCCAGTTTGACCTGAATGGTGATATGCATTTGGCATACATAGGATGTTGTACCAAGCTCAAAGAGGTGGACAATTGTGAGATTCCACCCCAAGACAGGAAAATACCTGGTTTAGTTGGTATCGAGACCATATGTCCCGGTTTTACTGTGACATCCCCGATTCTTCTTGGCCAGAGTATCTTCTTGTTGAGTGCATTTAAGCATTCAGAGGAGCAACTTTTAAAAGTGGCATCCAAGATAACAATCCGCTCAAGACAACAATTCATAGAAGTTAAGGCCATAAGGGACCGTTTTATCATCTAGTCTTACCTCCTGGGTATCACAGACTGCAGAATTTCACCCATTTATGCCTGTAACGAGCCTAATGACTTGGGTTTGACTAAGCTTAACTTGTGTTCATCTCTAAAGTATATCTTCCAAGAAGGCATCCAGTCTTCATTTGGAAGTATCAGGGGATTTCATCAGCTCACTTGGGAGTTTGTTCCACTGGTTAATCACCCTCACTGTGATAAGTGTGTGACTAATTTCCACATGTAAGTTGCGTACCTTCAGTTTACAGTCACTGGTTCCTGTTATACCTTTTCCTGCTAAATTAAAGAGCTTTTTAGGACTTGGAATTATGTCCCTGTGAAGGTTCTTGTTCACTGTAGTCAAGTCAGCTGTCAGTCTTCCTTTGGACGAGCTAAGCAGGTTCAGCTCTTGAAGACTCTTACTGTAAGGCATTTTCTCCAGCTCTTCAATCATTTTTCTGGCTCTTTTGGCATCCTCTCCAGTTTTTCCATTTTTTTAAAAATAAATTTTGGGCACCTGGACTCAAATGCAGAATTCCACCGTTGGTCTCACCAGTGCCACCTACAGAAGTAAAATCACCTCCCTACTTCTAGTCCCTGCACCCCTGTTTATATAGCCATGGTTAGTTGGAAACGACAGTGGAGGAGAAAGAGCTGTGAATATTAGTCAGTCCCACGTTGACTGTCAGTCACCAATGTGATGAGGCTGTGAACAAGGCAAAAGAGCTCCAAGAATATATCAGGTGAGACGGAAGTATTAATATAATGATACAAGGCATGTGTGAGCCCTGCTGTGGAAAAGTGTAAAACTCTGGTCACTGATATTCAAGAAACATTAATTCTGACTGGCCCATTTGCATAGAAGGGCTCCTGGGATGGTCAGGGCAATGGAGAGCCTGTCTTACTAGGAGAATGGTTGGTAATGTAGCATGCTGAGATGCTAGCAGCCCCCTCCCCAGTCACTAGCCCCCAGAGAGGGAGGATGGGTCAGAGTTTAAAGTGCTCACCTGGGACTCTGAAGAACTGGCTTCATTTCCATGCTCTTCACAGCCTTCTTCTCTGACCTCAGGAAACTCACTCTGTTCCTCTGTGCCTGCGTAATATGGATTTTAGTACAGCTAAAAGATGTACATCTAGGATCAAGGGATGCAGGCTGGGGGACTCTATGGGAAGCAGTGACTCTGAAAAAGACCCGGGGGTCATGGTGGATAATTAGCTGAACATGGGCCCCAGTGCGATGTTGTGGCCAAAAACAGCTAATGTGATGAGGGATGTACAAGCAGGGGACTCTTGATGAAGAGTAGAGAGGTTATTTTATCTCGGTGTTTGACACTGGTGCGGCCACTGCTGGAATATTGTGTCCAGTTCTGGCGTCTACACTGCAAGAAGGATGTTGATACATTGGAGAGGGGTCAGAGAAGAGCCACAAGAATGATGAAAGGATCAGAAAACCAACCTTACAGTGATAGACGCAAGGTGCTCCATCTATTTAGCTGAACAAAGAGGTTCAGGGGTGACTTGATCACAGGCTGTAACTACCTGCACCAGGAGCAAAGGTTTAACAAAGGGCCCTTCAATCTAGCAGAGAAAGTTATAACACAATCTAATGGCTGGAAACTGGAAATAAAGCGTAAATTTTGAACAGTGAGAATAGTGAGAAAAATTTACCAAGTCTCGTGGTGGAGTCTCCATCACTGATAATTTTTAAATCAACACTGGCTGATTTTCTAAAAGCTCTGCTCTAGACATTATTTTGGGGCCGTTCTCTGGCCGGTGCTATACAGGCTGTCAGACGAGAGCCTCACAACGCTGCCGTCTGGCCGTGGGCTCTGTGCATTTCTGAATTTGTACAGTGGTGTAAATAGCACTGCCTGACCGCACAGGGTGTTGTATTGTTAACAGATTAAAGGCTGTGAGGAGCTCGCATGCTACAATAATTGGGGCCATAGCTCAGTGCTTTTGATAGATGTCAGCTCCGTGTGCCCTCTAAGGCTGATTTGGGCCATTAGCTGGAGAACCTGAGGTCTTTCCAACACCCCTTGATGATGACTGTCATTAGCACAATTTCCTTTTACAAAAGGTTCTGGGCTCCTCCCACAGCTCTGCATTCAGAGGAGGAATCTGGATGTGCTGTAAGAGAGCAAAGGATCCTGAGTGTGTTGCTGGGCAGTCCCTGAGTCTGACCCTGATCCCCCACCTGGTCCAGGAACAAGTAGACCTGCTCTAGTGATGGAGACAGACCTGAGACCCTGGATCCAAATTTCCAACATCACAAAGTTTAGGACTAGCTGACCGGGGGTGGGGGTTGTTTGGGTCCAATATAGAAGCTCCTAGGCTGTGGGTGTGAGTCAGCAACAGGGGCTGGTGGGCAGGCTGCACTAGGTAGCTGGGAAACCCTCCATTCCATGTGCCCATGGTCCATTGGGGATCATTCCACGTACACAGAAACCCTAGATTCAAAGGGAGATCGGAGTGTGAAAACCCCAGTGCCCCAATTCAGGATTTCTTAATGGGTCCTATTTCCAGAGGTGCAGGATGCGCTGGGTTGCAGAAGAGCCCATAGAATATCAGTGCGTAGTTCCCAAAACATCTCAGCTATATTTGCTCCTGGAAATTTAACCAACAAATCCATTTTCAATTTTTTTATTCTCTGACTGGATTGTGAACGCAGGAATTCAGAACTGTGTTGCTATGTGGTAACAGGTCATATAAGGCTCATGGAATCATTCTCTTTCCAGACTGGATGAGGGCTCCAGCATTTCTGCTCTATAGATGCTCCTCACAGTTACAGGGCATCCTGCATCTCTGTCCCTTCTCTGGTCTCCAAATGCCAGGTGTCAGCCTCGTCCCTTTCCCTCTCCTGGGGTGGAATCCCACCATTCTCCCACGCTCAGACTGGACCCTGGGCTACAGCACACTGTGGATCATCAGGGCTTGCCCAGCAGGTCCAACTGTGTTTGACATCTATGGCTCTTTTCTTTGGGAGTCTGTGACCTGTGTTGAGAAGAGTGACCATCCAGCCTTCCTGAGCCAAACTTTTGTTTAATCTGAACAGTAGGAATAAAGCATCACATGAGAGAATAAAAGAGTTTTAAACAACAGCCCGTACGTGTCTCTCAAGCCCTCCCACTCTGAAGGGGACACAGGCAGGCTGAACATTTTCTGACTTCCCCAGCGGCGTCTGTGTGTCTCTTAGTCTGAGGAGCTCTTCAGCACCAGCTGCCCCTCCTCTGGACAGACTCCAAGCAGTGGCAGAACAAGCTGTGTAACTTGCCTGGAGCCTGGAAATTGGATCTTTACAGCCTAAATTTCAGAGGTTGTCTCTTAACATCCCTGAAGTGTTTAGTGAGAGATGGCTTTTCTTTAGCTATTGTTTCGCTTCCTGCGTGTTTTCCAGGAGTCTGCTCCTGAACTAAGATTAGCCATACTGGTGATATCCTGATATTTAACTCATTGTAGCACTGTAACAGGGGCTGGGGTTACTCTGTCCTAGACCACTGGTTTTCAACCTGCGATACTCGGACCCCTTGGGATCTGCAGACTATGTGTTTTATTCACACCATCATTTGAAATTTTGTAGCCATCTGGAAATGAAAAAAGGTTGAAAACCAGTGTACTAGAGCGTGAGAGGCCGGGGAAGGATTATCATATATCCTTATTCCAAGCACTGTACCACTCAGGATAAAGACTGCAGATTGACAACACAGACCTTAAGGGGAACCAGTCAGCTAATAACACAAGGATAGAGGAGCTACTAGTTGCAGAGGATTTCCCAGGCTATTCTTTGATGACAAGCAATTGAATAAGGGCTGAGAGGCTGCAATCTTTTCAAGTTCTTGGAAATCCAGATGACCAACACAACATATTTGGTCCCCTCTAACCCGAGAAATCATAACTAAAAGAAGATCTGAGGGGAAAGAATGGGTTTACTTGTGCGTCCTAAAAGATAGTTCTATAAATGTTATGCACACACAGGAGTCATAACAAGAGACTCAGGCCCAGGGATCCCTCATCCAGGGCTTAATAATCAAACCTAGCTCTTATCTAGCACTTATCATCAAGAGATTGGCAAATTAAACAGTAATACGTGGGCACAGGACCGTATGGGATTCACCCAAGAGTTCTGAAGTTTCATTCAAACATAAAATTGTAGAACCACTGACTGTGGTATGTAACTTATCATTTAAATCAATTTTTGTGCCAAATGACTTTGGGATTGTTAATGTGATTGCAATTTTTAAAAAATGCTCCAGAGGTGATCCTGATAATTACATACCACGCAGCCCAACATTGGTACCAGGCAAATTGTGTGAAACTGTAGTAAAGAACAGAATTATCAGAGTCAACATGGTTTAGTTAAAGGGAAATCATGCCTGACTAATCGGGAAGATTTGATAGGGGAAGTAGAAGTGAATGGTAACCTGGGCAGCAGTGACCATGAGATGGTAGAGATCAGGATCCTGACAAAAGGAAGAAAGGAGAACAGCAGGATACGGACCATGGACTTCAGAAAAGCAGACTTTGACTCCCTCAGGGAACTGATGAACAGGATCCCCTGGGAGGCTCATATGAGGGGGAAAGGAATCCAGGAGAGCTAGCTGTATTTTAAAGAAATCATACAGAGGGTGCAGGAACAAACCATCCCGATGTGCAGAGAGAATAGCAAATATGGCAGGTAAACAGCTTTTCTGAACAAAGAAATCCATTTGAATGTGGATGGACAATGGGCACCAAACTCACCTCTGAACAATTATCTGCAGCCTCCCTACACCAGTGACAGCCTGTGCACTCACTGTAGCTGGGCTAAAAAGACAAAGGCCGTCAGTCCACAGACTACAGGGAATGTGCTTCCCCATGGCAGGATATTGCACCATGAGCCGTTAATGACTAAGTTGGGGCAATCTGTACTGCTCTCTGTCAGAGAGGCTATCGGATGGGAGGGACTGTTACACAGAGTGGAAATCCTACGATTGAAATGAGGATGCACAAGATCCTGTCCACGTACACATCACGGTCTCACGGATTCAGCCCAGGGCTCATCAGCCGGGAGTAGCAGCAGATGCTCAGATTCTATGACAATGAGCAGCAGCACAGAAATGCTGATAGATAAATGAGCACATCTAACCCTTGGCTCTTCTTTTCTCTCTGGGGTTTTAGCAGTGCAGGACAACTCTAGCAAGTCTGCAAGTCTCAGTTTGCCCTGACAATCTGAGCCTCTGTTATCGGTGAATCATTTCTTCACTCCCAGGGGAGGCTCTTACACTAAAATTCTCCAGGGTCTATTTTCGGCTCTTCCCACTGCTCACGGAGTGCAGGCAATCCTTCCAGAGTCCTGGCCGACCTGAGACTCCGCAGGGACTGCACAGGGGCTTCATAAAGGTCCCTGCCCAGCACTGTGACTTTCAGATGTGAGAATCATACACTGATTTTCAGGTCGCAGGACGGAGATTTCCTCTCTCTGCTGCAGGGATTTTGGTGAGTTGCCTGTTTTTCCAATGTACTTAGTGCTAAGGGCTCAGGAAGAGTTCAAATGAAGAACAATCTGGGCAGGAATTCTCCAGCTCAGAGACTGGAACTGTTTAGTATTGTCAGAAACTCCATGGGATTTAAATAGGGAGTTAAAGATTTATTGTAAGTCATTGAGACAAATATTTCTTTTAAGATCATTTCCTTGTCTCTTCCTGTCTCCTTCTAACTGTCTCAGTATCTTCCTTTTTTTGGTCTGTGTGATTATTTTTCTCTGGTTCGCTCAAATATGCCAATTCAGCAACTTCACTGCCAGGTTAATACATGTAGCCAAAGACTCGGCAGTGGGTATGTGTGATAGCTGAGATTTCACAACACAAATGGGTCACACAGGGCTTTACAGATTGGCCAGATTCTGCCCTCACATTCTGCCTTCAGTGGCTCACTGCAGATTGATGCTGGCGTCACTGAGAGCAAAATCAGGGCCCCTGTGTTTTCAAATCCCATCATTTATGCTTGAGCTCAGGAAGCCACATAAACTGGGGGTCTTCTTTCAGACTTTTTCAGCACCCTAACAGAATAGCTCTCGCTGCTGCAGAATCTGAAGCCAGGATCTTCACAGCAGGGAGCCTAAAGTTCCACACTAAGGGTGAAATCTTCATCCCATTCACATCAATGGCAAAACTCCCATCAGTGCCAGGATTTCACCTCAAATCCACATTTAGGGACTTAAACAAAAGGGCTGATTTTCACTGGCCTTGATCCTCGAGTGACTTCAACTGGAGTCGTCCTGTGATGTCTGAGGATGGGTGAGCTCAACTGGACCAGAGAAGGACTGACAGGAGAGTAGCTGAAATCTTAAACTCATAGTTTAGATGGTCAAAACAATCAGAGCAAAAAATTTCGGGGGGGCGAGAGTCTGCTCTGTCTGTTCCCCTGCATCTCTGGTTCCATAGAGGATGAGAAACACCAAAATGTAGTAAAAATAAAAGCATGCTTTTGACTTAGAGGAAAGCAGGCAATGTTGGAAATCCCACTGCGGGAGATCCAGGCACACACAGTGTGTGTGTGGGGGGTGCAGGATGTGCAGTATCCAGATCGCAATGGCACGGAGTCCTAAAACAGTGAAATGCAGAATGGACATCCTGCGTAATTCACACACCAAAGAGATGTAACTAGGCCTCCTGCAACCTCCGGGGCCAGGCCATCCCTCCTCCTGTGACCAATCCCACAACAGCTTCGTGGCAACTTTGTCTGGGTTTCTAACTGGCAGGAATACGCTAAGGTTTTGTGCCATTTTGAGGAAGAGTTACTCGTGCTGGCTCCTTTTAGTCTCCACGTCCTCTCTCCCTCCCCTCGGGTCTGCCCCTCTCTCCTTCCCTACACACTCTGAGCTGCTGCTGGGATTCCCTTCACCCCCGAACAGGCTGCGCAGGCTGCTCCTCCTCCATCCTCCCTTTTCCCCGGTGCAACCAAGCCCAGAATTTAATCCAGGCTGTGTAGATATTGGTACGAGCTGTCAGTGGTGTGTCCGGCACCTGGTGTTGGTCCTGGGTGAGTGAGATCATTGTGTGGCAGGGCAAAGGGCTGTGGGGGTGATTAGGGAGGTGTAGACGGACAGGCGGGCAGCACTGCTGAAATTCAATTTTTCTTCTGATTGTTGGTCCCAGGTCACTGCTGGGAGCTTTCCTGGCCCTGAGTGTGTCTGGGCAGGTCTCAGGGCCTCCTTCCCTTGGCGAGCCACAGAATTACAGCCTGGGTGTCACAACCTTTACTCATTTTTTTCCACTTTTTTTAATGGTTGTTAAATGTTCATTACGCAACTTCAAGCATTTCCCCAGTGGAAAGAACCATTGATCTTTTCTCCTCAGCTGGTTCCGTCTCCGATCGTATCTGACCCCGTCTAAAATCTCCTTCCCCATCCCAGGCTGCCCCGATTCCACTGGGAGCCAGCATCTTCTCAGTCTTCCCAGTCACCCGTGGTCCCTACAGCCTCCGAGCCACCCCAAGCTCCCCACACCTCTTCCTCTGCAGGGGTGAGGAGCCCCTGTCTCCCCTGTCCCCCTAGGGGGGGATCAGTGACGGTTTCTCTCCAGTGAGAATGTCACACACGCAGTGGCAGATGCCAAGGCACCTGTGCTGTGCTGTGCTGCTCCTCTTTTTGCTCCCACACATACCGTGTGGGGCTTCGGCGGCCACTACACAGCAACAACGAGCAGTGAGAGCTGGGAATTCTGGATCATCAGTGTTAGGTAAATACAGCTGCCACATGCAGGAGCCCCTGGCCGCTGGCTGACACAGTGAGCCACTGGGACACAGACGTTAAACCCGGCACTCTTTGGGATCATTTGTTAGACAGCTCTGCTGGCCATTAATGGGACAGTTGTACATACATTCCTCAGGGCAGAGATTTTATGGGGTTATGTCAGTATTTTTCTCATCTGAAATATTCACCCATGCCGTGTCTCAGGGGATCCTTCAGGCTTGTGAAAAAGACACCAGAGTATTGTTTTCAAGGCTCCAAATTCACGAGACCTTTTCCTCCTGGGGCTAAATTCAGCATTTTTCATGCCTTCAGTAAAGTCAGGAACCAGCTTGCAGGCAAAATGCCTCCAGCTGACTCCTGTATGTGCTGCAGGAATGTGTTCACAATTTCCCAGGGCAGCTGTCTCTGGTTCTCTAACTAGGCGCAGGTTTCTATGCATCCAGTTCTAATTTACCTCCCTAAACTGGAGCTGGCATGACAGAGGGCAGACTAAGCAGTTCTTGCTCAGCACCTGTCACACTGCTGTTTGCACTATTCACCACCTGGGCTCCAATCCCTCCCCCGCCCAGCTGAAGTAACTCATTGTGTTAGCTTGGAACTTGCCAAAGATCTACAGACCCCTCACATGAGGAGAGGATATGGGTCCTGTGAGGATAAAGAGAAGCTTTTAGGATGGTTCACATGTCTGGATCCAGTCCACACTGGCCGGGCAAATCATTCAGCTTGTTTTGGAGGGATTCTTTGGGGCACAATGTATCACTGAGAGTATTTGGTAAGTGAAAGTTAATAGAGCCCGATTCTCATCAAATTTACACGTTAATCTGGAGTGATGTTTTTTTACTCAAAGTTTCTGAATTCAGAACCTAGCCCTTAGAATTTTTCCTGCGTACTACAAATAGGTAGTAGAAAGAGGTGTAATTTGGGCTTTTGGGAATAGAGAAAATAAAAAAAATATAACGAGACAATAAAACACATTTATAAATAGCATCAGTGCAGGACAGATAAATGCAATGCTCATGTTCCCCATGCACTCGCAAGGTCACAGTTGTAAAATCACGCAGTGCTCAAGCAGGCTATGGAACTCACAGCGAAAAGATATCAATGAGACCAAGATGTTAGTAGGACTCAAAGAGGGACTGGAGGTTGATCTGGGGAACCAGAAAATCCAATTACAGTAGTGAGGGATTTTTAAAATAGCTTGAGAGGGTCATAAACCTTCCTGATTTACACCATAACATATTTCTGTCACGAGGAATTTTCCTCTGGCAGCAGGTTATCTCACAGCTGTCTATTGTACAGCTTCTTCTACCTTCCTCTAAAACTTCTATTCTTAGCCACAGGAAAATGGGCTAAATGCACTACAGGTCTGATCCAGTCTGGCATTCCCTGTCGGTGGTGTATGTAAAAATATAGGAACGGCCACACAGGGTCAGACCAATGGCCCAGGGCCGTATTATCCATTGGGCACAATAGGCAAAGTGCCTAGGGCCTACGAAAATTTCAGGACCTACGAAAAATTTTGTGAACTAAAATAAAATGATTCCGAAAATTTTAAAAGCAAACAATAAAATCAAAATTCATATCTTCTTAAATTAAATATATTTATCTAAGGTATAAATTACTATTATATTATTACATATATCAATTTTAAATTAAATTCTGTGACAAGATTTAAAATTTTCTAAGCTTTTAAGGAATATGGTTACAATATTAGCAAAAGGGAATGCATTAAAAGCAGGTTTCAATTTTGAACAATTTTTGTTTGACATTTTGCTCAGAGTGGCATAACTAGGGGCCACAAAACCACGCAATTAATGTGCTTAAATTGATAGTTATTTCAGTCAGGGGTCTTAAAACAGCCTTGGTATCCTGTCTTCCACAGGGCCAATGACAGATTCTTCAGAGAGAATGAACAGAACAGGTAATCATCATGTGTAAATACAAGAGTATGTTTTTGTTGATCTTCCTTGACCTTCTGGAAGACTCTAGACATGCACTGAGAGCACAATGGCATCTCCTTCAATACTACCTAGTCTCCTGTTACTTTTCCTTTCAGGAAGTAAAGTTCAAAACTCCTTGGACCCACTCAGGATACCATGCCGGCTGTCAATGACACCAAATTAAAACCCACAGTGTTCCTTCTCACTGGAATACCAGGGCTGGAAGACGTCCATGTCTGGATTTCCATCCCCTTCTGCTTCATGTACGTTATTTCCATATTAGGAAATTCACTCATTCTATTAATTATAAAAACAGATCCAACCCTCCATGAGCCCATGTACATTTTCCTTTCCATGTTGGCTGTTACAGACCTTGGCTTATCTTTATCCACCCTACCAACGACACTGGGCATATACTGGTTTCACTCTAGGGAGATCAGCCATGATGCCTGTTTTGCCCAGTTGTTCTTCATCCACTTGTTTACATTAATTGAATCCTCTGTGCTCTTGTCCATGGCCTTTGACCGCTTTGTTGCGATTTGTATCCCGCTGCGATATGCTTCAATTTTAACCCCTCCGAGAATTGCTAAGATGGGACTGGTATGTCTGCTAAGAGGGGTAACCCTAATATTAGCACTCCCCATTTTCCTGAAACAGCATCAATACTGTAAGGATAGCATCCTCTCCCATTCCTTCTGCCTGCACCAGGAGGTCATGACAATGGCTTGTTCAGATTTCAGAATCAACATATTCTATGGCTTCTTTTTAATAGTCTCTTCACAGGGGTTGGACTTGCTGCTCATCCTCCTATCCTATGTGATGATCCTTAAATCAGTGCTGAGCACTGCATGCCGTGGGAAGCGCTTCAAAGCCCTGAATACCTGTGTCTCCCATGTCTGTGTCGTCCTTCTCTTCTACACACCAGACATTGCCTCAGGTGTGATATATAGATTCGTAAAGAACTCTTCTCCAATACTTTCGATTATCCTGGGCAACATCTATTTGCTGATCCCACCCATGATTAACCCAATCGTTTACAGCGTGAAAACACAAGCAATTCGTGTGAGGATAATCAGGGTATTCGTCAAGTGAAGGGTCAGTTCATCACCCAGCTCCAGAGAATCAAACCCCTGTAACGGGCTTCTTCTATCCCCAGTCTCCACAGCACAGGGGGAAGCTCTGGGACAGCGAGAATCCAGCCTGACCAGCTGGGAGGTCCTGTGATTGTGCACTGCTCTGCTGGTCAAGGTCCCAGATCACACAGGGAGTGTGTGCCAGAGTTTGGAATTATTTGTGTGTTGCCTAAATCCTGGTGTCCTGCTTTATCCACAAGACCCTCCTTCCATTTCCCAGCCACTGGATAGGAGCACAGAGTCACGACCTAGAATTTAAAGTGATGAAAACTCTTCACCTTTTTGTGCTCCTGTTGCATTTTCCTAGTTCAGCCAGAAGACTGGGTTTGATGTTGAAACTGCTGGGTGAGTTTCTAGGGACTGTGCGACTAGATAATCACAGTGTTCTCTTCTGGCCTTAAAATCTAGGAATAGTTACACCTCAAATGGCATTTATTTACATTGTCTGATGACAGTTTACAAACATCTTTCAGTAACTGGAAAAACTCTTAAGCAACTTCTCCCCTGTGTTTGAAGTCCATTTAGTCCTCTCTGAAGAAAGAACCAGGTTCACACCAAAGCTAGGTGAAATTTTTCAGACAGATTGTTCATTTGCTGGAAAATGCAGGTTCAGCTGACCCAAAACGATTCAGGAGTTTGACAAAATTGTTTTGGCCATTCACAAAAATGGTCAGAGGTGAGGGAGCAGGTGGTGGGGCTGTCTCTTGTCACCCAGCATAATCTTTAGGTCAGTAAGTAGAGTACTCATGTGGGTTGTGGGAAGGCGCAGATTCATATCCCGCCCCCTTGACCAAACCTGAAATGGAGTCACTAGAAATATAGAAAAATTTAAGATTTGGTTCAGCCTAAGCCATTTTTTTTTTCAATTTTGCAGAATTTCCACCAGAGCAAAAAATCAGTTAGGGGTGGCACTGAGAGGCGTTTCAGGGCACATAGGCACCTCAAAATTTGCTTTAGCCCCCTCTGGTAGCCACCCCTCCTGGTGCAAAGGGTGGCATGCGCCACTCTCCGGCCATCCAGCTCTGAATGTAGATGATATGCAGGGTTTTCCTTAAGGAAAATGACTCAGTAGGAGAAGGGAGCTCCCCGTACAGTGACCCCTTTCTCTGCAGGCTGGGAAGATGGGGGCAGGAACGAGGAGTGGAGCTTTGTGCAGCCAGGGGAGATTCCTGGAAGGGGATCTGACCTGGCCCCAGGAGAAGCCCTGTGCAGTGAAAGAGAAGCCCTGGGACTAGCAGTTGGAGTATAGCACAGGGTAGGAGCCCTTGGCTAGGCACGCCCTCTCTAGAGCTTGGGGGCTACAGGGACCTTGGGTTGGCTCTGTGTGTACCTGTGTGTGTGTGTGGGGGGAGGGGTGTCTGTATAGCGCAATGTGACATATTCCAGCATATAATTTGGCCTCTTTGAATGGCTGTGTCCCCTTCATTCTCCACCTCAGGGTGGCTTTTGCACTGCCTTGCTGATGAACAACACAACCCTCCAGGTTCTGGTCACTCATAGCCCTCAGCATGCAACATTGTGTGAATGCTCTCCCAGCCTCTCATGAACTAGACACAGGGCAACACCTGCCACATCTCTCAGCCCAGAAATGTGCATCTTGTACTGTCCAGTCCATTCATTGTACAAAACAAGATCATGTAAATCCATTTGTATAGCAAAGGATAATAATTATGCACAAGCTTTGTTGTTTCAAGTTTCCCACACACTTTTACACAAACACACTGGTTAGGATAAAGCACTGAAACAAGTTTATTAACTACAGCAAGACGGATTTAAAGTGATCACAAGTCATGAGAAATAAATGTCAATATTGAATGCAAATGAAATAAAAAATAAACATGCCGTCTTATTCCTAAACTTTACCAAGTGAAATAAGATTTGAAGCAAACAGTTTTTCTCATCCCATTGGATGGTGCAGGCAGTTCACAGTTCTTGGTACACAGGATGGATTTCCTTCCCAGCCTGGGACCAATCTCCCCAGTTCAAAGTCTTTCAAGCAATCGTGGTTCAGCAGAGATGTTGGAGGAGAGAAGTAATGAAAAAGCCATTGTTTCTCTTTTTATGCCCTCCTACTCTCCTTGAATAACACCTCCCGTCCCCTCAGGGTGTGAGCAAAGCAGTCTCCCTGGTATGCACGTGAGAGTCAAAGTGTAATTTGGGCCTGCTTCTGATCTCATTTACACCAGTGTAAGTCAAGTGTAATACTACTGAAATAAATGCAGCAACTCTTGATTTGCACTGGTGTCACCGACAACAGAAATTGGTCCTTTAAGTTCAGTGGGGTTATTTCCCGATTTTCACTCGTGTGAAAGTATAAGGCCCAATGGGCTAAATCTATCCCTCATGTGACACCATTGAAGGCAATGGGAACTCTGTGTGTAGAGATTCCAAGCTCTTTGGGGCAAGGATTGTGGTTTTGCTCTGTGTTTGTGTGGTGCCTCACACAATGGGGTCCTGGTCCATGAGCAAAGCTTGCTGGTGCTACGGCAGTACATATAATGATACTTAATGATTAGTCGAGGATCAAGCCCCTCTTCATGTCTTTCCATAGCTGCTCTGAAGTGATCTTTACAGCTGTTGAGATTACATTCAACATTGCCTTGGGAAAAACTGAACTGCCTTCATATTTATAGCATGATTTTCAATAAATCATTTTCAATGTCCTAGCAACAACAGCATGGAAATGGGAAAGGAGCACTGATTCCACAATGACTTCCTTTAATTATATCAGTGCAATGTTATCAACCTGGCCAAAATGAAATTTGGCCTCTGAATAAAAATTATTACATGGTTCTGCTTTGGAAAGTAATTGAGAAGAGAGGCCAGTTGGCAACTCCAGCTCTGCTCATCCTCAAAGTTTGGTGTCTTTTGAATGCAATACCATATCTGGCCCCCATCTCTCTAACAGTGTGAACCAAAACTCTGCAGACAGAAGAATGATCATGGCGTCCAACCTTAATGTGCAAATGACTATAATCAAGCCATACAAGCTGTTGACCCTCTTGTCTGTATAAGCCAGTTTCATCATATCCTGATGCAAACCATATAAGTGGGAGAGCACATTGGATCTGCAGAAGGGGAAGCATTTAATAAGAAAGAGGAGTTGGAAGACTATATAGATGCCCCTAAATAAAATTGCTACTCCTATTTTCCCTATTACTGAATTGGGGAGTAGCAAGGTGTCTCTCAGAGGATCATATATTGCAATGAAGCAGTCAAATGCCATTCATCCAAAGGTATGGATGAAGAATATCTGGATGATGCAGGCGTCAAAAGCAGTTTCCCTGGAATTAAACCTATACATGCCACTCAGCATTGTTGGCAATGTAGGCCCAGATTGGTAAGGGCTAGTAAAAAAAGGAATATGTACAAGGCTCATGCAGGCTTTGTTCTCTCCTGATAAAAAAGAGGATAGCTACTGTTCCCAGCACTTTCAGAACACATGGGACACACAGTGAGAAAGCCATAGAGGAGTTTTGCTCACGCATTCCAAGGGCACCTATATGGATGAATACCTGATGACTAAAGATTCTATTATTGACTGTCGAATTAATGTCCCGGTAATGTTCCTTTCGGTTTCAGAGCCTTGAAATATAAACATTGATCACCGTATAGAACCAGAGGCCATAAGACTGCCCAAAATGCTCTAGTACAGCTTCATGCCTCTGTTAGATGTTAATGGCCCAGATCCTCTGATGGTGGAAATTGACGTCCTTCCATTCATGCTAAAGGGGCTACTTCTATTCACGCTGACTGAGGATGTGGCTTAGTGTGAATTAAACTCATTAAAGGCACCTGATTTTCAGCGAGTGAATGCTCAGGGCTTTTTCAAGTTTTGCTTCTATAAAATGTGTCTCATGTTGGACACCTGAAATCCATTTAGAAAATGTTGGCCTAAGTCATGATTTATTTCACTCTCAAGGTACTGAATTGAATAGAAGGGCTGAAATCTTCCTGTGCTGCCCCCTGTTCATATGGCCATCTAACTTCTTGACAGATGAAAGGAACACGACGAAGTAAGTCAGTGATGCTTGGCCATAGTGTGGGAGAAAAGACCAATGTGCAAGCGGCAGACTTTACCACAGTGGGTACAGGTCCACTCGTCAGATAGAGGTTGGAGCACATTTTGCTTCCTGGCTCGCCTATGGGCCTCAGTCTGGGCTCTCTGAAGACTCTCTGCGAAGACTACACCAACCTTGACCCATCTTCTCCTGACTGAGCGGTTGTGGGCAGGGCTCCCCCCATTGTCAGGGGAATGCTGAATTTCTTAAGACCCTTCTTGACCTTGTTGCTGTATTGGAACTTTGACCTTCCTCTGTGTCGCAAATAGTCCTTGAGTTGGCCATAAAGCACAACCTTCAGCAGATGAGCTTGAGGCATGCGCTCAATGTGCCCCATCCAGTGAAGCCCATGAGTGTCCAGTTTTTCTGCATAGACTGTAGGCCGCTTCTCTGAAGGATCTTGTTATGAGTGATCCGTTGATCCCAAGAGACTCTAAGGATTTTTTCGTGACAGTGAAGGTGGAAGTTGTTCTATCTCTGCTCCTGAATGGAGCATATGACCCAGCTCTCACAGCTGTAAAGGAGGATACTGAGAACACGAGTCTGATAAACGGACACCTTTTTATTCAGGGTTAGCAGATTGTTGTTCCAGACACGTGAGGTAAAGTTTGCCAAAGGTGATGGAGGCTTTTCTGAGTCTCGCATCAAGTTCTGTATCAAGGCTAAGTGAACTGGTTAATGTTGAGCCAAGATAGCAGAAGTGATCCAGACCTTCATTATTGACGCAGGCTTTATGTGGGATGTTAGTGCCATGTGATATGACAACTGTTTTCTTAATACTGATTACCATGCCCAACTTGATTCATACATCAGCAAACTGCCCCCAGTCACACCTATGCAATCATACGGCCATAAGTAATGTAAAGCAGGACTTTATAGCTGTACATCATGACAGAATGGGACCCATTGGTTGATTCCAAAGAGGAAATACACATCTCTTCCAACCCTAATCTTTTATGATTTTCCCTACTGATCGTGCAATTGTTTTCAGTATTGTTTGAGCAGGGTGGATTTACCCCAATGTCTGTGAAGTAGGAAAGAGCACACTGATCATTGTGTATTATAAGATAAATAAATACACAAAAAAACCAATGTGTTCAGTGGCTGTCATTAAAAGTCAAGAAGTTGCCTAAAGATCGCCTACAGCAATATTGAAGGACCACTTTTTATACCCAAATGAAGGGTTTATGTTCATATAAAAACGATACTGCTTTAACGATACTGGTATGGCTAGAGCAGTGCAACCCCTCCCACCTCATCGTGGATACACCAAAACCTCTGCTGGAAATGTTGACATTTTGAACAGCAACCGTGATATGTGCGGTAGAGGAGAGAGCAAATGCAGATAAGAGAGAGAGTCTGTCTGCCTCGGAGAGATCCCAAAGCTGATTGCTTTCTATCCCGTGATGTAAAATAAAACAGCAGAAGAGAAAACTACAAACATAAACAAGCTCTCTAGGTCATTTCACTTTCTAAAGGAGGCAACTATTACTCTGACATAGCCAAGAGACAACTATTGTTCCGGGTGCCCTGCACAAACAGCTTTAAAAATAAGCTAACAGCAGGGTTAGGTGCTTAATGTCCCAAAGTTAGCTCAAAACTCTACAACCATCTGCAGGGTATAAAGAGCAGAGGGAGATACACATGGGCTTGAGTAGAAAGTCTGGGGATGAACTTCAGTGAGGGAAAATTAGGACTTGATATCGCACCAACTTCATGACCTACATGAACTTTGTTCTGTTAATGAAGGAAAGAATCTCCCAAAGGAAGGGCAGAAAGCTCAGCTCTGTTAAATGCAGGCTGTGCAAACTCACTCAGGCTCAACCCTGCGTTCCCAGAGACAGGGACTGGGCAGTCTGAAAGTGGTTTCCATTACTAACTTCTTTGACTCAGGGCTAGATTCCCAACTTGAGGAAATCAGTGTGGCTCTACTGAAGTCCATAGAGTGGATTAAATTCCATCCCTCAGTGGAAGGAGATCCAGGCAGCTAATTCTCCTACTCCAGATTTCTGCTGATGTCATTCGACGAACAAAGAATTCAGGGGAAGAGACTGAAATGCACTGTGCTCTCATGAACGGTGCAGCAGCCTGTTTGAAGTTAACCCAAACCACCAAAAATAAATATGGATTTACCCAACTCTGCCCTCAGATACATTTATGAGATGCCCCATTTAGTTTAGTGAAGTTCCCCCAGTTAAAGCAGAATTTGGTCAAATGAGAGTGGCAATGCTCAGATACGATAGTGTTAGGGGCCAGCCAGAAAGGAAGATGAATGGGTGGATCATTTCCCTCAACAAATAAAATTCCATCCCTTTAAATCCTGAAAGCCCATTCCCCAGACCTACAACAATGGGAGGAAAAATGGCTTTGTGTTTCTAAACTGCCAGTAAAAGATCAAAGGAAAGGAAAGAAATTCAGAATTGCAGCCATCAGCAAACACCGCAGCGTTGCCCTGGCTGCCTGAAATGTCAGAAATTAAATTGAGAGATGTTGAGTCAGTTTAACATGTAAATAGTCTGAAAATAGTCTGCCACAACATACATTTTTATTGGCTATCAAGGGCAACGGTTGGGGTGAGGAGGTGTCACTTCCTTGTGTACATTTACATGACAACAGATGGTAACTAGGGTTGATGGCCAGAGAAAAAATCCAAACAGATCTGGGAATGCTATAAATGTGGCTAATGCAGAGAGACTCCAAAGCATCTTCATACATTTCCCAGTGTCTGTTCGATCTGTTCTGCCAGCTGGCAAAGAGGAACACTTCCCAACTCTCTCCAGGGTAAGAGAGTTCATATTAATATGTGCAAGTTCGTTTTGTGAGTCAAGTGCAGTTTGCCTAAGTAGTTAGAAAGTTAACACTAAGTAAGAAACTTAAGATTTGGCCATAGCGTACAGGCACAACCGCCTGTTTGCAGTGCACTTTAAAGAGCCATGCCTCATTGCATGAAAGGCTATAAGGAGCAGGGAAGAGTTGTTGTTTCAATAGTTTGTCTTTCCAACGCTTGCAAATAGCTCAGTAACAAAGTAGAACCATTGTAAAGCGACATCTCCACGGTGACAAAAACTGCCCACAGCCCTTCTAGCTACATGTGCTACAGTTCCCATGGAATCATTTGAGCACAGGCTTCACTGAACAAAGAAAGATCTATTTTCAGTGATACTAAGAAAAACCTCTCTCTGAAATGGAATGGATTGGTATCAGAGAGAGGAGAACTTTGGTAACGAACAAGAGAGACAAACTTTCAAACGGGAGGAAACAGAACCATTGTGAAATAAGTATAATTAGTAATCCTGTATGTTTGCCATACATATGACTGGATATAGAAATGATACATTTATTGATTAGACCATTTTACAGGGAGCTTTCTCAGATCAAACCTATATGAACAGGAACAAAATGAATATTCGGTGAAGCTGATTTTCGGTCTTAACACTTTTCTGATAGGTTATCTCACTGCTCCCATAGCCATCTGACACGTCTCACTCTGAACCAGTCCCTTTAATAAATTGCCCTTACAGTAGGTGGACGTGGGTCTTCCTATCCATTTGTTTGCCCCATGCATGGCAAACACGGTACTTACCTGAAATCACAGCAGAGGAGACAAGCCAGACTTCTTAAGAAAGAAGAGACACAAAAGAAGACCTCAGAGACAAGCAATCTCTGACTCTCATACTGGCCAGAGTGTATTCATGAATAGCCCTTTATTACAGCACAGTCATACCATATCCCATGGGGTTCATTTTACCAACAAGGGATCTCAGCTTGAGGTCACAGTTTCTCAGTGGAAATATGTTCAAAGCTGGAAACACATGGGCTGGGTACCGGATTGCACCTTGGTGGGGAACAAAGATTTGATGATGGGCTCTTCAGCCTAGCAGACAAAGGCATAACAAGATCCAATGGCTGCAAGATGAAGTTAGATAACTCGGACTGGAAATAAGGCGTACGTGTTTCACAGTGATGTCATGAACCATTGGGGTAACTTACTAAAGTAGATTCACTGGGGATTTTTAAATCAAGATTGGATGTTTTTCTAACAGCTCTGCTCTAGTTCAAACAGGAATTAATTCTGGGAATTTCTATGGACTGTCATACAGGAGGTCAGACTCTAGGTGGTCACTATGGCCCCTTCTGGCCTTAGAGTCTATGAATCTATGAAAATTTCTCGATAGACTGGAGACATGTACATGGGTCCCAAACTAGGTGATTCATGACAATTCAGACTGGGGCTCTTAGCACTGGAGAAAAGTCTGGATTTGGTTCAGGAACGAGGCAGGGATAAAGAAGGAATCAAAGGCCAGTGCAGAGCTGTGTATCACAATGGAGTCCCTATCTGGGCGGGAGCATGACTGTCAATACACGCAATGCAGGAAACGGCTTTGTTTGGGGGAAGGGGAATTGTGGTGCCTTGATGTCTTGGGGCTCCTCACTGATATATGAGGAAGTTTGATGCTGAAATCTATCTCAGTGGCTTCACAAGAGCTTAAATTGCAACAACCCAGGCAGTCAGGGCAAGATATTGCACAGCCACTAGGGAGCTGTTTTCTGTCTGTCTGTCTGCCTCCCTGTGGCAATTTAATCCTTTCTTGGAGGGACTATTTTTTGGTGAAGCAAGACAGGGTGGGATAAGGGGCGCTGCATCATCTGCAGGTGAAATGCTGTCCTTGGTCACATGTATTTGTATTCGTAGTTTTTAAAGCCAAAAGGGACCATTATGATTGATTAGTCTGACCTCATGCATAGCACAGGCCTTAGAATTTCACCCTGTGATTCCTGCATCCAGCTCAATAACTAGTGGCTGAGCTGGAGCAGAAAGTTTTGAAAGACACACAATCTTAATACGCTGCACATTTCTACTTAGATTCCAGCTTCCAACCAGTGGATCTTGTTCTGCCTTTGTCTGTTAGACGAAACAGACCTCCATTATCAGAATTCTTCTCCCCACGTATGTGGACTGTTGCCCAGGGTTCCTCGACCCAGTAACTTTTAGTTTCTGTGAGTCGGTATCAGGAAATAAACCCAAGGAAACGCAGTTCCTCCGCCTGCTATATGGATGGCACAGACAAGTCAAAACAAACTGCTCTTAACTTTAAAGCTTTACTTTATTGGTCTCCAGCAATTCCCATCAGAATGCTTTTCCTGGAAGTCTCCTCTTATTAGTTTTAAGAACACACACATACAATAGGTGGTTAGAGAACCCCACCACTGATAGTTACCCCACAAGTCTGAGGCAGTCTTTGGCTTCCCTCTCCTGCCTTCCTTTCACACTCGGGCCAGTCACTGTAACCTGAGGTGACGGTTGGCAGAGAACAAAAACACCGGCTCTGGCCCTCAGGCCCCCTTGCCTCAGACTCACCTGAACCCAGCCAAGCCAAGCCGAGAGTTGAGAAAGGAAAGCGCACAGCCTGGAGCACATTACAACTCTGCAGGTAGAGCAGCAGGAGGCAGCGGCTACCTTGGGGAGGAAGGGGGTCACTTTGCTGAAGGACAAGTTAGTTTGTGAGGGATAGGAGGCGATGGGGAAATACAGAGCCAAATTATCACTCATCTCCAGACAAAGAAGGCTCAGGGAGCTGGGCATCAGGATCTCAGGTTGCATACTGCCTGGCATCAGAACAGAAGCACGTTAAACATTCAGTTAGTGAAACCTGTCTGGCTGCAACGCAGCGTGTGGGGAAAACTCCGCTCCTTGAGAACCCCCTTTGTAGCCAAGCAAATAACAGCTAAGTCCCTCCTGGCAGGCAGTGAATTCCGTCAGCTCCCACTGCTTCCCGGACACACTCAGCACCACATCTAGGTGCCCAGACAGTGGATTAGGATGCAGGAAATCTTGGCTCAGCTCTGCCATGGAATTATCTATAGCTTTGTGCCAGTGGTTGAATCTCTCTGGGCCTCCGTTCCCATCTAATGACATTTCCTATGTCCCAGCCTTTCCTGTCGTTTCTGTTTAGATGATAAACTTTTGGGGGAAGGAGCGGTTCCCTTCCTAGTCACTGCATGGCACCCAACACCGGGGAGCCCTGACAGCTGGAGCCTGTAGTGCTATTCAGATTAAAAAACCTTATCAGAACAGCAATGGGCCTGAGCCTGTTCTGGCAGAGATTGCTGTGTCTTCAATAACTGGGTGTGGAGAGGAACAAAGACTGAGAGTGTTTTCCATGCCAAGGCGAGCAGCGTGTGCAACCAGACGGCTGGATCCAAAGTGTGTGTGCTGGAGGCAGGGGTGTGATATAAATGGAGTGACAGAGAGTGGGTGAAACGAAGACATCAACAGCAGGTTCAATGACCTTGAGTGTAGAGTTTACAGCAGGGTCTGGCAAGACAAAGCAGGAAGAGGTGTGGTAATATGGAGTAGGAGAAATGTCATCCAGAAAAAATGGGTAGAATATTAGGCCTTGATCCTTCAAGGGGCTGGCTGCCATCTCAGGTCCTTAGGGTTTCACTGGGCTCTGAGAGCACCAAGGACCTACCTGGAGGTGCTCGGGAATTCCCAGTTGGGTCGATTAAACAAGGGCATAAAGGCAACCCAGGAGAAGCGCGGTCAGAAAGTGTTAGTCAGTATGTTAAAGAGCCAGGAACCACAGACCTGTTCTGGACCCGAGCTCCGGAAATGAGCAACGTGATATAAAGAACAGAGCTGGGGCAACGCTGTAACCTGGCGGTTGTGAACCAACATTTGCTTTCCCAAGAGCCGCTTGCCTCAGCTGTGCCCACACCCATTTATATCTGCTCTTTGCAAATGGCTGTTGGCTCAGACACTGGCCAGCCCCTCAGCAGCTGTATGTGGGCTCAGTCCCGCGGCAACGTTACGCCGATTTACACCGGCTGCAGATGTAGCATGAACTCCAGGCACTGCTGCACAAGGCCTGTGTGAGTCCTAAACACGGCGTAAAGCCCATGTTAGCCCCTGATCCGAGGCCTGGTGAAGTTCAAGGAACGGCTCCAGTTGACTGAGTGTGCTTTCAGATTAGGCTCAGTGATACCTGAGCCATTTTAACAGCCTCCATGGGCTCAGGGGGAGGACAGGCGACCCCTATAAGAACAGCAGGAAGCTGCAGAGAGCAGGCAGCTCTTGAGAGGGACCCTGACTGGGAGAAGGTCTGGGCCAGGAAGCCAGAGGGCTGAGGGCCGAACAGTCGTGGGGGTTGACTGCTGGCCTCTCGGAGCTGGAGACCAGAGAGCACCGGGAGGGGGCTGACCCTTTCCGGGAGAAGGAAAGACTCCAGGTAGGAAGACTGGGGAGTTCCTGCTGGGAAGAGCCGGGAAGGACTCCAGCTAGCAGGGGCTGCCTGATACAAAGTGGGCTGGGGCTGAAGAAGAGCCCTGGGGCTGGTGGTGCTGAATAGGTGCTGGGCTGACGGACTATATTTTTAGGACTAGAATTTTTATTTCCAGTTTATTGTGACAAGGAAATCTCTAGCAGAGATCTTAGGGGCCCTGAAGGAGGGAAACAGAGGCAGGGTGTCTCGGAGCTAACCCAGGCCACGAGACAGCTGACCCTGTTACAGGGATCAATAGGCGGCAGCATAAATACAGACAGACTGCTGATATTTAATCATGTCGCCCCAGCCTGCGTGGGGCACAATTTTCTCAGGTTTGGTTGGACACACACTTGTCATTTTGCAGCTTTAAATCCACTTTTTCTGGTACGTAGGGCAAAAGAGCACTCTAGGTCCAAACCCAGATGTGTGGAAATATCCAGGTTTGCATGCAAACATCCCACACAGAGAAAACTGACTGTTCTTCATGTTAGAGAAAAGTTGATGATGTAAATCCCCCCAGTCAGAAGATCACAAGGTTTCCAGTCCAACCTTGGCGAACAAGAGTCTACATCACAAATCCCACCCAGCTGGCAGTAACTGGGCACAGTTCGGAGCAACCTCAGTGGAGATGCCAAAGATCAAACGGGATGTGGAGACTGACCGTGTGACGGGGTGAGCTTTCTCCCCTGCGGGGCTGGTGCCTTCAGCTCAGAGAGCAGGGGAGCACGTGAGAGACGTTCACCCCATCACTGCCTGGGTTATTCATAATTAAGGCTGCAAGTCTGTCACAGTGATCATGGATTCCATGACTCTCTGTGACTACCGCAGCTGCAGCAGCTGGTGTGGCTGACCTCAGGGACCAGGGACCTCAGGACCATCCACTCGGGCCGCCCTGGGATTCGCCACACTACTCCCAGCTGCTGGAGTGGCCACTAGACTGACCGGATGTCCTGATTTTATAGGGACAGTCCCGATATTCGAGGCTTTGTCTTATATAGGTTGCTGTTTTCCCCCACCGCTTGTCCCAATTTTTCACACTTGCTATCTGGTGTCCCTAGCGGCTGGTGCGGATGGCCCCAAGGACGACCTGAGCAGTGGTGTCCCGGGAGCAGCTAAGATTTAGTCGGGGGTATTTATAGTAAAAGTCATGGATGGCTCACGGGATGTGAATTTTTGTTCTTTGCCCGTGACCTGATCCAAGACTTTTACTAAAAATACCGATGACTAAATCTTAGCTTTATTCGTAATCTGTGGATACAGAGAGGACTAAAGGTCCCAGAGCTGCCTGTCAGCCCAGAAGCTTTCTCCACCATAAAATTCACTAAGACCATTAGTTCTGTAATGTCGTTTTTGTGGGTTGGTTTTTAATTTCTAGGACTGGGCACAGCCGTTGGACATAGTACAGCCAGATCGTCAGCTGATGTTGACTTTGGTGCTGACATGGTATCAGAACCTCAGCAGAATAGAACAGAATTCATAGATTCCAAGGCCAGAAGGGACCCTTGTGATCATCGCCTCTGACCTCCCGTGTAATACCCGCCATAGAACTTCCTCCATTCAGGAGAGCCATGCTGGCCGTATGTCTGCTGGGGATCCAGTAGTCCTGGCTCTCACATAGCAATGCTCTTGCTAGCTAAGTCTTTTCTCTTCAAAAGACTAGGCAAGAAAGAAAAGGATTATGGGTGTGGTCAGCACAGTGTCAAATGCCTTCTGACTTGCTTGATAAGAGTTAAATTGTTATTGGTAAATATCAGTAAGTGTTGATTTTATCACACACACACACACGCAAACCGACAAAAAAATAGTTCCATCAATAACAGAAATTTTCGTCTGACACACCCCTAATTTCTCACAACTTCAAAAAGTTAAATAGATTTAAAAAATAGGAAAAAATGCTTTCTGGGAAAAAATCAGGTCTCTAGCTGAAAAATATAAGCAGAAGGGCTGTATACAGCTGTTGGGTGTGTGTTTGAATGACTGTTGAATCAGCTGGAGAAGATTAGATGTAAGGAGGTGTTTCTTAGGGACACAGAGAAAACCCACATCCCCCTGCGGTGTGCTATATTTTCCTTGCTAATGTGTTGCTTCCGTCACCTTCTAACTTCTGGCAGTTAGAAGTTTAGACACAAAGAGCACGGGGTTGCCTCTCTGACCAGCTTGGCTGATAGCCATCGATGTACCTGTCCTCGGTGGGCCTGTGTAATTCTTTTCTGGGCCCAGTTATTCTTCTGACCTTCACAAAATTCCCTGGCCACAAGATCTACACGTGGCCTGCCCGTTGTGTGAAAAAGATCATCCTTTTTTTTTTTTTTTTTTTTTTAAACCTGCTGCAAATTATCTATTTCATTGGCTGACCCCTGGCTCTTGCTTTATGAGAAGAGGTAAATAACACTTTCTTATTCACTTTCTCCACACCAGTCATGATTATGTAGATCTCTACCAGAACCAATTAATAAGCCTAGTCTTATTAATCTCTCCTTATATGGAAGCTGTTCCATCCCCTAAACATTTTCCAGATTACTTATGAATGTGTGGAACAGTACCGGTCCCATTATACACACCCAGAGGACACCACTATTTAACTCTCTCCATTTTAAAAACTGGTAATTTATTCCTATTCTTTATTTCCTATCTTTTAAACATTTACAGATGCATAGAGGAATTCTTATTCTATGCCATGACAGATTACTTTCCTTAAGATCCTTCAGTGAGGGAGCTTGTCAAAGGCTCTCTGAAAATATAAATACAATATATCCAGTGGATCACCCTTCTCCACGTGTTCGTTGACCTCCTCAAATAATTGTAGTAGATTGGTCAGGTATGATTTCACTGTACAGAAATCATGTTGACTCTTCCCTAACAAATCGTGTTCATCTATGTGTCTGAAAATTCTTTATTATAGTTTCAACCTGTTTGTCTAGTACAGATGTTTACTGACCTATAATTGCTGGGATCGCCTCTGGAACCTTCTTTAAAAATTGTTGTCACATTAGCTATCCCCAACTCATCTGGAACAAAAGCTGATTTAAATGATATGTAACATTACACAATTAACAGTTCCACAGCTTTATGGGTGTGTAACTTCAGAACTCTTGAGTGAATCCCATCTTGTCCTGTGCTCATACATTACTATTTAATTAATCAATCTCCTGATGAGAAGGGCTCTGTGAGAGCTAGGGTTTATTATTAAGCCCTGGGTAAAAGATCGCTGTATAGCCAACTGCTGGGTCCCAACCCATTGCAGGCTCATGGCATTTGTGCATGGCTTTGGTGCTGCTAAATGCACCAGATACCAGATCCAAGTGCTTATTTTAGCCTGAAAGTGCCCAGGGATCATGTTCTCTTTGGGGATCTTCACATCCCCAGGCACATGCCTGCCTTGACAAAGACTGAAAAAAAAAAATTCTGCTTTATACACAGAACCAATGACAATCGAGCTTGTCCTTCATGTATTTTATTTAAATTATGCATAATGAATGCATGGAGATCCTGGCCACCAGCTGCTGTTGCTTAGGAGATTAGGTGGGTTCAACAAAAGACTGGACATTTTTACATCTCACAGGAACACACACAGCTGTGTGCAACAAGAGCAGAAAAAGTAGAAGAGCTTTGATCTCTTTTATTTAGAGGTTGTTACCTTCTGCTCCCATCCTGTGACTGGGAAAAGGAAAGAAGGTCTTTTGGGTAAGGCAGGACACCAGGAATAAGGCAACTCACACTGAATTCCGAGCTCATCCACAGGCTCCCTGTGTGATGTTGGACCTTGAATTGCAGAGTATTGCACCAAACTTAGCACCAACATGCAAGCTGGACTGGTTGAATTCTCTGCTCCCCCTACACTGTGGAGAGTCGGGATAGCAAGGAGCCAGTTACAGGGGTTGAATTTTCTGGAGCTCCTGGTGAACTGAACCTTCACTTGACAAATACCCTGATTATCCTTGCACGAATGTGTTTCGTTTTCACGCTGTACACGATTGGGTTCATCAGGGCGGGACCATCAAAGACACATTGCTCATGACATTCTGAACCAAGGGGGAAGAACTCTTCACGAATCTGTATAGCACAGACAAGCCAATCCCTGACATGTAGAAGAGCAGGATGAAGCAGACATGGGAGACGCAGGTGTTGAGGGACTTAAAGTACACTGCATGGGAAGTGATGCTCAGCACTGTTTTGAGGATCATCACATAGGATAGGAGGATAAGCAGCAAGTCCAACCCCACTGAAGAGACTATTAAAAAGAACCCATAGATTATATTGACTCTGAAATCTGAACAAGCCATTGTCAGGACCTCCTGGTTCAGGCAGTACGAATGGGAGAGGATGTTGGCCTGACAGTATTGGTACTGTTTCAGGAGAATGGGGAGTGGGAATATTAGGGCCACCCCTCTAAACAGAGACACCAGTCCCATCTTGGATATTCTGTGTGGGGTTAAGATGGAATCATTTCTCAGGAGGATAAAGATCACAACAAAGTGGTCTAAGGCCATGGACAAGAGCACTAGAGTTAAACCAGAATATGCCCAGCGTCGTTGGCATGGTGGATACTGATAAACCAAGGTCTGTAACGCCAACATGGAAAGGAAAATGTACATGGGCTCATGGAGGTTTGGATCTGTTTTTATAATAAACAGAATGAGTGAATTTCTTAATATCGAAGTAACATACATTAAGCTGAAGGGGATAGAAATCCAGACATGGACATCTTCCAGCCCAGGTATTCCGGTGAGAAGGAACACTGCAGGTTGGAATTTGAAGTCATTGACAGCTGACATAATGCACTGGGCAGGTCTGAGGACTTTTGAAAGTTACTTTCCTGAAAGGAAAAATAGGAAGAGACTAGATGATATTGAAGGAGACATCATTCTGATCTCAGTGCAAGTCTAGAGACTTCTAGGAGCTCAGGCAAGATCAGCAAAAACGTAGTATTGGATTTATACTTGATTGTCTGTTCTGTTCATTCCATCGGAAGCACCTGGCATTTCTCTCTGTTGGAAGACAGGATACTGGGTTTGATGGACCATTGGTCTGACTCTATATGGCCATTCTTATATTCTTATGTACACCACTTATACAAAGATAATTATCGTCAGATTGGATTAGATCTGTAGTCCATTTAGCCCAGTATCCAGTGGCCAGTGCCAGAAGCTTCAAAGAAAAGTAAGAGAAGCCCTGCAATAGAGACTTGTGAGATATCCTGCTCCCAGGGAAAGATTCCTTCTGCCAGGCATTAATTAGACATAGTTTATGGTGTAAATCGGGAAGATTTATAGCCCTCCCAAGCCATTTTAAAAAGCCTTCACTACTGTAATTAGATTATCTGATTACCCATATAGACATCCAGTTCCTCTTTGAATCCTACTAAACTCTTGGTCCCATTGATATCTTGTGGCTGTGTGTTCCACAGCCTACTTCAGCACTCTGTGATTTAATAATTGTGACCCTGTTGACCACATAGTGAAAATGGTCTCTGTATTCATCTGTCCTGCACTGATGCTATTTATAAACATTCCCTCATTATATTTTTTTAAAAAAAATTTCTACTACTGAGATCCCAAATTACGCCACTGAGTCTTTGCAGTACACAGCATCACTCCAGATTCACGTGTACATTCAATCAGACTCTATTAACTTTCACTTACCAAATGCTATAGGTGATACACTCTGACCTCCAAGAATCCCTCCAAGAGAATCTGAATGCTTTGCCCCACCCGTGTTGTCTGGCTGCAGAGAGGTCGATCATCCCACAGGATTTTCTTTATCCTCACAGGACCCCCATCCTCTCCTCATGCGAGGGGTCTGTAGGTATTTCTGTAACTCTCTTCTTTTTCTGGGTTACTTGGGAGCAGGCAACACTCATCGGTGTGCAAGGACGCCTGAGGTTGCTGAAAACACAGGAGACAAATTAAGGAGTGGCAGAAGGAATCTTTCCCTGGGAGCAGGATATCTCACAAGTCTCTATTGCAGGGCTTCTCTTACTTTTCTTTGAAGCTTCTGGTACTGGCCACTGGATACTGGGCTAGATGGACTACACGTCTAATCCAATCTGACGATACTTATCTTTGTATAAGTGGTGTACATAAGAATATAAGAATGGCTAAATAGGATCAGACCAATGGTGCACCAAGCCCAGTATCCTGTCTTCCAACAGAGACAAATGCCAGGTGCTTCCTATGGAATGAATAGGACAGATAATCGTTAAATATAAATTCAAGACTATGGTTTTGCTGACCTTGCCTGAGCTCCAAGAAGTCTGTAGACTTGCACTGAGAGCAGAATGATGTCTCATTCAATATCATTTAGTCTCCTCTTATTTTTCTTTTCAGGAAGTAACTTTCAAAAGTCCACAGACCTGCCCAGTGCATTATGACAGCTGTCAATGACTCCAAATTCCAGCTTTCAGTGTTCCTTCTCTTTTTATGTAAGTTTAATGTATGTTTTTTTTTCCATATTAGGAAAATTCTGTCATTCTGTTTATTATAAAAACAGATCCAAACCTCCATGAGCCCATGTACATTTTCCTTTCCATGTTGGCCACCACAGACCTTGGGTTTATCAATATCCACCATGCCGATGACACTGGGCATATACTGGTTTAACTCTAGGGAGATTAGCCACGATGCCTGTTTTTCCCAGCTGTTCTTCATCCACTCGCTTACATACACTGATCTGCTGTGATCTTGTCCATGGCCTTTGACTGCTTTGTTGTGATCTGTAACCCACTCAGATGTGCGTCTATCTTAAACCCCCTCAAGAATATCCATGATGGGACTGGTGTCTTTGTTTGGGGGGTGCCCCTAATATTCCCACTCCCCATTCTCCTGAAACAGTACCAATACTGTCAGGCGAACATCCTCTACCATTCCTGCTGCCTGAACTAGGAGGTCATGACGATGCCTTGTTCAGATATCAGATATCAGAGATGACTTACTGTTCATCTTCATATCCTGTGTGATGATCCTCAAAACAGTGCTGAGCATCACTTCCCATGTGACACACCTCAAGGCCCTGAACAGCTGCGTCTCCCACTTCTGCAACATCCTGCTCTTCTACATGCCAGGGATTGGCTTCTCTGTGATATACAGATTCATGAAGAGCTCTTCTCCCTTGGTTCAGAATGTCCTGGGCAATGTCTCCTGGCTGATCCAGCCCCTGATGAACCCAATCGTGTACAGCATGAAAACCAAACACATTCTTGCAAGGATAATCAGGATGTTTATCAAGTGAAGGTTCAGTTCATCAGGAGCTCCGGAAAATGAATCCCCTGTAACTGGCTCTTTGCTATCCCGACTCTCCACAGCGCAGGGGGAGGCCTAGGGCAGTATAGAATTCAACTGGTACAGCTCACATGTCGGTCCTATGATTTGGACTCTACTCTGCAACTCAAGGTCCAACGTCACACAGGGAGTCTGTGGAAGAGTTCGGAATTCAATGTGAGTTGTCTTATTCCTGGTGCTCTGCCTTATCCACAAGACCCTCCTTCCTTTTCTCAGCCACAAGACGGGAGCAGAAGGTAACAACCTCTAAATAAAAGAGAACAAAACTCTTCTCCATTTTGTGCTCCTGTTGCACACAGCTGTTTGTGTTCCTGTCAGATGTAAAAACATCCAGTCCTTTTGTTGAACCCACCTAATCTTCTAAGAAACAACAGCTGGTGGCCAGGTTCTCCATGCATTCATTATGCATAATTTAAATAAAATACATGAAGGACAAGCTCGATTGTCATTGGTTCTGGGTATAAAGCAGAATTTATTATTATTTTTCAGTCTTTGTCAGGGCCGGGCGTGTGTCTGAGGATGTGAAGAACTCAGAGGAGAACATGATCCCCAGGCACTTTCAGGCCAAAATAGGCACTTCGATCTTTTATCTGGTGCATTTAGCAGCACCAAAGCCATGCACGGGCATGATGGGCCTGGAGTGGGATGGGACCCAGCAGTTGGCTATACAGCGATCTTTCACCCAGGGCTTAATAATAAACTCTAGCTCTCACAGAGCACTTGTCATCAGGAGATTGATTAATTAAATAGTAATGTACGAGCACAGGACCAGATGGGATTCACCCAAGAGTTCTGAAGGAACTGCTATTTGTGTAATGTTACATATCATTTAAATTAGCTTCTGTTCCAGAAGAGTTGGGGATAGCTAATGTGACAACAATCTTTAAATAAGGTGCCAGAGGCGATCCTAACAATTATAGGTCTGTAAACATCCATACCAGGCAAACTGGTTGAAACTATAATAAGGAATTATCAGATACATAGTTGAACACAATTTGTTAGGGAAGAGTCAACATGATTTCTGTACCGTGAAATCATACCTCACCAATCTACTACAATTCTTTGAGGAGGTCAACAAACACGTGGAGAAGGGTGATCCACTGGATATATTGTATTTATATTTTCAGAGAGCCTTTGACAAGCTCCCTCACCAAAGTATCTTATGCAAAGTAAGATGTTATGGCATAAAAGAATAATTCCTCTATGCATAAGTAACTGGTTAAAAGATAGGAAACAAAGAGTAGGAATAAATGGCCAGTTTTCAAAATGGAGAGAGTTAAATAGTCGTGTCCCCTTGTATAATGGGACCAGTACTGTTCCACGCATTCATAAGTGATCTTGAAAAGGGGTAAACAGTGAGGTGGAAAAATTTTCAGATGATACAAAACAATTGAAGACAGTTAAACCCAGTGCTCACTGTGAAGCATTACAAAGGGATTTTAGAAAACTGGGCGACTGGGCAACAAAATAGCAGATGAAATTCAGTGTTGATAAATGCTAAGGAAAGAACATTCAAAAACATAATCTCAACTATGCATATAAAATGATATGGTCTAAATCAGCTGTTACCACTCCAGAAAGAGATCTTGGAATCTCTGTGGATTGTTCCCTGAAAGCATCCACTCAATTTGCAGCAGCTGTAAAAAAAGCTAATAGAATGTTAAGAACCATGAGGAAAAGGATAGATAATAAAACAGAAAATATCATAATGCCACTGTATAAGCCCACGGTTTGCCCACATCTTGAATAGTGCGTGCAGTTCTGGTCGCCCATCTCAAAAACAATATATTTGACTTGGAAATAGTGCATTGAAGGGTGACAAAAATGATTAGGGGGAAGGGAACGGCTTCCACATAAGGAGAGATTAATAAGACTAGGCTTCTTAATAGATTGTGATAGAGAGGTATAAAACCAAGACTGGAGTGGAGAAAGTGAATAAGAAAACGTTATTTATCTCTTCTCATAAAACAAGAGCCATGGGTCAGCCAATGAAATTAGTAATTGGAAGCAGGTTTAAATATAAAAAAAAGGAAGATCTTTTTCACACAATGGGCAGGCAGCCTGTGGAACTCCTAGCCAGGGAATGTTGTGAAGGACAAAATTATATCTGGGACCAGAAAAGAATTAAGGAAGCCCACGGAGGACAAGCTGGTCAGGGAGGCAGTCCCATGCACGGGGTTTCTCTAAACCTCTGATTGCTAGAAGCTGAGTCTAGGTGACAGGCGATGGATCAGTTGCTAAATTGCCCTGTTCTGCTCACTCTCTCTGAAGCATCTGGCACCGGCCACTGTCGGCAGACAGGATACTGGGCTCCATGGACCATTGGTCTCAACCAACGTGGTCGTTCTTGTGTTCTTAGATTCTTCCACAGACGGATGGGTCACTACAGACAGGCCATTTCCAGGGGTTCCCTCTTCCATAGAGCCAGCATAGCCCCCGCAGCAGAAGTCCCAGGGCTGCTCAGTACAGAGAACTGATGTGGGGCTGGTGCTGACACTTAGGGGGGTCCAGTAACACGACTAACAGAGGCTCATGGTTTGAGCTAGAGCTGGGCTGGAAAACAGAGAATTTTCAACAAATGAAAAAGTTGACCCATAGTAAAAATGTTTCTTTTTCATCCATTTGGGGGGGGGAATTCATATAAAACTGATCATTTACACTCAGTTGCCATGGTGTTACTGACCAAAAAAATGTAGGAGAACAGAAGAACTCTGAACATCAGAAAACCAGACTTTGACTCCCTCCGGGAGATGATGGGCAGGATCCCCTGGAAGGCTAATCTGAGGGGTTAATGACATCCAAGGAAGATGACTTTATTTACAAGAAACCTTATTGAAGGGACAGGAAAAAAACATCCGTGTGTAGAGAAAAAAATAGCAAATAGGGCATCCAAAGAGCTTAGCTTAACAAAGAAATCTTACAGGAACTTAAGCACAAAAAGGAAGCTTACAGGAAGTGGAAGCTTGGACAGACGACTAGAGAGCAGTATAAAATCCTGCTTGATATGCAGGGAGGAAATCAAGAAAGCCACAGCACAACTGGAGTTGCCGCTAGGAAGGGATGTGAAGGTTTCCTACAGCTATGTTAGTAACAAGAGGAAGGTCAGGGAAAGTGTGGGCCCCTTAGTGAATGGGGGAGGCAACCTGGAGAGATGGTGTGGAAAAAGCTGAAGTACTCTGTTTTCTTCGCCTCTGTCTTTACAGAAAAGTTCAGCTCCCAAACTACTACATCAGGCAGCACAGAATGGGAAGGAGGTGAGCAGGTCTCAGCACTGAAAGAACAGGTTGAGGACGATATAGTCCGGCCTCTCCAGCAGATCCTGTGGGTAGTGGCTACTGCGACAGGCCCCGGTAGCACATCGCCAGTGAACCTGTGCTCCCAGGAAACTCCAGAGGGTCCTAGAGCAGTTGTGGAGGCACAGAGATTGTGGGTGGGAGGGCCTGGCTATCCGGGGATCACTGAGATCTGTGCATAGCTTTGGAGATCCATGGATGCTGGGTCACCCTGTTTATATCTCAGGGAGAAGGGAAGGGACCTGCCCTACTGGAACAATCTAAGGGAAATTTCCAGGTAGGAGCTGTGTGGAATTTTCCTTCCCCAGCTTGCACCCTAGGTTTGAAGTGCAGGAAATGGGGATGCCGGGGAGAAATCTGATCCTACAAAAATATTATTAGTCTATATTGCAGCAAGATTTACTGTATTGCAGCGAGATTATAGCTGTAAAAGCATCATCGGTAGTACTCGGCCGCCTTCGAGGGAGCCCTGTGTGTCCTCTAAGCCGTATGCACCTTGCTGACAGCCTGGATTGCAGGAAGAGATCATGCGGCAGGGCTTGTGCTGCTTTCTGGCTTGGTGGCATCACCGCACATCCCCTGGGATTGGGCTTCCTGCAATTTGCCATTGGCCGTGATGGGGTTAAAGCTGGCACACACTGAACCAATCAGCTGAGGGTCCCAGGGGGTCATGTGTCCCCTTAGGAAATGGGCAAACATGCTTCATAAGGATAGTTGCAGCCTGTCTGAGCAGACACTGCCTGCTGCCCGTGCAAGCTCTCCGCTGACTCCTTCTCCGTTAGGGTGCAGATCTCTGCTGGCAGCTGCTCCCCTTCTCACAGGCCTTGGGTACGTTGGCAGGTTTCTTTGTCTTTTAAAGAGAAGGGTAAAGGCTGCCAGCTGTTGAGATGGGCAGATGTTCTGTGCAGCAGCAGCTGACTCTACTGGGCTGTGGGTGTGAGTCAGTGACAGGGGCTGGAGAGCAGGCAGCACTAGGTAGCTGGGGGACCCTCCACTCCATCTGCCTGTCGTCCATGGGGGATCATTCCAGCTACACAGAAACCCCAGATTCAAAAGGAGCTTGAAGTGTGAAGACCTCAAATCCTGAGTCAGGGTTTCTCAATGGTCCCATTTCCAGAGGTGCCGTGTGCTTTGGGCTGGAGAAGACTCCATGAAATATCAATAAGAAATTCCTAAATCATCTCAGGTATATTTCCGTCTGGAAATCTAGTTGGCAAATCCCTGTTCAAAGCTTTTATTCTGTGGCTTGACTGTGATTGCAGGACTTCAGAACTGTGTTGCTTTGTGGTAACCGGTCAGATAAGGCACATGGAATAGTTCTCTTTCCTGACAGGATATGGGCTCCAGCAGTTTAGCCTTGTAAAAACCCCTCACCGTTACAGGGCTACCTGCATCTCTGCCCCCTCCCTGGTCTCCGAATGCCAGATGTCAACCTCATCCTTTTTCATCTCCTTGGGTGGAATCCCACCATTCTCCCACCCTCAGGCTGGGCTCTGGGCTACTGCACACTGTTGGTCAAATCATCTTGCCCAGGAGGTCATACTAGCGTAGTACCTGTAGTTCTTCCCTGTGGGAGTCTGTGCCCTGTGGAAGAGTGACCAGCCAGCCTTCCTGAATCAGAATGTTGTTTAATCTGAACAGTAGGAATAAAAATGAGAGTTCTGTGGCACTTTAAAGACTGACAAATTTAAAGTGTCACAGAACTCTCGTTGTTCTTGCTGTATACAGACTAACACGGCTACCCCTCTGGAACTATTCTAGTAGGAATAAAACATCACATGAGAGAATAAACGGGTTTTAAAACAACAGTCTTTAAGTGTCTCCTACCTCAAGCACCCCCCACTCTGATGGGGACCCAGCAAGTGTGAGTATCTTCTGACTTTCCCATGGGTGGGGGTGTCAGTCTAGAGAATTTCTCAGCACCAGCTGCCCCACTTCTGTACACACTCCCAGCACTGGCAGAACAAGCTGTGTAACTTGGCGGGAATTGAGGTCTTCCAAGTGTGAAGCTCGGGGGTTGTCTCAACCTCCCTGAAGTGTTTAGTGAGAGATGGCTTTTCCTGAGCTCTTGTTTCCCTTCCTGCTTGTTTTCCAGCAGCCTGCTATTAAACTAAGACTAGCCATACTGGTCATATCCTGATATTTAACCCAATATAGCCATATCAACAGCCCAAGAATTGGGTTTCACATACACATTCATAATTATGGCAGCTCAGCTCCATGTCTGTCACAATATCGTTCCGGGAGAGCATGGATTTTATGAACACAATACATAGACAGTCAGAGAAAGAGAGAAAGCAATACACAACATACATGTGTGAATTGAAGTTTGATTTTCATGAATACTCATGCTTTTCACTTTCAAACCCACTTCGCACAAACCCTCATCATAGCTGAGTAACAGGTGCTGGGGTTACTCTGTCCTAGAACAGTGGTTTCAACCGGTGTTACATGGCCCCTGGGGGGTTTTGCAGACTATGTGTAAGATTTCTAAAGCCATTTGCACCTGCATTTGAAATTTTGTTGGGGAAAAGAAAAAGGTCGAAAACCAGTGTACTAGAGAGTGAGAGGCCAGGGAATGAACATGGTATATGCTGATCCCAAAGCCTTCAGAGAACCAGGCAGCTATGAACCCAGGGATAGGGAAGCTACTAGCTGCAAAGGATTTCCCAGTTTTTGTTTGCTGACAGGCGATTGAATGAGGGCCCACAGGCTACAATCTTTTCAAGTTCTGAAGAAATCCAGATGATACGCTACGTTTTAGATCTGCCTCTTATCTGAGAAATCATCCTTGAAAGATTAGGTGGGAAAGAATGGATTTACATGTGTGTACTAAAGTACAATTCTAGAAATGTTATGCCAAAAGGTTTCATTGTAATGCATTTAGTACAGACCAAACTTTCTTTACATGCATGTCTATCGAAAGGCAGCAGCAGAGTTGTTGGAGCAGGAGTAAATTTACTACTTAATGGCTTTTGCTTTAGAAAATATTTCAGAGGCATTCCAAACTCTGTTTGCAATGCGTTTGTGCTCTTAACTCTTTGTTCAGTGAGCAGTTGTATGATACTGTCTCCTGGTAACTTACCAGGAGCTGTTTGTAATACTTACATTCAGAATCGTGCACACAATAATTCTGATACAATTGGGCAAGACATTCCAAAAAGGCATGAAACAAGAGAACCGCTGGTCTGTGTTTCAGCAAAGGGTGGAGATGAGGTGTAGTCCAGGGGATCATATAGTGGTTGTATGTAATTTATACCCACACAAGAGTCGCTGTAGTAACTTGCACTCTCAACTGGATATTAGTGCAAAACCAGTTGTAGCAGGGTGTTGCAGTGCCTGCTCTGCTTCTACTTCTGCTGCATTCACAAAGTCAGAGGGAGACTCTCAGGTTCAGGAACGATTGGTGCAGTTTTATTTGCAGGTTGTGCTCCTACCACATTTCCACCATTCCAAGCTTGCCTTCTAGCATCTGCAGCCCGCAGGGAAGAGCTATCGCTCTACTTCCACCTCCTGCCTCCCTCCCCTGGCTTCCCTCCTCTCAGCACTTAATGCAGCCCCAAGGCTGAATGTGCGGGCAGCTGTCTCTGGTTCTCTAACTAGGCGCAAGTTTCTCTCCAGCCAGCTATAATTTACCTCCCTAAACTGGAGCTGGCATGACAGAGGGCAGACTAAGCAGTTCTTGCTCAGCACCTGTCACACTGGTGTTTGCACTATTCATCATTTGGGCTCCAATCCCTCCCCCACCAGCTGAAGTAACTCATTGTGTTAGCTTGGAACTTGCCAAAGATCTACAGACCCCTCGCATGAGGGGAGGATGCGGGTCCTGTGAGGATAAAGAGAAGCTTTTAGGGTGATCGGCCTGTCTGCGTCCAGTCAACACTGGCCGGGCAAATCATTCGGCTTATTTTGGAGGGATTCTTTGGGGCACAATGTATCACTGAGAGTATTTGGTAAGTGAAAGTTAATAGAGCCTGATTCTCATCGAATTTACACAGGTATATCAGGAGTGATGCTATTTCAGTCAAAGTTTCTGAATTCAGAACCTGGCCTCAGTATTTTTCATGTATACTGCAAAGAGGTAGTGTGATAATTTGGGCTCTTAGGAATAGAGAAAATAAATAAAATATAATGAGGCAATGAAACACATTTATAAATAGCATCAGTGCAGGACAGATACATACAATGACCATATTCACCATGCGATCAAGAAGATCACAATTATGAAATCACAGAGTGCTGAAGAATGCTGTTGAACTCAGAGCCACAAGATTTCAATGGGACCAAGAGTTTAGTAGGATTCAAAGAGGGAACGAGAAAATCCAATTACAGTAGTGAGGGGTTTTTAAAATAGCTTGAGAGGGTCATAAACCTTCCTGATTTACACCATAAAATATTTCTGCATCAGGAGGAATTTTCCCTTGGGAGCATGTTATCTCACAGCTGGCTATTGTACGGCTTCATCTACCTTCCTCTGAAATTTCTATTCCTAGGCACAGGAAAATGGACTAAATGCATTACAGGTCTGATCCAGTCCGGCATTCCCTATTGGTGGTGTATGTAAGAATATGGGAATGGCCACACTGGGTCAGATCAATAGCTCATCTAGCCCAGGATCCTGTCTTTCACACACCCAATGCCAGAGGCTTCAGAGGGAATGAACAGAACAGGTAATCATCATGTGTAAACCCAAGAGTATGTTTATGTTGATCTTCCTTGACTTTCGGGAATACTGTAGACATGCACTGAGAGCAGAATGATGTTTCATTCAATATTATCTAATTTCCTATTACTTTTCCTTTCAGGAAGTAAAGTTCAAAACTCCTCGGAGCCATACAGTATATCATGTCAGCAGTCAATGACACCAAATTCCAACCTCCAGTGTTCTTTCTCACCGGAATACCAGGGCTGGAAGACGTCCATGACTGGATCTCCATCCCCTTCTGCTTCATGTACATTATTTCAATATTAGGAAATTCACTCATTCTGTTCATTATAGTATCAGATCGAACCCTCCATGAGCCCATGTACATTTTCCTTTCCATGTTGGCTGTTACAGACCTTGGCTTATCTTTATCCACCCTACCAACAACACTGGGCTTATACTTGTTTCACTCTAGGGAGATCAGCCATGATGCCTGTTTTGCCCAGATGTTCTTCATCCACTCACTTACGTTCATTGAATCCTCCGTGCTCTTGTTCATGGCCTTTGACCGCTTTGTTGCGATCTGTAGCCCACTGAGATATGCTTCCATCTTAACCCTACCGAGAATAGCTAAGATGGGACTGCTCTCTCTGTTAAGAGGAGTTGTCCTAATATTCCCACTCCCCATTCTCCTAAAACAGCACCGATACTGTAAGGACAACATCCTCTCCCATTCCTTCTGCCTGCACCAGGAGGTCATGACGACGACTTGTTCGGATTTCAGAATCAACATATTCTATGGCTTCTTTTTAATAGTCTCTTCACAGGGGTTGGACTTGCTGCTCATCCTCCTATCCTATGTGATGATCCTTAAATCAGTGCTAAGCACTGCATGCCATGGGAAGCGCCTCAAGGCCCTGAATACCTGTGTCTCCCACATCTGCGTCGTCCTTCTCTTCTACACACCAGACATTGCCTCAGGTATGATATATAGATTAGTAAAGAACTCTTCTCCAATACTTTCGATTATCCTGGGCAACATCTATTTGCTGGTCCCACCCCTGATGAACCCAATCGTTTACAGCGTGAAAACACAAGCAATTCGAGTGAAGATAATCAGGGTATTCGTCAAGTGAAGGGTCAGTTCATCACCCAACTCCAGAGAATCAAATGGCTGTAACTGGCTTCTTCTGTCCCCAGTCTCCACAGCACAGGGGGAAGCTCTGGGACAGCGAGAATCCAGCCTGACCAGCTGGGAGGCTGGTCCTGTGGTTTGTGCACTGCTCTGCTGGTCAACGTCCCAGGTCACACAGGGAGTCTGTGCCAGAGTTTGGAATTTTTTGTTTATTGCCTAAATTCTGGTGTCATGCCTTACCCACAAGACCCTCCTTCCTTTTCACAGCCACAAGATAGGAGCACAGGTTCATGACCAAGAACTTAAAGTGATGAAAACTCTTCTCTTTTTTGTGCTCCTGTTGCACACAGCTGTGCGTTTTCCTACTTCAGCCAGAAAATTGGTTTTGATGTTGAAATTGCTGGGTGAGTTTCAAGGGACTGTTCAGTATAGAAGGTGAGATTAGATAATCACAGTGGTCTCTTGTGGCCTTTAAAATCTAGGAATAGTCACACCTCAAATGACATTTATTTCCATTGTCTGGTAAGAGTTTACAAACATCTTCCAGTAACTGGAACCAGTCTAAAGCAACTTCTCCTCTGTGTTTTAAGTCCATTTAGTCCTCTCTGAAGAAAGAACCAGGTACACACCAAAGCTAAGTGAATTTTTTCAGACAGATTGTTCATTTCCTGGAAAATGCAGGTTCAGCTGACCCGAAATGATTCTCAAATTTGACAAAATAGTTTTAGCCATTCACAAAATTGATCAGAGGTGAGGGAGAAGGTGGTGGGGCTGTCTCTCGTCACCCAGTATAATATTTAGGTCAATGAGTAGAGTACTCATGTGGGTTGTCGGAAGGCCCAGATTCAAATCCCCACCTTTGACCAAACCCGAAATGGAGTCATTAGTAATTCAGAAAAAATTAAGATTTGGTTCAGCGTAAACCAATTTTTTTTTCAATTTTTCAGAATTTCCACTGGACCAAAAAATCAGGTAGGGGTGGCACTGGGAGACGGTTCAGGGGATATAGGCACCACAAAATTTGCTTTAGCCCACCTGGTAGCCACCCCTCCTGTTGCAAAGGGTGACCTGGTTGCTACACTTAATTCTATGCTGCTGCTGGTGGTTGCACTGCTAGCTGGCACCCCTCTTCGGCCATCCAGCTCTGAATGTTGCTGATATGCAGGGTTGTCCGTAAGGAAAATGGCTCAGTAGGTGAAGGGAGCTCCGCGTACAGTGACCCCTATCCTTGCAGGCTGAGAGTGATAAGGGCAGAAACCAGGGGTGGAGCTTTGTGCATCCAGGGGAGATTCCCGGAAGTGGATCTCACCTGGCCCCAGGAGCAGCCCCGTGCAGGGAAAGAGGAAGTCCTGCACCTCCCTAGCCCTGCTGGGATTAACATTTGGAGTCTGGCACTGGTAGGAGCCCTGGGCTGGGCACACCATCCCCAGATATGGGCCCTCTGTTTGCGGGCTACGGGGGCCTTGGGTTGGCTGTATGTGTATCTGTGTGTGGGGGTGGGGTTGTATGTATAGCACAGTGTGATATACCCAAACGTACAATCTGGACTGTTTGAATAGCTGTGCTCCCTTCATTTTCCAGTTCAGGGTGGCTTTTGCACTGCTTTGCTGATGAACAACACAACCCGCTAGACTCTGTTCACTCATAGCCCTCAGCATGCAACATTGTGTGAATGCTCTCCCAGCCCCTCATGAACTACACACAGGGCAACACCTGCCACTTCTCTCGGCCCGGCCTTGCACCCTAGAAATGTGCGTCTTCTACTATCCAGTCCATTCATTGTACAAAGCAAGCTCATGTGAATCCGTTATTCCAGCAAAGAGTAATAATTACGCACCAACTTTGTTGTTTCAAAAAGAGTTTCCCACACACTTTGACCCAAACACAGTGCTTAGGATAAATCAGTGAAACAAGTTTATTAACTACAGCAAGAAGGATTTAAAGTGAACACAAGTCATGAGGCATAAAGGTCAAAATTGATTGAGAAAAAAATAAAAAATAAACATACCGTCTTAATCCTAAACTTTACCAAGTGAAGTAAGATTTGAAGCAAACAGCTTTTCTCATCCCATTGGATGGTGCAGGCAGTTCACAGTTCTTGGTCACACGATGGATTTCTTTTCCAGCCTAGGAAAAATCTCTCCAGTGCAACGTCTTTCAAGCAATCTTGGTTCAGTTGACATGTTGGAGGACAGAGGTAATGAAAAATTCATCGTTTCTCATTTTGTGCCCTCCTCCTCTCCCTGAGTAACACCCCCTGCCTCCGCTGGGTGTAAGCAAAGCAGTCTCCTGTGCATGCATGTGAGATTCAAAGTGTAATTTGGGCCTGACTCTGATCTCCTTTACACCAGTGTAAGTGAAGTGTAATGCTACTGAAGTGAATGCAGATTTGCTTTAGCCCACCTGGTAGCCACCCCTCCTGTTGCAAAGGGTGACCTGGTTGCTACCCTTAATTCTATGGATTTGCACTGGTGTCACAGACATCAGAATTTGGTCCTTTGAGTTCAGGGGGGTTATATCCCGATTTTCACTGGAGTGAGAGTATAAAGCCCAATGGGCTAAATCTATCCCTCATGTGACACCATTGAAGGCAATGGGAGCTCTTTGGGGCAAAGATTGTGGTTTTGCTGTGTGTTTGTGCGGTGCCTCACACAATGGGGTCCTGGTCCATGAGCACAGCTAGCTGGTGCTACGGTAGTACATATAATGATACTTAATAATTAGTCGAGGATCAAGCCCCTCTTCATGTCTTTCAATAGCTGTTCTGAAATGATCTTTACAGCTGTTGAGATTACATTCAACTTTGCCTTGGGAAAAACAGAACTGCCTTCATATTTAGAGCAGGATTTTCAATAAATCGTGTTCAATGTCCTACAAACAACAGCAAGGAAATGGAAAACGAGCACTGATTCTGCAACAACTTTCTTAAATTTTATCAGTGCAACATTATCAACCTGGCCAAAATGAAATTTGGCCTCTCAACAAATCTTATTGCATGGTTATGCTTTGGAAAGTAATTGAGAAGAGATGCCAGATGGCAAATCCAGCTCTGATCATCCTCAAACTTTGGTGTGTTCTGAATGCAAACCCACATCTGGCCCCCATCTCTAACAGTGTGAACCAAAATTCTGCATCCAAACACAATCTCACTTTGGATGGATCAAAAACTTCAAAAATTATCTGGGAAAATGGTTTCTGAAAGATACAATGACAACAGAACACAGAAAAATATTAGTAAATATAAGAAAACAACTACAAACAGAGAAATGCTTCGAGACAGTGAATGGTTTGACCAGAATCTACAAAGAAAAATTCTCCCTTTTCCTTGAGAACAATCTCTCCTTTGGAAGCAGTGTTATGAATGGATGTTCTTTGGATGGAGAATTTTGCATATCCATCTACGGAACTGTTTGGTTTGGGGCAAATGTGGGATACACAGGAATCCAAGGCTCTGAAATGCTATTTCTGGGATGTAAGATTCATCGCTGTCTTTAGGATCAGAATGTAAGACAGAAGAATGATCATAGTGGCCAACCTTAATGTGCAAATGACTATAATAATGCCATACAAGCTGTTGACCCTCTTGTCTGCATAAGCCAGTTTCATTGCATCCTGATGCAAACCATATGAGTTGAAGAGCACATTGGGTCTGCAGAAGGGGAAGTGTTTAATAAGGAAGAGGAGTTGGAAGACTACGCAGATGCCCCTAAATAAAATTGCTACTCCTATTTTCCCTATTACTGAATTGGGGAGTAGCGAGGTGTCTCTCAGAGGATCATATATTGCAATGAAGCAGTCGAAGGCCATTCATCCAAAGGTATGGATGAAGAATCTCTGGATGATGCAGGCGTCAAAAGCAATTTCCCTGGCATTAGACTTTGTTCTATCCTGATAACAAAGAGGATAATTATTGTTCCCTACCACTGTCAGGACGCATGGGACACACAGCGAGAAAGCCATCTGCATTCCAAGAGCACCTATGTGGATGAATATCTGATAACTGAGGATGCTATTATTGACTGTCGACTTAATGTCCCGGTAACTTTCCTTTTGGTGTCAGAGCCATGAAATAAAAACATTGTTCACCGTATAGAACCAGAGGCCATAAAGACTGCCCAAAATGCTGTAGTACAGCTTCATGCCTCTGTTAGATGTCAATGGGCCAGATCCTCTGGTGGTGGAAATTGACGTCTTTCCACTGATGCCAAAGGCACTATTTCTATTCACGCTGACTGAGGATGTGGCTTAGTGTGAATTAAACTCATTAAAGGCACCTGATTTTCAGCGAGTGAATCCTCAGGACTTTTGCAAGTTTTGCCTCTTTAAAGTGTCTCATGTTGGACACCTGAAATCCATTTAGAAAATGTTGGCCTAAGTCATGATTTATTTCACTCTCAAGGTACTGAATTGAATAGAAGGGCTGAAATCTTCCTGTGCTGCCCCCTGTTCATATGGCCATCCAATATCTTGACAGATGAAAGGAAACATGACGAAGTAAGTCAGTGGTGCTTGGCCATAGTGTGGGAGAAGAGACCAATGTGCGAGCGGCAGGCCTTCCCACAGTGGCTACAGGTCCACTCATCACATAGAGGTTGGAGCTCCTTCTGCTTCCTGGCTCAACTACGGGCCTCAGCCTGGGCTCTCTGATGACTCTCTGTGATGCCTGCACCAGCCTTGACCTGGCTTCTCCAGACTGAGCGGTTGTGGGTAGGGCTCTCCCCGTCGTCAGGGAAATGCTGAATTTCTTAAGACCCTTCTTGACCCTGTTGCTGTATCGGAGCTTTGGCCTTCCTCTGTGTCACGGGTAGTCCTTGAGTTGGCCATGGAGCACAACCTTTGGCAGACGAGCTTGAGGCATGCGCTCCATGTGTCCCAGCCAGCAAAGGACATGAGCATCCACTATAGTCTACATCGACTGTAGGCCGCTTCTCTCAAGGATCTTGTTATGAGTGATCCATTGGTCCCAAGAGACTCTAAGAATTTTTTTGAGACAGTGAAGGTGGAAGCTATTCTATCTCCTCTCCTGCTTGGAGTATATGACCCAGCTTTCAGAGCTGTATAGGAGGATACTGAGAACACAAGTCCGATACAGAGACACCTTTGTATTCACAGGTAGCAGGTTTTTGCTTGAGACCCGTGAGGTAAAGATATCATGCCCAACTTGATTCATGCATCAGAGAACTGCCCCCCAGTCACACTATGCAATCAGACGGACATCAGTGTTGTAGTGGAGGACTTTGCAGATGTACATCAGGACAAAATGGGATCCATTGGTTGATTCCAAAGAGGAAAAACACATTTCTTCCAACCCTAATCTATGATATTCTCTACTGAACGTGTGATTGTTTTCAATATTGTTTGACCAGGGAGGATTTACTCCAATGTCTGTGAAGTAGGAAAGAGCACACTGATCATTGTGAAATCCAAAGATAAATAAATACACAAATAAACCAATGTGTTCAGTGGCTGTTATGAAAAGTCAAGAAGTTGCCAAAAGATCACCTGCAGCAGTATTGAAGGACCACAGTTTTGACCTAAATTAAGGGTTTGTGTCCATATAAGAACGATACTGCTTTAACGATACTGGTATGGCTAGAGCAGTGCAACCTTCCCACCTCATCATGGACACACCAAACCCTCTGCTGACAAAAATCGACATTTTTAATGACAACAGTGATATGTACGGTAGAAGAGAGAGCAAATGTAGATAAGAGAGAGTCTGTCTGCCTCGGAGAGATCCCAAAGCTGATTGCTTTCTACACCGTGATGGAAAATCATACAGTAGAAGAGAAAACTGTGAACATAAGCAAGCTCTCTAAGTCATTTCACTTTCTAAAAGAAGCAGAGAGGCAACTATTACTCAGGCATAGCCAAGAGATGGCTATTGTTCAGGGTACCCTGCACAAACGGCATTAAAAATAAGCTAACAGCAGGGTTAGGTGCTTAATGTCCCAAAGTTAGCTCAAAACTCTACAACCATCTGCAGGGTATAAACAGCAGAGGGACATGCACATGGAATTGACTGGAAAGTCTGGGGATTAACTTCAATAAGGCATAATTAGGACTTGATATCGCACCAACTTCATGAGCTACATGAACTTCGTTCTATTAATGAAGGAAAGAATCTCCCAAAGGAAGGGCAGAAAGCTCAGCTCTGTTAAATGCAGGCTGTGCAACTCACTTGGGCTCAACCCTGTGTTCCCAGAAACAGGAACTGGGCAGTCTGAAAGTGGTTTCCATTACTAACTTCTTTGACCCAGGGCCAGATTCCCAGCTGGAGTAAATCAGTGTGGCTCTGCTGAAGTTCGTAGAGCGATGCTGATTTACACCATTCAAGGATTTGGTTCTTAATGCTGATTTAAAGAGCTAAACACCAAACAGATCTGGGTGCTGCGGGCACCTAGTAACAGCTTTAAACTCGGAAGGGCTTCCAAACCCACTGTCTCCTCATTCTCTGCAGATAGCAGTTCTTAATTCTCTCCATTGCAAGCTGGTTGGCAACTATCTGTAAATTTCTGGACAGTCAGTAAAAAAATGTACAATATTAACACTGGCCATAAACCAGTAAATCAATGAAAATGTCCATGAAATTGGGTAGAAATAAAACATACTGTATTTTGAGATTTATTGTCTTCATTCAGAATCACTTCTTGTATCATAAAACTACATTGACCATGACTTTATCAATTTCCTGTTTTCTGTTATTGCACATGCCTAAAGAACCTGATCGGTCAATTAACTGCACCTAAAACAACTGCAGAATTCCAAATGCCTGTGTATGGAATATCGAGAGCACAGATTTTATATTTGTAATGACACCATAGGTCATTTGGTCGTGAAAATGTTCATAAAGTGAGTACACACTTATGATGTATTGTTTATGGTATTTTTAGTGATGTCAGTAAAAAAAATCAACTTAGAATCTTCATGTCAGTAAAAACCAAATTGCAAGGCTGGCAACCCTGGCCTGGGCTACATTAGTAGGAACATTTCCAGCAGATCAAGGAAAATGATTATTCCCCTCTATTCAGCACTGGTGAGGCCACATTTGGAGTGTTGTGTCCAGATTTGCGCCCCCCCCCCCTCCACACAGAAAGAATGTGGACAAATTGGAGTGAGTCCAGCAGAGGGCAACAAAAATGCATCGGGCGCTGGGGCACATGACTTTTGAGGCAAGGCTGAGGGAACTAGGCTTGTTTAGTCTGTAGAAAAGAATAATGAGGGGGGATTTGATAACAGCTTTTAAATACCTGAAAGGGGGTTTCAGGGAGGATGGAGCTAGGCTGTTCTCAGTAGTGGCAGATGACAGACGTAGGAGCAATGGTCTCAAGTTGCAGTGTGGAGGTTTAGGTTGGATATTAGGAAAAACTTTTTCCCTAGGAGGGTGGTGAAGCGCTGGAATGGGTTACCTAGGTAGGTGGTGGAATCTCCATCCTTAGAGGTTTTTAAGGTGTGGCTTGAGAAATCACTGGCTGGGATGATTTAGTTGGAGTTGGCCCTGTTTGAGCAGGGGGTTGGACTCAGTGGCGGAAGATGACAGAAGTAGAAGCAATGGTCTCTAGTTGCGGTGTGGAGGTTTAGGTTGGATATTAGGAAAACCTTTTTCCCCGGGAGAGTGGTGCACAATGCAACTCTGATAGGATTTCCCCTTTCTATTTTTAGGTGCAGCCTACAGTCTTCTAAACCCGTCAGCAGATCAAAGAGCTTGGCAAAGTGTAAGCAGCCTGCCAGCGTCTACAGCTTTGCCTGAAGAGTTAGAAGCAAATAACTATGTCATCTGCATGTGGTTCTGGTGATTGCCGGATGTTTGCAAATGGAACAGCAGCCCCCTGGGACAATTCTGCAGCAGTACATGCATTCAGTTATAAATCAGATTCAGTTACACCGTGGAGTGAGACGTCGTCTGAGTCTAATTTATCAGGGAAAAGAGCAATGACCTGACATAAGTAAAGCTGGAATAACAGGAAAGAATGGGATGAAATAAAGAGGGAAAGTTTAGGTCAATTATCAGGGAAAAATCTCGTGACACGGAGATGGGTCAGGCTGCGGGATAACCCCCCCAATAGAAAGGGCAGAGGGCCTTTCTCTTGGCATATTAAACTGGGTAAAATGCAAGTAAATGTGACAGAGAGAATAGAGATGGTTTGTGTCATTCAAAGGGCTACTTGACACTATCCTTAGCTGGTATCAAGCCACTGAATTCATTGGTGTAACATCAGTTACACCAGCTGAGGATCTGAAAGAGTGATCAACATGTGCTAGGTCCCTCAGCTGGAGCATCCCGATTTCAGTGACACCAGCAAACCTTCAGAAAGGAGTATTGTGCTGGAGAAAATACAAGAGAGCAACTTGATGGCTCCCCAGCCATGGGGCTTGCAATCTGTGGGGTAAATCTGTACTGCAAGGAGGGCACTCTCTTTCCTGCTACTGCCATCTGACCTCTTCTCAGATTCTCACTCTGATCCATAACGTCGCACCATATATGGTTTTTCAGAAATGTCCATGTACCTCTGCCATTTTCACTGCAGTCTGCCTTCTCAACACAGCAGGACACCAGAGCAGGAGACGCAGAGAAAATTTCCTCTGTCTGATGTGAAAGAACAGCCTGGGTCTGTCTCATGCCTGCCCTGGCTGACCACACCACAGCTTTCCTTTTAATGCAGCACCTACTGGGCACGTTTACACTGTGATTTTCTACATCCAGCTCCTTGAGGCACCTTTGAAAATCCCAGCCTTAAAGGAGAGGGAATCGCTAAGAATCTGTCACAAGGGTCGGACTCATGCAGGATGCCAGGACATGAGTGTCATTATGCATACAACACCCCACGCCATCCTTCAGATCATTAATGAAGATGTTGAACAAAACCAGCCCCAAGACTGACCCCTGGGGCACTCCGCTTGTGACTGGCTGCCACTGAGCTGTTGATCACAACCTGTTGAGCCCGATGACCTAGACAGCTTTCTACCCACCTTATAGACCACTCATCCAACCCATATTTCTGTAATTTGCAGGCAAAGGCATATCAAAAACTTTGCTAAATTCAAGTAATATAATGTCCTTCTTTTTCCCCACATCCACAGAACCAATCATCTCTTCATAGAAGGTAATGAGGTTGGTTAGGCATGATTTGCCCGTGGTGAATCCATGCTGACTGTTCCTGATCACCTTCCTCTCCTCCAAGTCCTCCAGAATGGATTCCTTGAGGACCTGCTTCATGATTTTTCCAGGGACTGTGTTGAGGCTGACTGGTCTGTAATTACCCTGATCCTCCTTCCCTTTTTTGAAGATAGGCACCGTGTTTGTCTTTTTCCAATCATCCAGGACCTCCCCGATCAACACGAGTTTTAAAGGATAATGGCCAATAGCTCTGCAATCCCATCATACAACTCCCTCAGTACCCTCAGATGCATTGCACCCGGCCCCATGGAATTGTGCATATCCAGCCTTTCTAAATAGTATTGAACCTGTTCTTTCAGCACTGCTCACCTTCTCCCCATACTGTGCTGCCCAGTGCAGTAGTCTGGGAGCTGACCTTGTCTGTGAAGACAGAGGCAAAAAAAGCTTTGAATACTTGGGCTTCTTCCTCATCATCTGTCACTAGGTTGCCTCCCCCATTCAGTGAGGACCTTCTTCTTGTTGCTAATATATCTGTAGAAACCCTTCTTTTTACCCTTCCTGTCCCTTGCTAACTGCAGCTCCAGTTGTGCTTTGGATTTCCAGATGTCACTCCTACAATGAAGCAGTCAAATGCCATGGCAACTATGACCCCAGACACGGCGGAGAAGGCGTGGATGAAGTGCATCTGGATAATGCAGGCATTGATATCGATGGATCTGGAATCCAACCAGAAGATGCTAATCATGGTGCGTAGGTTGGAGACAGATCAGCCCAAGTCTGCCAATGCCAGAATCAAAAGGAAATAGTACATAGGGAGGTGGAGACTGTGATCCATCCATATGACTGCTAGGATAATGTAGTCACCCTAAGATTGCTATAACACACAATGAGCATGGAGAGAGGGCCATACGCCAGCCTAGGAATTCCCGTGAGGATGAAGGCCAAGTGGCTGAGGACAGTCTGGTTCACAGCTGACATCTCATGCACTCAATGTCCTCTGACGGTCCAAAAAACACCTGCAATAACAGCAGCATTGTTCATCTGCATGTCAGATACAAAACATGCTTCATTAAAAGAACATTACTAAGGTTACAAAGTCAAGCACGTAGAAGTTAGGGGGTGACAGAATTAAGATTGCCTGCCAGCCCTCCTTGGATGTACACATTATGATACAATTTTTATTACATGTCACATATCATTTTTCCACAGGACCTCTTCCTCATTCAGTGCTTAGAATGGACAGTGCGCATTTAATGAGCAGCTATGCAAAATCTGATTTCACCCCCTTGTTCACGACACACTGTTTAAACCCTGCACTGAAAACAGAGTAATTCATTTCCTCCTGGGCTTTCCTATGGGGCTAATCACTGCAGTATCTGCCTTAATTTCCCTATGAGTGCTTCACAAACATTAATGAGTTGATTGTCAGCTATTCTGTCCATTGTAGAGATGGGGAAATGAGGCAGAGTATCCCCTACTTTGGGGTGGCCAATCTGAGACACCGAGGACGGGGTTCTTCAGAATACTTAGCATTACACAGCACTTCATGCGTTCAAAACACAGTTCCCAGTGGCAGTGGTGAATGCTCAGCGCTTCTGCGAATCAGACCCAGGGTCTCAAATGAAACACCCAGAATATGAGGATCCCAATTAGTGACAGGTTTGCTTTAAGTGACCTGCCTACATCACACAGAAACTTTGTGGCAGAGGCAAGAATAGAATCCAGTTCTCCAGGGCAGCACTGAACTGCCTTAATCATGAGACCATTCTCTCTCTCTTCCTAAGAAATCCAATGGAAGCCGCTGCTCCGGAGACCACACAAGAGAAGCCCTCTGATTTTCCCCACATTTGCTCTTCAGCTACAGGGTAACTAAACACAGGATCTCCCCTTTCTCTGTTCTTCCTTTTCCTACCCCAGCAGAGCATAAACCCTTGCCTCCCACCCACCACTCTCTGCAGCACAGACTGTCTCTGGATTAAAAATGGAGCGCAGGCCATTTATAACAAGAGCCCCTCCCCTGGGTGTGGTTATTATAGTCAGGAGGTGGAGCCAGGGCCTCATATAAACATCTCTGAGCACAGCTGGAAAGGGGTTTTGGGTCTTTTTGGCTTAAGAGAGAGGGAGGAAAGAAGCCAGTTGTTTATAGAGCAGGCTGGGTTTGGTTTTACTCATGCTCTGTTTTTTTCCAGATGAACTTTTCTGTGTGCTGGGCCTTCCCCAGAAACCAGGGGAAAAGAGCTACTTGTCCAAGTCAGTAAAAGAGGAGTTTAGGAGACCCTGATGTTTATTTCCCTCTTCCCTGAAGTCAGTGTAACATTGTCGTTGTCTCCACAGCTTCCCCCCTTCCTGTGACCCAAGCGGGCAATTCTGTCTCTCAGGGGCAAATATCAACAGAGGCAAATGAACTTTAAGCAGCCTGAATTTCCCTTTATGCAGTTTCCTCTCAGGACGCCTAGTCATACACCTCCTCTTCCTTCTGGCAAGAGCTCCTCAAATAATTCCTCTCCCCCTTTTGTGCCTATGTCCCCCAAATACCTACAAGCAGTGCTCACACCCATCCCCCACCCTTTGTTTTTTATTAGTTCTTTTAATGCTTCCTCATGCATCAAACCCTCCAAGGGCCTGTTCCCAGATTTGCCCATCACTGTGGGGTACGCTCATTTATTAGGGTTACTTTCATTGGGGGGTGTTGTGATTCTCTTCATGTACTGCTTGTGTCACTTGTGTTTTCATATGGAGTTTTACTTCTCCCTTCTGCAAGTCCCCTCCCAATGCAGCTACCCTGCAGGATCTAAGTTTCCCAGGGCTGGGTTCCTCCAGCCCCAGACTCAAATAAACACCCACATACACACCCACAGATTAACCGAGTGTGTCTGAGAGGACAGGGTCTATCAGCGCTCTCAAGCTGACTCCTTATATGTCCCTGAACTCAACAGGCTGGGTCAAACAGCACTTTCCAGCTGCCACCCTTATGAGCCCATGGACTCCACAGGCTGGGCAGAGAAACACTTTCAAGCTGCCACCTTTATATGCCCCAAGTTCAGCATGCCGCTATCCCTGCTTTCACTCAATAATTATTCTGGTTGTAACCCTCCTTAATGAGCAAACCTCAGAGGATTTTGGGGTATTACAGGGATATTCGGCTTAGGTACAAGAAGCTTTGCTGCACAGCAAGATAGGGAAGCCGAGAACATGAATGAGTAAAGATAATGGAGAGAGCCTGGCAACCAGCTTGATTATAAAAGTTATTTTATTGCCAGGTCTATAGAGTAATAGCCATACAAGGAGAGACCAATAAACAAAACAGTTACAATATTACACGGCTTCCATTGGTGTATTGAGGAAATCTAGACCAAGTTTGATTACAAGTCAGGGTTAGAAAGCTATATCTGGAGTGAGAGAGAGAGTGTTGGGGTCTCACCACTCAGTGCAGCTTGAACCGGTCGAAGGCTCCGAGGAAACAGGCTGTTCAGCTTAGTGTTTGGCGTGCTGGAGACAGGCAGAGCCCCCAACATGATCAGTCAGGAAATGGTGAAGTTCCAGTGGAACTGAGGCAGCTTTTGAATCCAGGCAGCAGAACAGAGTTTTGAATTGGGTAATATTTTTGTAGGGAAAGAACAATGGTGCAAGGGAGAAAACTCGATTTGTTTATGGGTAAACGATGACTCAAGGGAGTAAACCAGAGACGTTTTGTTTTGTCTGGACATTCGGAAATGATCATTCCCGGCTATGGGTGATGTTACTTTTAGGGAGCTCACAATGCAATCAGTTCAATTCAGTATTTTCATTATCAATAAGGATCTATGACTACAATTGGTCTGATAACTGTGTGCAGGTGTGGGATCATTAAAGCCTGGAGCAGAGATCCCCCATCATGCCGTGCTTCCCTGCTTCTCTGGTACCAGAGTTCAGAGCAGTCCCTGCCTTGGAATCTCAGTTCTTCATTCTGTATGCTAATGGAGATGACTCCTTGTCACATCTTTGATGCCAATGAGGCTAGGGGAGTTACTTTAATCTTGTCACCCTTGTCCAGGGGGATTAGGTGTGTCTGCCACGGCCTGTTCACTGCTTTGTGTGAGTCTTTCTTCTGATCAGTTCTGGTTCAAGCAGAGGCTGGGAGGAGGGGTCCTTTGTGAGTCAGACAGGCAGGGTATAGCTCCCTGCTTCCACAAGAACTTAGAGAACAGGCCAGTATTAGGCTGGGCAGCTGCTTATTGTGAGGACTTTTGAATCATAGAAGATTAAGGAAGGCAGGGACGTCAGGAGTTCACCTAGTCCAAACCCGGTCTCAAAAGCTGGAGATTCCACCACCTCCCTAGGTAACCCATTCCAGTGCTTCACCATCCTCCTAGTGAAAAAGTTTTCCTAATATTCAGCCTAGACTACCCCCTGCAACTTGAGACCATTGCTCCTTGTTCTGTCGTCTACTACCACTGAGAACAGCCTAACACCATTCTCCATGGAACCCCCTTTCAGATAGTTAAAGGCTTCTATCAAATCCCCCCTCATTCTGCAGACTAAAGAAGCCCATTTCCCTCAGCCTCTCCTCACATCATCTGCTCCATCCCTCTATTCATTTTTGGTGCCGTCTGCTAGACTCTTGCCATTTTGTCCTCATCCATCCCCTGTAGGGGGCCCAAAACTGGACACAATACTCCAAATGAGGTCTCATCAGTGCCAAATAGAGGGGAATAATCACTTCCCTCAATCTTCTGGCAGTGCTCCTGCTAATACAGCCCAATATGCCATTAGCCTTCATGAAAGTAAGGGCACACTGCTGACTGTTGACTTATGTCCAGCTTCTTGTCCACTGTAACGCCCAGGTCCTTTTCTGAAGAATTGATGCCTAGCCAATCGGTCCCCAGTCTGTAGCAGTGGATGGGATTCTTCCATTCTAAGTGCAGGAGTCTTCACTTGTTCTGGTTGAACCTCATCAGATTTCTTTTGGCCCAATTCTCCAATTTGTCTAGCTTGTTGGAGGCCCAGTACATTTTGAGTTGCTTGACCACTGTCCTACAGGTCTAGCATAGCTTCAGTTGCTTGCTTGGCTATTCTGACCCCTGTAGAATGACATCTTCCAGTTGGCAGAGACTGAATAACCTTATAGATGTCTGTTTCTGCATACCACAGCACATAACAAGACAAAATACAAAAACTATATACTTAGAGCTGCACATAGATAACAGTGATGTGAACAACAAGTTATCCTTGAACGTCTGGGGGTGCACTGTTTTATTGCCAAGAGGTATATTTTTACTCCACCCCTTCTATCACCAGATGTGTTTTTGATGACCCCAGTTATCATGGTAAGAATGGAATGTAGTTAAGGGTGGAAACCAATGTAAGTAATTAGCATATATGATAATAAGAGAGATAATTAGGTGAAGGTTGTTTATGGAAGTGTATAAGTAGTCACCACTTAGACAAAGGGGCACGCTCCATCAACACCTGACTCCGCAGGAGGTGTTGCTGGTTGGACTAGAGAATCCACTGACTCCCTGGCGGGTCCCCTAAAGAAAGCCATTCCTGTATACAGACTTCTGAGTAACTGCTTAGCTCTCCAGGCTTAGTGAGTATGATATATTGTAGTGAATTTTAGGCTTTGTACCTAACTAGTATATTTATAGAAAACCTGGCACATTAAACCTTATTGATCTGCAAATCGGGCATACCGTGTCTCACTGGTATCCACACTAATCATAAAGTGTCCAGAATCCAGCTCACTCAGTATCCTATCCCTATACTTCTACATACATACTACTCCTCTCAGCTTAGTGTCATCTGCACACTTCCTGAGGGTGCAATCCACCCCATCCTCCAGATCATTAATGAAGATATTGAACAAAACCAGCCACAGGACTGACTCCTGGAGCACTCCGCTTGTTACCGGCTGCCAACTACCCATGGAGCCCAATGATCTAGCCAGCTTTCTATCCACCTTATAGTCCATTCATCTAACCCATACTTCTTTAACTTGCTGACAAGGATACTGTGGGAGAGCCAGGGCCCAAGCATAATTTTTTGGGTCCCAGTACAAACTTGTAACATGGGCCCTCTCCCACACACATTTCACAATCCCTCATCCATACATACAATCTCATGAGCCATGAAAATTTTTTCCTCATGGCAATGGGGGTTGCAGCCTGGGCCAGGCCCCCCAGGGCCTCCGTGCCCTAGTAAAGTGTAGCCATTTTCCCTCCATGTGGGGCCCTGGGAAGACCATATCAAAAACTTTGCTACAGTGAAATGTATAATGTCCACCATTTTCCCCACATTTACAGAGCCAGTCATTTCATCACAGAAGTCATTCAGATTGGTCAGGCATGACCTGCCCTTGGTGAATCCATGCTGACTGTTCCTGATGACCTTCCTCTCTTACAAGTCCTCAAAACTGATTCCTTGAGGATATACTCTATGATTTTTCCAGAGACTGAGGTGATGCTGCCTGGTCTGTAGTTCTCTGGATCTTCCTTTTTTTTGAAGATGGCACCATATGTGCCTTTTGTTAATTGTCCAGGACCTCCCCCAATCACCACAAGTATTCAGAGATAATGGCAAATGGCTTTGCAATCACATCAGCCAACTCCTTCAGCACTCTCAGATGTATTCCTTATTGGATAATTAGAAAAGACAAAAAAGAATTTGAAGAACTGTTACCTAAAGCTCAAAGAGTAAAAAAAACCTGTCCAAAAAAAACAATGTGGAAACTGGATGATCAAGAAGCTAAAAGAGTACTCACAGAAGATAAGACTGTTGCAGAGAAAGTAAAAGAATTCTCTGCATTGGTGTTCACGGCTGAGGACACGATGGAAATTCCCAAACCTGAGTCATTCTTTTTAGGTGACAAAGCTGAGGAACTGTCCCACCATGAGTTGTTCTTTGAGGAGATATTGAAACAAATATATACATTAAACAGTAATAAATCATCAGGACCAGATGGGATTCACTCAAGAGTTCTGAAGGAATTCAAATGTGAAATTGAAGAACTACTAACTGTGGTATGTAACCTATCATTTAAATGAGCTTCTTTACCAGATGACGGGAGAATAGTTAATGTGACACCAATTATTAAAAAAGGCTCTGGAGGCAATCCTGGCAATTACAGGCGGATAAGCTGAACTTCAGTACAAAGCAAATTGGCTGAAAAAATAGTAAAGAAAAAAATCACCAGAAACATAAATAAACATGGTTTGTTGGGGAAGAGCCAAGATGGTTTTTGTAAAGGGAAATCATGGCACACCAATCGATTAGAATTCTTTGATGAGGTTAACAACATGTGGACAAGAATAATCCATTGGATATAGTGTATTTAGATTTCCATAAAGTCTTTGACAAGGTCCCTCACCAAAGGATCTTAAGCCAAGTAAGCAGTCATGGAATAAAAGGGAAGATCCTCTCCTGGATCAGTAACTGGTTAAAAGATAGGAAAAAATGGATAGGAATAAATGGCTATTTTCAGAATGGATAGAGATAAATAGTGGTGTTCCCAGGAGTCTGTCCTGGGACCAGTACTTTTCAATATATTCATAAATTATCTGGAAAAAGGGGTAAACAGTGAGGTGGCAAAATTTGCAGATGATGCAAAACTACTCACAATACTTAACTCCAAAGCAGACTGAAGAGTTACAAGGGGATCCCACAAAACTGGGTGACTGGGCAACAAAATGGCAGATGAAATTCAATGTTGATTAGTGCAAAGCAATATACATTGGAAAAGAGAATCCCAACTAAACAAATAAAATGATGGCATCTAAATTAACCGTTAACATTCAAGAAAGAGATTTTGGAGTCATTACGGATAGTTCTCTGAAAACATCTCCTCAGTGTGCAGTGGCAACCAAAAAAGCTCACAGACTGTTGGGAATCATTGGGAAAGGGATAGCTAGTAAGAAAGAAAATATTGTATTGCCTGTTTATAAATCTAGGGTACGCCCACATCTTGAATACTGCGAGCAGATCTGGTCGCCTCCTCTCAAAAAGACACATTGCAATTGGAAAAGGTACTGAAAAGGGCAACTAAAAAGATTGGGGGTATGGAACTGCTTCCACATGAAGAGAAATGAATGAGAACTAGGGGTCACCAAGTGAAATTAAGAGGCAGCATGCTAAAAATAAACAAAAGGCAGTACTTCTTCACACAATGCTCAACCAACCTTTCACCAAGAGCATTTGGTAAGTGAAAGTTAAGAGAGCCCAGGTCTGAACAAATTTACACCTGTAAAGCTGGACCGATGCTCTTGCAGTCAGTATTACTGAGCTCAGAACCTGGCCTTAAGAATTTATCACATGTCCTGAAAAGAGGCAGTGTTGTAATTTGGACTCTTGAGAGTGGAGAAAATAAAAAAAATATATATAATATGTAAATTAAACACATTTATAAAAAACATCAGTGCAGAACAGATAAATTCAAAGAAAATTTTCACCATGTTTTTATACATCTGGAATAATACAATGGGCCACACTCAGAAGAGGAGGACCAGAATGGTGTCTGTATGAGGGTCACAACTATAAAATCGCACAAAGCTCCAGTAGGCTGTGGAACTCAAAGCCCCAAGATATCAATGGGACCAAGAGTTTTGGAGGATTCAAAGAGGGACTGGAGGTTGATATGGGAAACCAGAAAATCCAATTATAGAAGTGAGGATTTTTTTAAAAAGTCTTATGAGGGCTATAAACCTTCCTGATTTAGGCCACAAAAGATGTCTAATTAGTGCGTGTCAGGAGGAAACTTTCCCTGGGAGCAGGTTATCTCATAGCTGTCTATTGCAGGGCTTCTTCTACTTTCCTCTGGCGCATCTAGTACTGGCCACTGGATACTGGGCTAAAGGGACTACAGGTCTGATCCAGTCTGGTAATACCTATCGAAGGTGAACATAAGAATAAAAGAGCGGACATATTGTGTCAGACCAATGGTCTATCTAGCTCAGTATCCTGTCTTCTCACAGTGGCCAATGCCAGGTACTTCAGAGGGAATGAATAGAGCAGGTAATCATCAAGTGTAAATCCCAGACTATGTTTTTGCTGATCTTCCTTGAACTCCTTGAAGTCTCTAAACTTGCATAGAGAGGAATTATGTCCTATTCTGTATCATCTGGTCTCCTGTTATTTTTCCTTTCAGGAAGTAAAGTATAAAACTCCTCAGACACGACCAGTACCTCATGTCAGCTCTTAATGTCACCAAATTGCAACATGCAGTGTTCCTTCTCACCAGAATACCTGGGCAGGCAGACATCCATGTCCTCATTTCTATCCCCATTTTTTTATTTTAAAATGAAGCTTGACAGGTGTCTGCATGGGGGATATGCTGGGGTCACCTGTGGAAGCCGGGGCTTGGTCTCACAGACCAGGGGGTCCTTCCGGCCCTGAGTTCCTGTGGGTCACTTTAGTTCATTCTGTGTCACACTGAGAGCTCAAGGAAAAAGCTTGGCTCAGAGTCATTATCTGGGAAAGGAGTTGGCCTTGGGTTCCTTTTTACCTAGTGATGTTAGAGGAGTTTTATTCCCTGGGTGTTTGGTAATGTCACTCCTTCTGAAGCATCTGGCACCGGCCACTGTCAGCAGACAGGACACTGGGCTCCATGGACCATTGGTCTCACCCAATCCATCTGTTCTTGGATTGTTCCACGGATGGATGGCTCACTGCAGACAGGCCATTTCCAGGGGCTCCCTCTGCCATAGAGCCACCATAGCCACCCCAGCAGAGGTCCCAGGGTTTCTCAGTACGGGAGGCAGACGGGGGGCTGGTGCTGCCACACAGGGGTGGGGTCCGGCAGCACAGAGGCTCCACGGTTTGGGCTAGAGCAGCTGGAAAAATTTCTCCCGCTAAAAAAAAAATTTAGCCCACAATAAAATTTCATCCTTTTCATCCATTTCTGGGGGCAGCTTTTCACAGAAAATTGATAATTTTTCACTGATAATTCAGTTGCCATGGAGCTGCCCAGCCGCAGCTGCCTGGGTCCCGAAGAGAAATTGGAGCCTTTTTATCTGCCTCTTCCTCGTAACAGCGATGAAGGTGCCACTGACTGAGTCTGTGGCTGCACTCTGGGTAGTGAAAGGTCAAAACCTCCCATCCAGTCTGTGATTGGGGTTTTGTGGCTCACCAGCTACTCTAACCAGCCTTCCCTTCTCAGTCCAGCTCCCTCCACCCTCTACAATGGCGCCTTCAGGAGATCCTGTGGACAGTGGCTACTGCGACAGGCCCCGGTAGCACATCACCAATGAACCTGTGCTCCCAGCGAGCTGGAGAGGGTCCTAGAGCAGTTGTGGAGGCACAGAGATTGTGGGTGAGAGGGCCTGGCTATCAGGGGATCACTGAGATCTGTGCATTGCTTTGGGGATACATGGACGCTGGATCACCATGTTTATATCCCAGGGGGAAGGGAAGGGAAATTTCCAGGTAGGAGCTGTGTGGAATCTTCCTTCTCCAGCCTGCACCCTGGGTTTGTAATGCAGGAAAGGGGCCTGCCGGGGAGAAATCTGACCCTACATAACTATTATCAGTCTGATTTACTGCATTGTCGCAAGATTACAGCTGTAACAGCATAGCCGGTACCACTCGGCCGCCCTCGAGGGAGCCCTGTGACTTCTCTGAGCCCTACACACAGTGCTGACAGCCTGGATTGCAGGAATAGAGCCTGAGGCAGGGCTTGTGCTCCTGTCCAGTTTGGTGGCATCACTGAGCATCCCCTGTGATTGCCATTGGCCGTGACGGGGTTAAAGCTGGCACACACTGAACCAATCAGCTGAGGGTCCCAGGTGGCCAAATGCCCCCCAAGGAAATGGGCAAACACGCTTCATAAGGACAGTTGCAGCCTGTCTGAGAAGACACTGCCTGCTTCCCGTGCAAGCTTTCCTCTGACTCTTCCGTTCGGGTGCAGACTTCTGTTGGTAGCTGCTCCCCTTCTCGCAGGCATTGGGTATGTTGGCAGGTTTCTGTGTCTTTAAGCCTTTCAAACGCCAAGGGAAGGGTAAAGGCTGCCACCTGTTGAGATGGGCAGATGTTCTGTGCAGTGGCACCTAACTCTACTGGGCTGTGGGTGTGAACCATTGACAGGGGCTGGAGAGCAGGCAGCACTAGGGAGCTCCTTGTGTCTGTGGTTCATGGAGGATTATTCCAGGGAAATAGAAACCCCAGATTCAAAGTGAAAACCCCAATGCCCTGAGTTAGGATTTCCGAATGGGTCCCATATCCAGAGGTGTCGTGTGCCCTGGGACTGAGAAGACCCCATGGAATATGAGTATTTCCCAAATCAGCTCAGGTTTATTTGCTTGTGGGAGTCTCTGTCCTGTAGAAACCCCTCAAAGTTACAAGGCATCGTGCATCTCTGCCCCCCTCTCTGGTCTCCGAATGCCAGATGTCAGCCTCGTCCCTTTCCATGTCCTGGGGTGGAATCCCACCATTCTCCCACCATCAGGCTGGGCCCTGGGCTGCTGCACAGAGTGGGTCAACTCGTCCTGCCCAGCAGGTCAAACTTGTTCTGTAACTTTGGTTCTTCCCTTTGGGAGTCTGTGACCTGTGGTGACCAGCCAATTTTATTGAACTAAATTGTTGTTTAATCTGAACAGTAGAAAAAAAGCATCACATGGGAAAGTAAAAGTGTTTTAAAACAACAGTCTCTACGTGACTCTTATCTCAAACACCCCCACTCCTTTAGGAAGAATGAGCATCTTCTGAATTCCCCACGCTGTGTGTGTGTGTGTGTGTGTGTGTGTGTGTGTGTGTCAGCTTAAAGAATTTCACAGCACAAGCTGCACAACCATTGAACTGACTCCAAGCACTGACAAAACAAGTTGTGTAACTTGGCTGCAGCCTGGAAATGGGATTGTCTCAGCGTGACACACAGGTGCTCTCTCAATCTCCCTGCAGTGAGTGATGGCTTTTCTTGAGCTATTGTTTCCCTTCCTGCTTGTTTTCCAGCAGCCTGCTATTAATCTAGGACTATATAATACAGTGCACAGACAGTCAGCGAGAGAGAGAGCAATAGATGACTTTCACGTGTGAAATGAAGTTTGATTTCCATGAATATTCATGCATTTCATTTTGAAACTGTCTTCCCGCAAACCCTCATTATAGCTGAGAAATAGGTGCTGCGTTACAATGTACTAGAGCAGTGGGTGTACCTGGTGGTTGTATAATGGACTAGACCAGAGCCTGGGGGTCTGCAGACTATGTGTTAGATTTCCAAAGTTATTCCCACCTGCATTTGAAATTTTGTAGGATCCCAGATATAAAAAAGTTGAAAACCAGAGTACTAGAAAGTGGGAGTCCAGGGAATAAATATTGTATATGCTGATCCCAAAGCCTGCTCCACACTGGATAAAGGCTGCAGATTGACATTAGAGAACCAGCGGAGAACCAGTCAGCTATGAACCCAGGGATAGAGAAGGTAGCAGCAGCAAAGGATTCCCCAGACTTTTGTTTGCTGACAGGTGATTGAATGAGGGCCGACAGGCTAGAATCTTTTCAAGTTCTCAAGAAATCAAGATGAACCACTTTACATTTTAGGTCCCACTCTAACCTGAGAAATCATCCCTGAAAGAAGATCCGAGGGGAAAGAATGGGTTCACATGTGTGTGCTAAAGTATGGTTCTAGAAATGTTATGCCAAAACTTTTCATTGTAATACAATTAGTACAAAACAAATTTTCATTGTATGCATATCTATCGAAATCCAGCAGCAGAGGTGTTGGTGCAGGAGTAACTTTACTACTTAATGGCTTTTGCTTTAGAAAATATTTCATAGGTATTGAAATGGGTTTATGCTATTTACTCTTCATTCAGTGAGCAGTTGTATGATTGTCTCCTGGTAAGAGACCAGAAGCTGCTTGTAACTCTTACATTCAGAATTATGCACACAACAATTCTGCTATTATTGTGCAAGACATTCCAAAAAGTCATGAAACGAGAGAACCGCCAATCTGTGTTTCAGCAAAAAATAGAGATGAGGTGCAGTCAAGGCGATTATATAGTGGAAGTATATAATTAATTTAATATAATTTAAGCCCCTCATTGGTTACACGAGCATCGCTGCAATAATTGATATTAGCGTAGCAGGGTGTTGCAGTGCATGCCCTGCTTCTGCTGCGTTCACAAAGTCAGTGGGAAACCCTCAGGTTCAGTAACCACTGGTGCAGCTTTATTTACAGGTTGTGCTCCAACCAATGGTGGAATCTAGCCCAGTATCCTGTCTTCCAACAGTGGCAAATGCCAGGTGCTTCAGAGGGACAGCATGGAAAAGGTAATCATCAAGTGTAAATCCAAGAGTATGTTTATCCTGATCTTGCTTGAGTTCCTGGAAGTCTCTAGATTTGTACAGAGAGCAGAATGATATCTCATTCAATATAATCTAGTCTCCTCTTATTTTTCCTTTCAGGAAGTAAAGTTCAAAACTCCTCGGACCTGCCCAGTGCATCATGTCAGCTGTCAATGACACCAAATTGCCACCTGCAGTGTTCCTTCTCAGCGGAATACCTGGGCTGGAAGATATCCATGTCTGGATTTCCATCCCCTTCTGCTTAATGTACGTTACTTCGATTTTAGGAAATTAATTCATTCTGTTCATTATAAAAGCAGATCCATCCCTCCATGAGCCAATGTACATTTTCCTTTCCATGTTGGCCATCACAGACCTTGGTTTATCAATATCCACCATGCCAACAACTCTGGGCATACTCTTGTATAACTTTAGGGAGATCAGCCATGATGCCTGTTTTGCCCAGCTATTCTTCATCCATTCGCTTACGTACACTGAATCCTCCCTGCTCTTGTGCATGGCTTTTGACCGCTTTGTTGCGATCTCTAAACCACTCAGATATGATTCTATCTTAACTCCTCCAAGAATAGCCAAGATGGGACTGGTTTCTCTGTTAAGAGGTGTGGCCCTAATATTCCCACTACCCATTCTCCTGACACAGTACCGATACTGTCAGGACAACATCCTCTCCCATTCCTTCTGCCTGAACCAGGAAGTCATGACGTTGGCTTGTTTGGATATCAGAGTTAACATCATCTACGGCTTCTTTATAACAATCTCTTCAGTGGGGTTGGATTTCCTGCTCATCCTCCTATCTTATATGATGATCCTCAGAACGGTGTTGAGCATCACGTCCCATAGTGATCGCCTCAAAGCCCTGGACACTTGTGTCTCCCACATCTGCATCGTCCTGCTTTCCTACATGCCAGGGATTGGCTTGTCTGTGATATAGAGATTCATGAAGAGCTCTTCTCCTTTGCTTCAAAATGTCCTGGGCAAAGTCTCTTTGCTGGTCCCAACCCTGATGAACCCAATTGTGTACAGCGTGAAAACCAAAAACATTCGTGCAAGGATAATCAGGGTGTTTGTCAAGTGAAGGTTCAGTTAATCAGTAGCTCCAGAAAATTAAAGCCTTGAAACTGGCTCCTTGGTATCCTCGCTCTCCACAGTGCAGAGGGCAGCTCTGGGGCAGCAGAGCATCCAGCCGGTACAGCTGGGAGACTGGTCCTGTGGTTTAGGCACTGCTCTGCGGGTCAAAGTCCAAGGTCACACAGAGTGTCTGTCCCAGAGCTCAGAATTAAATGTGAGTTGCCTAAATCCTCGTGCCCTGCCTTACCCACAAGACCCTCCTTCCTTTTCCTAGCCACAGGATGGGAGCAGAAGGTAACAACCTCTAAATAAAAGAGATCAAATCTCTTCTCCTTTTTGTGCTCCTCTTGCACACAGCTGTGCGTGTTCCAGTCCTTTTGTTGAATCTTCCTAATCTCCTAAGCAACAGCAGCTGGTGGCCAGGATCTCCACTCATTCATTATGTATAGTTTAAATAAAATACGTCAAGATCATGCTCACTTGATTGTCATGAGTTCTAGGTATACAGCAGAATTTATTATTATTTTTCAGTCTTTGTCAGGGCAGGGCATATGCCTCGTGATGTGAAGCACACAAAGCAAGACTTGATCCCTGGGCACTTACAGGCTAAAATAGGCGCTTGGATCTGGTATCTGGTGCATTTAGTAGCACCAAAGCCATGCACAACCATGATGGGCCTGAAGTAAGATGGGACCAAGCAGTTGTCTATACAGGGATCCTTCACCCAGGGCTTAAAAATTAACCATAGTTCCCATATTTACCATATCATAGAGCACTTGTCATAAGGAGATTGATAAATTAAACAGTAATATGTGAGCACAGGACCAGATGGGATTCACCCAAGAGTTCTGGAGGTACACAAACATAAAATTTTAGAAATACTAACTGTAACATAACCTATCATTTAAATCAGCTTCTATACTAGATGGATTGGGGATATCTAATGTGACAATAATTTTTAAAGACGGTTCCAGAGGCAAGCCCGGCAATTATAGGTCAGTAAACCTATGTTCCATATCAGGCAAACTTGTGAAACTATAGTAAAGAATTACCAGACATGTAGATGAACACGATTTGTTCGGGAAGAGTCAACATGATTTCTATACAGTGAAATCATACCTCACCAATCTACTAGCATTAGTTCAGGGGGGGTCAACAAAAACGTGAATAAGGGTGATCCACTTGATATATTGTATTTATATCTTCCCTAAAAGCATCCACTCAATGTGCAGCAGCTGTAAAAAAAGCTAATAGAATGTTAAGAACCATGAGGAAAAGGATAGATAATAAAGCAGAAAACATCACAATGCCACTGTTTAAGCCCATGGTTTTCCCACATCTTGAATACTATGTGCAGTTCTGGTTGCCCATCTCAAAAAAGGATATATTTGAATTGGAGACAGTACAGCGAAGGGTGACAAAATAGATTGGGGGGGATGGAACAGCTTCCATATAAGGAGAGATTAATAAGACTAGGCTTATTAATAGGTTGTTATAGAGACCTATAAAATCGTGACTCGTGTGGAGAAAGTGACTAAGAAAGTTTTATCTACCCCTTCACATAACACAAGAGCCAGGGGTCAGCCAATGAAATTAGTAGGCAGGAGGTTTAAAATTAGAAAAAGGAAGATCTTTTTCACACAACAGGCAGGCAGCCTGTGGATTGCTTTCCCAGAAAATGTTGTGAAAGTCAAAAGTATAACTGGGCCCAGAAAAGTATTACTCAGGTCCACGGAGGACAGGTCCATCGATGGCTATCAGTGATGTTCTGGAAAAGATCACGTAGCTTCTCTTTTTGGTTCAAATTGAGTAGAGCTTTATTCTGACAGACACACACACAGAGCTATGGCCATAGGGGAGCCCTGGACAGCACAGAATTTCTGTGCTGTTGTCAGGAGACTCCGCCTAGGTTTGAATAGCGATGGCTTATATAGGATAGCTTTTCACATATTGATCGCATAGTGGAGTTTTCCATTGCAAAACAAGTCTAACGGCTACTTCCTTAACTATTAGTTAAACAGCTACCCCCTTATCTGTTACAAGCATAGCTGGGGGCAATTACAAAAGCAGATAGTTTCGAAAACAGCTTAGAGCGCAATCAATAATTTTTCCATTATGGTTTTTCCATCCACAGTCATGCTAACTTACATTCCCATCATTCATTTCAGTGTAAGGCCTACCAGGCCTTGATTTTGTGCTTCCACATTCCCCCCTTTGGTGCTTTGTAGCACCACATCTATAGTCTCATTAATCCATTCACCTCCTCATTTTCTTCTTCCTTCTCTCTTAGTACTTCTGCGTACATCAGTTGGACCATCTCTTTTATATCTGTGGTCTTTATACTTTTCTGGGTTTGAGTTACTATACATTGACAACAACAGTTGAATAACATGAACAATACATATATTCCTATTATTATTCCAAGGAACAATAGTGACCCTTGGACAATTTTGGAATCTAGATTTCCTAACAAATCTCCAAAACAGCTCCAAAGACTCCAGTTTTCAGTCTGGTGTAATTTGGCAGTGGCATCTTGTATCTTTGTTAAGGCAGTATAAATTCCTTCCTCATTATTGGGGATATAGGTACAACATTCTTTTCCGATTAAGGCACACACCCCTCCTTTTGCTGCTAACACCATGTCTAGAGCCATTCTATTTTGTAAGACCATTTGCCTTATTTCTGAAACTTCAGTGGTGACAAATTTAAAAGCTTCAGTAGTTCCATTTGCTACTTCCTCTAATACTAATGCCACACGTCTAAGTTCTTGTATGGTTCGTCCTACACCAGAGCTAGGAAAGGTTGTGGTGAAGAATCTATCAGTCTCAGTTATTTCTCTTTTAGACCTATGAAAATTTGGTGATTCAACAAGGTCTCCTTGAACATGCCTTATGGCCGGGTTTAAGTATGCCTTATAACATCTACCGCTCCATCCCCATGGCCAATATTTATAAGCCCGAGTGCCACACACCCACTACTGTCCTAGTGTAGGATTCCGAGTATAACAACCACTTGGGGTTGTACTCCCTATGGTTGTCTCGCATTGATGGTTTGATACCACTCCAAGATTTTAGCTGCCAAATCTCTTCCGACTATAGCTCCACACTCATAACATACAGGAACCATATTGTTAGGGTTTACTACTCTAATAAATTCAGGTATATTTTGTTTTACGGAATTCCAAGTTTCCATAGACAAGTTGGAGATAGTATAGCGGAGGGCAACAAAAATGATTAGGGGGCTGGAGCACAGGACTTATGAGGAGAGGCTAAGGGAACTGGGCTTGTTTAGTCTGCAAAAGAGAAGAATGAGGGGGGATTTGATAGCAGCCTTTAACTACCTGAAAGGGGGTTCCAGGGAGGATGGGGCTAGGCTATTCTCGGTGGTGGCAGATGACAGAACAAGGAGCAATGGTCTCAAGTTGCAGTTGGGGAGGTCTAGGTTGGGCATTAGGAAAAAGTTTTTCACTAGGAGGGTGGTGAAGAACTCGAATGGGTTACCTAGGGAGGTGGTGGAATCTCCATCTTTAGAGGTTTTTAAGCTGAGGCTTGACAAAGCCCTGGCTGCGATGATATAGCTGAGTTTATCACTGCTTTGAGCAGGGAGTTGGACTAAATGACCTCCTGAGGTCCCTTCCAACTCTAATATTCTATGATTCTATGATTCCAATTGTGAGGGCTTTGGTCAAATGCCTTTTTCGGCATCCCTGGGGGGACTAGTACAGGGATCATAGGAATTTCTCCTTGAGCATGAATGGAAAGATGGGCACAAACCCAACGATTTGAAACATTAACATCTTTGGTATATTGAATTATTGTAGATAGGAAAGTATTTCATTTGACAAAGGCTGTGAGACAAAGGGTCCATATAAGAAAGTGTTGCATTTTGTATAGTTTATACTGTAGCAGTGAGATATTGAAGACCGTAGACACCCTGGGTTTCACCTCCTGGTGAGTTCACCATTGCGTCCCACTATTATGGTGCTGTACTATCTTCCAACTCGCTCTTGCCTGCTACAAATGTTGGCCTAAAGTCTTAAAACTTTGGTTTCCACTCTACAATAAGCATTAACACAATCAACACCATTAAACAAAAAGCAATTTTTCCTTGTCTCACCTCTAAGTCCCAATAGTTGTCAAGAATAGTCCATGGATTTATAGAGTTTTCAGGGGAAGAATTGTTGTAGATCATTGGATAGGGGTTAAGTTCTGCTTCTCAAATAATATGGGTGAGGATGTAGCACGTCCTTTTCCCTCTGACATGGCAAATCCTCTTCCTGTGCAGGGGAGAGGTTACGAGCACTTACACCCTGATTCTCTGACCTTATTTCTTCAGGTCCAGAGGTCCTTTTACAGTGTGAGGCATGTATCCAGGACTGGTAGCCTTGGCACTTTACAGCAGTGTTAGTGGTGAGGAGTACCTGGAATGGACCCTTCCAACGTGGTTCCAGGGCTGACTTTCTCTGGTGGACTTTTATGTAGACCCAATCTCCAGGTTGGAGGGAGTGGCAGGGTTCCGTTGCAGGTGTTGGCAGGATTTCTTGAACCTGTGACTTGATACACTGTATTAACATTTTACAATAGTCCAATATCTCATCATCCATTAACTGTAAGTCAAATTCTTGCCGGTTTGGCGGAGGGGTGTGTGGCAGTCTCATAGGTCTGACCATAAGGATCTCATGTGCAGATAGTCCATGCTTCCGGTTGAGTGTTTCTAATATACATGAGAGCTATGGATAGGGCATCTGGCCACTTCAGGCTAGTTTCTGCACATATTTTAGCTAATCTAGTTTTCAGATCAGAATTTTTCTTTCTACTGCTCCACTAGACTGGGAGTGGTATGCACAGTGCAGGTGTTGTTGAATTCCTAAGGCTTTACACAAGTTCTGAATGACCTGTCCTGTGAAGTGGGTCCTTCTATCGCTGTCCAAAATGAGGGGCAACCCAAACCTAGGTATGAATTCTCTCAACAGTTTCTTGGCAACGGTTACTGCATCCACTCGCTTACAAGGATATGTTTCTACCCATCCTGAAAACATATCAACTATGACTAACACATATTCAAAGTTACAACATTTAGGCATTTGGATAAAATCCATTTGTAAGTTCACAAAGGGTCCCCACAGAGGGGTGTGTGCTGAGGGTTTGGTCTTTTCTTTTTGGCCTGTAATGGGCCAGACAGATATGACAGGTTCTGCAGTACTGTTACACTATAGAAGAAAAATGTGGGGCAAACCAATCGCCCTGTACTGCTGCAATCATCCCCCCATTGCTCGTGTGAGCCACAGATTGGGTCACATGGGCAAAGTAGGGTAAAAGGGTCTTGGGCGCTACCAGGCGGTCATCCAGGGAGCACCACAAGGTGTCTGGGTGCAATTGGCACCCTTGTCATAGCCAATCCTCTTTTTCTTGTTCTGGAGCCTGATCTTGCAGTTCTGCTAACTTAGTAAGGCTTTCCAGGAGCGACTGGTCTGATAAAAGAAAAAGTTTAGTAAAATCTGGTGCAGGAGGGCCAGAAAGGGCCACATTCCTAGCTGCCTGATCAGCTAGGACATTTCCACATGTGACATCATCATAAGGGGTAAGGTGGGTTTGACATTTAACAATGGCTAGGGCAGAGGGTAACTGTAGTGTCTGCAATAACACATCAAAATATTGTCCATTTTGAGTGGGGGGTTCCAGCTGAAGTGAGGAACCCTTGCTGCTTCCAGAATTGACCAAAGTCATGGATAACTCCAAAGGCATAACGGGAATCAGTATAAATGGTGGCAGATAGATTATTAGGTAATATAAAGGCCCGAGTAAGGGCTATTAATTCGGCAATCTGGGCAGACAAAACATGTTGCAGATGGTGTGCCTCTAACACTTGGTGCTGAATACATACAGCATATCCAGAGACAAGGTTACCCAAGCTGTCTCTCAGCCAAGAACCATCAACAAACAAAACTAAATCAAGGTTCAACAAAGGGACATCTTAGAGATCAAGGCGAGGAGTAAGGAGATGTTCCATAACTGACAAACTGATCATCATCAGAAAGAGTGGGGAGCAATGAGGCAGGATTTAATATGAGACAAGGGGTAAGGGTGACATTTGAGGCTGAAAGAAGGAGGTTCTCTTATTTGGTTAGCCTCAAGGTGGATAAATGCTGGGTTTTGCCTTTTAAGAGTAGGGCAGCAACAGCATGTGGAATGGCCACAATCAAAGGGCATCCCAAAACTAGAGTCTCCGCCTTTTCTACTAAAAAAGCTGCAGCAGCAACTGAACAGAGACAGGGAGGGAGTCCTGCTGCTACTGGGTCTAACGCAGTGCTAAAATACACAACAGGACAGCTCTTGTCTCCATGGGGTTGAGTCAGGACCCCTTGAGCAAACCCACCTTTTTTGTGACAGTAAAGGGTAAAAGGTTTCTGGTAGTCTGGTAATACTAGAGCAGGTGCTTTAGACAAGGCTTGCTTGAGGGATACAAAAGATTGTTCGGCTTCAGGGGACCAAATAAGGGGTTCAGGGACTGAATCTATGGTCAGGTTCTGCAGGGGTTTCACGACTGATGCATATCCAAGGATCCATTGCCTACAGTATCCCAATATTCCTAAAAGGCTTCTCATTGTTTATGAGTGGTAGGCTTAGGTATTTGTAGGATGACATTGATTCTGGAAGAGGATAGCTGTCTTTCCCCTGCAGAAATATTGTGACTTAGGTAATGTACTCAGGGAAGACATAGTTGCAATTTAGATTTAGACGCTTTGTGACCCTTAAGGGCAAGCACAGTTAATAGGGTAAGCAAATCTTGTTTACAGTTTTCTAAGGAGGGAGAAGCCAGCAATAAATCATCTACATACTAGATTAAGGTAGACCCCCCCGCACCTCCCCGTCAAAGGCTAGGGAGTCCAGATCTTTCTTCAAGATTTGCGAAAAAAGATTCGGGGCATCAGTATATCCCATTGGAAGCCGACACCATGTATACTGGAGCCCTTGTTCAGTAAAGGCAAACAAAAATCTTCTGTCTGGGTGGATTGGGATAGAAAAGAAAGCAGAACAGAGATCCACAACAGTAAAGTAGGTAGCAGTTACGGGAATACATGACAAGATAGTTGCAGGATTAGGGACAACAGGAAAAGAGGGTAATACCACAGCATTAACTGCTCAGAGGTCTTGCACAAATCGGTAAGTGTTTTTTCCAGGTTTCTTTACTGGGAGGATAGGAGTGTTACATGGGCTGCAGGTGGGAATAATAATCCCTTGTTTTAATAGTGAGGTGATAATAGGTCAAATACCTTCTTCGGCTTCTCTGGAAATGGGGTACTGTGGAACACAAGGGAGAGGTTTAGTCACGTTTAGCGTAATGTGTATGGGTTTGGCACTACTTATGTGGCCTACTTTGTTCGAATGGGTTGACCATAATTGTGGAGGCACCTGTGCTAACAGTTCCTGTTGCAACGAGGAAGTGTCAGGTTCAGTGTCTCTCAGGTCAGATTCTTGTAATAATGTCAATATTGCTTCTCCTCTGGGTTCTGGTATGTCAAGATAAATAGCATCCGGGGTGCAATAAGTGACACAACCTAATTTGCATAACAAATCTTTTCCCAGTAGATTAACTGGTGCGGACGGCCTGACCAAAAAGTCATGCGGCTCAGAAATAGGTCCAAGAGTAACTGACAAGGGTTGAGACACAGGGTGAGGGATAGACTGACCGCTTATACCTATCACATTCACAATTTCTGTTGAAACAGGAACATGGGAGAATTCTGAAACTCTTAAAGTAGAGCGGGAAGCACCAGTATCAACTAGGCAAAATACAGTCTGACCATTTACAAGGCGCTGCAGGCTGGGTCCAGACTGATCTAGGGGACTCAAGGGGGCGATGATGTCACAACCCTCCACACTGTCCTGTCCACCTGCCCTATGCGGGGTTACTATAGTGGTTTAGGGTTGGGGTTTGGTTGGGGAGAGCGGGAGGGAAAATGGCAGGGTTTGGGGTCTGACCTGGTTGGTTGGGGCAGGTGGATTTCCAGTGACCAGTTTGTTTGAAATAACGGCACTCGTTTCCGTAGACCCCATTGACCATGTTGCCGAAGTTGGGTATTTGTACTTGTCCCTTATTTGGTTGTCCTCCCCCTTTGCCTCTTCCTATTCCTCTCCCCCTTCCCCTTCCCCTTTGAAAGAATCATAGAATCATAGAGTTGGAAGGGACCTCAGGACGTCATCTAGTCCAACCCCCTGCTCAAAGCAGGACTAACTTCAGCTAAATAATCCCAACGAGAATTTTGTCAAGCTGCAGCTTAAAAACCTCTGAAGATGGACATTCCACCACCTCCTTAGGTAACACATTCCAGTGTTTCATGACCCTCCTAGTGAAAAACTTTTTCCTAATGTCCAACCTAGACCTCCACCACTGCAACTTGAGACCGTTGTTCCTTGTTCTGTCATCTGCCACCACTGAGAACAGCCTAGGCCCATCCCTCCTGGAGCCCCCTTTCAGTTAGTTAAAGGCTGCTATCAAGTCCCCCCTCATTCTTCTCTTCTGTAGACTAAACAAGCCTCATTCCTTCAGCCTCTCCTCATACGTCTTGTGCTCCAGCCCCCTAATCATTTTTGTTGCCCACCGCAGGACTCTCTCAAACTTCTCCACATCCTTTTGTAGTGGGGGGCCCAAAACAGGACATGATACTCCAAATGCGGCCTCACCAATGCCGAAGAGAGGGAAATAATCACTTCCCTTGATATGCTGGCAATGCTCCTACTAATGAAGCCCAATATGCTATTAGCCTTCTTGACAACCAGGTCACACTGCTGACTCATATCCAGCTTGTTATCTACTGTTACCCGCAGGCCCTTTTCTGCAGAACTGCTGCCTAGCTCGTCGGCCCCCAGTCTGTACCTGTGCGTGGGATTCTTCCTTCCTAAGTGCAGGACTCTGCACTTGTCCTTGTTGAACCTCATCAGATTTCTTTTAGTCCAATCTTCCAGTTTGTTTAGGTCCTTCTTTATCCTATCCCTACCTTCCAGGGTATCTACCACTCCCCCCAGCTTAGTGTCATCCGCAAACTTGCTGAGGGAGCAATCTACCCCATCCTCCAGATCATTAATGAAGATGTTGAACAAAATCGGCCCCAGGACCGACCCCTGGGGCACTCCGCTTGTGACCGGCTGCCAGCTAGACATGGAGCTATTGATCACTACTTGTTGAGCCCTGTGCTCCAGCCAGTTCTCTATCCATTTTATATTCCATTCAACCAACCCATACTTCTTTTACTTGCTGATAAGAATATCGTGAGAGACCGTATCAAAGAATACTGTGAGAGACCGCTTTGCTAAAGTCAAGGTATATCACGTCCACCGCAGAGCAAGTTTCCCCACATCCACAGAGCAAGTCACCTCCTCATAGAAGGCTATCGGGTTAGTGAGGCATGGTGAATCCATGGTGAATCCATGTTGACTGTTCCTGATCACCTTCCTCTCTTCCAAGTGCCTTAAAATGGATTTCTTGAGGACCTTCTCCATGATTTTTCCAGAGACTGAGGTGAAGCTGACTGGTCTGTAGTTCCCTGGATCCTCTTTCCTCTATTTCTCGAAGATTGGCACTATATTTGCTTTTTTCCAGTCATCAGGGACCTCCCGCAATTGCCATGAGCTTTCAAAGATAAAAGCCAATGGCTCTGAAATCACATCAGCCAACTCCCTCAGCACTATCGGATGCATTGCATCTGGCCTCATGGAATTGTGTATGTCCAATCTTTCAAAATAGTTCTGAACCTCTTCCTTCAGCACTGAGGGATGTTCACTTTCGCCCCATTCTGTGCTGCCCAGTGCAGTAGCCTGGGAGATGACCTTGTCTGTGAAGACAAAGGCAAAAAACCCATTGAGTACCTCAGCTTTCTCCACATCCTCTGTCACTAGGTTGCTTCCCCCATTCTGTAAGGGGTCCACACTTTCCCTAACCTACCTCTTGTTGGCAACATACCTATAGAAACCCTTCTTGTTCCCCTTCACGTCCCTTGCTAGAGGCAACTCCAATTGTGCTTTGGCCTTCCTGATTTCATTCCTGCATGTTCAAGCAGTATTTTTATAATCTTCCCTAGTCATCTGACCAAGCTTCCACTATTTCTAAGCTTCCTTTTTGTGTTTAAGTTCACCAAAGACTTCTTTGTTAAGCCAAGCTGGACGCCTACCACGTTTGCTATTCTTTCTGCACATCGGGATGATTTGTTCCTATGCCCTCAATAAGGTTTCTTTAAAATACAGCTAGCTCCCCGGGATTCCTTTCCCCCTCATATTAGCCTCCCAGGGGATCCTGCCCATCAGCTCCCTGAGGGAGTCAAAGGCTGCTTTTCTGAAGTCCATGGTGCGTATCCTGCTGTTCTCCTTTCTTCCTTTTGCCAGGATCCTGAACTCGACCATCTCATGGTCACTGCTGCCTAGGCTGCCACCCACTTCTACTTCCCCTACCAAATCTTCCCCGTTTGTGAGAAGCAGGTCAAGAGATGAGCGGTCTCTAGTTGGTTGCTCCAGCACTTGCACCAGGAATTTGTCTGCAACACTCTCCAAAAACTTCCTGCATTGTTTGTGCTGCGCTGTATTGCTCTTTCATCAGATGTCAGGGTGCTTGAAGTCCCCCAAGAGAATCAGGTCCTGTGAACTGGAAACTTTCCCTTGTTGACTGAAGAAAGCCTCATCTACCTCGTCCTCGTGGTCTGGTGGTCTATAACAGACACCCACCACGACATCACCTTTATTGTTCTTGCTTCTAAGCTTAACCCAGAGACTCTCAACTGGCTTATCTCCAGTTTCATACTGGAGCTCACAGCAATCATAGTGCTCTCTTACATACAGTGCAACTCCTCCATCCTTTTGCCCCTGCCTGTCCTTCCTGAACAGTTTATACCTATCCATGACAGTGCTCCAGTCATGTGAGTTACTCCACCGAGTCTCAGTTATTCCAGTCATGTCATAGTTTCTTGACTGTGCCAGGACTTCCAGTTCCTCCTGCTTGTTTCCCAGGCTTCTTGCATTTGTGTATAGGCACTTGAGATAACTAGCCGATTGCCATACTTTCTCAGTATGAATCAGGAGGTCTCCCCTGCTGCACCCCCCTCCTTCTGTTTCCCTGTGGCATGCCACTTCCCCACTTACCTTCGGGTTTAGGTCTCCGTCCCCCCTCAAAACTAGTTTAAAGCCCTCCTCACTAAGTTAGCCAGCCTGTCTGCGAAGATACTCTTCCCTCTCTTCGTTAAGTGAATCCCAACTCTTCCTAATAATCCTTCTTCCTGGAAGGACATTCCACGATCGAAGAATCCAAAGCCCTCTCTCCAACACCACCTGCGTAACCATGCGTTTACTCCCGCAATGCGACGGTCCCTACCTGGGCCTTTTCCTTCAACAGGGAGGATGGATCAGAACACCACTTCCACTTCAGACTCCTTTATCCTTCTTCCCAGAGCCACATAGTTCACAGTGATCCACTCAAGATTATTCTTCGCAGTGTTGTTGGTGCCCACGTGGAGAAGTAGGATGAGTAGCGGTCTGAGGACTTGAAGAGTTTTGTCAGTCTCTCTGTCACATCCTGAATCCTAGCTCCAGGCAAGCAGCACACTTCTCTAGTTTCCTAGTCTGGACAGCAGATGGATGACTCCGTCCCCCTTAGGAGGCAGTCCCCAACCACCATCATCCTTCTTTTCCTTTTGGAGTGGTGGTTGTGGAACCCCCATCCCTCGGACAATGTATCCCTTACCTTCTGATCCACAGGGTCTCCTTCTGATCCATTCCCTCAGATGAGTCTTCCAAATCGTTCTCCGCCATAGTACCTGTGCAGAGAGCCTGAAAATGATTCCTTACCTCTATCTGCATGGTGGTTATATATCCATCGTTCTTCTGGAGATCACTTGCTGCCATTTTTTTTCCCGTTCTTCAGTTTCCCCTGCACTGCCTTCTCTGAATCTTCCTCACACTGTGCCTCCAGTAGCAAATCATGTCATCGATCGAGAAAGACTTTGTTTTCTTTAATGCAATGCAGGGTTGATATTTGGCAAAGGCAACGTTGAATGTAATTTCAACAGCTGTAAAGATCACTTCAGAGCAGCTATTGAAAGACATGAAGAGGGGCTTGATCCTCAATTCATTATTAAGTATCATTATATGTACTGCCGTAGCACCAGCTAACTGTGGTTGTGGACCAGGACCCCATTGGGTGAGGCACTGCACAAACACACAGCAAAAACACAATCCTTGCCCCAAAGAGCTTGGAATCTCTACACACAGAGCTCCCATTGCCTTCAATGGTGTCACATGAGGGGTAGATTTAGCCCATTGGGCCTTATACTATCACCCCAGTGAAAATCGGGAAATAACCCCACTGAACTTAAAGAACCAAATTCTGCTGTCGGTGACACCAGTGCAAATCCAGGGTCACTGCATTTATTTCAGTAGCATTACACTTGACTTACACTGGTATAAGGAGATCAGAGTCAGGCCCAAATTACACTTTGAATCTCACGTGCATGCATGGGAGACTGCTTTACTTACAGCCTGCAGGGGTAGGGTGTGTTACTCAAAGAGAGGAGGAGGGCACAAAATGAGAAACAATGGCTTTTTCATTACCTCTCTCCTCCAACATCTCTACTGAACCAAGATTGTTTGAAAGACTTTGAACTGGTGAGATTGGTCCCAGGCTGGGAAGGAAATCCATCCTGTGACCATGAACTGTGAACTGCCTGCACCGTGCAATGGATGAGAAAAATTGTTTGCTTCAAATCTTACTTCACTTGGTAAAGTTTAGGAATAAGACGTTGTGTTTATTTTTTATTTCTTTCACAATCAATTTTGATCTTTATTTCTCATGACTTGTGATCAGTTTGAATCCTTCTTGCTGTAGTTCATAAACTTGTTTCACTGCTTTATCCGAACCAGTGTGTTTGGGTCAAAGTGTGTGGGAAACTCTGCTTGAAACAACAAAGCTGGTGCATAATTATTACCCTTTGCTTGAAAAACGGATTTACATGAGCTTGCTTTGTACAGTGAACGGACTGGACAGTACAAGACACACATTTCTGGGGTGCAAGGCTGGGCCTAGAGAAGTGGCAGGTGTTTCCCTGATTGTAGTTCATGAGGGGCTGGGAGAGTATTCACGCATCGTTGCATGCTGAGGGATATGAGTAACCAGAGTCTTGTGGGTTGTGTTGTTCATCAGCAAAGCAGCGCAAAAGCCACCCTGAGCTGGAGAATGAAGAGGGCACAGCCATTAATACAGTCCAGATTGTACCCTGGCGTATATCACACTGCGCTATAGAGACACCCCTCCACACACGCGCATACAGATACACACGCAGCCAACCCCAGTCCCCTGTAGCCCCCAAGCGCTGGGCCCAGCTCTAGGGAGGCCGTGCCCAGCCAGTTGCTCCTACCCTGTGCCAGACTCCAACTGCTAGTCCCGGCAGGGCTAGGGAGGGGCGGGATTTCCTCTTTCCCTGCAGAGGGCTGCTCCTGAGGCCAGGTCAGATCCACTTCCTGGAATCTCCCCTTTGCTGCACAAAGCTCCACGCCTGGTTCCTGCCCCCATCCTCCCAGCCTGCAGGACAGTGGTCACTCTACAGGGAGCTCCCTTCACCTAGTGAGCCATTTTCCTTAAGGACAACCCAGCATATCGTCAACATTCAGAGCTGGATGGCTGGAGAGTGGCACATGCCACACTTTGCACCGGGCGGCTTGGCTACCGGAGGGGGCTAAAGCAAATTTTGGGGTGCCTATATGCTCTGAAAGGCCACCCAGTGCCACTCCTAACTGATTCTTTGGTCCAGTGGCAATTCTGAAAAATTGAAAAAAAATTTGATTTTGACTGAACCAAATCTTAAATTTTTCTGAATTTCTAGTGACTCCATTTCAGGTGTGGTCAAGGGGGGAGATTTGAATCTGGGCCTTCCCACAACCCACATGAGTACTCTACTCACTGACCTAAATATTATACTGGGTGACGAGAGACAGCCCCAGCACCTTCTCCCTCATCTCTGATCATTTTTGTGAAAGGCTAAAACTATTTGGTCAAATTTGAGAATCATTTCGGGTCAGCTGAACCTGCATTTTCCAGGAAATGAACAATCTGTCTGAAAGATTTCACCTAGCTTTGGTGTGAACCTAGTTCTTTCTTCAGAGAGGACTAAATGGACTTAAAACACAGAGGAGAAGTTGCTTAAGAGTTGTTCCAGTTACTGGAAGATGTTTGTAAACTCTCATCAGACAATGGAAATAAATGCCATTTGTGGTGTAACTATTCCTAGATTTTAAGGCCAGAAGAGACCACTGTGATTATCTAGTCTCCCCTTCTGTATCGCACAGTCCCTAGAAACTCACTCAGCAATTTCAACATCAAACCCAATCTTCTGGCTCAACGAGGAACACGCACAGCTGTGTGTAACAGGAGCACAAAAAGGAGAAGAGTTTTCATCACTTTAAGTTCTAGGTTGCGACCCTGTGCTCCTATCCTGTGGCTGGGAAAAGGCAGGAGGGTCTTGTGGGTAACCAGGATTTAGGCAACACACAAAAAATTCCAAACTCTGGCACAGACTCCCTGTGTGACCTCGGAGCTTGACCAGCAGTCAGTGCACAAACCACAGGACCAGCCTCCCAGCTGGTCAGGCTGGATTCTCGCTGTCCCAGAGCTTCCCCCTGCAGTGTGGAGACTCGGGATAGCAAGAAGCCAGTTACAGGCGTTTGATTCTCTGGAGCTGGATGATGAACTGACCCTTCACTTGACAAATACCCTGATTATCCTCACACGAATTGCTTGTGTTTTCACGCTGTACACGATTGGGTTCATCAGGGGCGGGACCAGCATATAGACGTTGCCTAGGACAATCTGAAATATCGGAGGAGCGTTCTTCACGAATCTATATATCACAGCTAAGGAAACATCTGGTGTGTAGAAGAGAAGGACGACGCAGACGTGGGAGACACAGGTATTTAGGGCCTTGAGGCGCTTCATGTGGCATGCAGTGCTCAGCACTGATTTAAGGATCATCACATAGGATAGGAGGATGAGCAGCAAGTCCAACACCCATGAAGAGACTGTTATAAAGAAACCATAGATGATGTTGACCTTGATATCCGAACAAGCCATCGTCATGACCTCCTGGTGCAGGCAGAACGAATGGGAGAGGATGCTTTCCTTACAGTATCGATGCTGTTTCAGAATAATAGGGAGTGGGAAATTTAGGACAACTCCTCTGAGCACAGACACCAGTCCCATCTTGGCTATTCTTGGCGGGGTTAAGATGGAAGCATATCTCAGCGGGTTACAGATCGCCACAAAGCGGTCAAAGGCCATACACAAGAGCACAGAGGATTCAATGGACATAAGCGAGTGGATGAAGAACAGCTGGGCAAAACAGGCATCGTGGCTGATCTCCCTAGAGTGAAACCAGTATATGCCCAGTGCCGTTGGTAGGGTGGATAACGATAAGCCAAGGTCTGTAACAGCCAACATGGAAAGGAAAATGTACATGGGCTCATGGAGGGATGGATCTGTTTTTATAATGAACAGAATGAATGAATTTCCTAATATGGAAATAACGTACATTAAGCAGAAGGGGATGGAAATCCAGACATGGACGTCTTCCAGCCCAGGTATTCCGGTGAGAAGGAAAACAGCAGGTTGGAATTTGGTGTCATTGACAGCTGGCATGGTATCCTGTGTGGGTCCAAGGAGTTTTGAACTTTACTTCCTGAAAGGAAAAGGAAAAGGAGACTAGATAATATTGAAGGAGATATCATTCTGCTCTCAGTGCATGTCTAGAGTCTTCCAGAAGGTCAAGGAAGATCAATAAAAACATACTCTTGGAGTTACACACGATGATTACTTGTTCTGTTCATTCCCTCTGAAGCATCTGGCATTGGCCCTGTGGAAGACAGGATACTGGGCTTCATGGGCCATTGGTCTGACCCTGTGTGGCCGTTCCTACATTCTCATGTACACCACCAATAGGGAATGCCAGACTGCATCAGACCTGTAGTGCATTTAGCCCCTTTTCCTGTGGCTAGGAATAGAAGTTTCAGAGGCAGGTAGAAGAAGCCGTACAATAGACAGCTGTGAAATAACCTGCTCTCAGGGGAAAATTCCTCCTGACGCTGACGTATTTTATGGTGTAAAGCAGGAAGTTTTATGACCCCCTCAAGCTATTTTAAAAACCCCTCACTACTGTAATTGGATTTTCTGGTTCCCCAGATCAACCTCCAGTCCCTCTTTGAATCCTACTAAACTCTCGGTCCCATTGATATCTTGTGGCCATATGTTCCACAGCCTAGTTGAGCACTGCGTGATTTTACAATTGTGATCTTGCGAGCACATGGTGAATATAGTCATTGTATTTATCTGTCCTGCACTGATGCTATTTATTAATGTGGTTTTTTGCCTCATTATATTTTCTTTATTTTCTCTAGTCCCGAGAGCCCAAATTACACCACTTTGTACTGCCTCTTTGTAGTACACAAGAAAAATTCTAAGGGCCAGGTTCTGAATTCAGAAACTTTGACTGAAATAGCATCACTCCAGATTAACCTGTACATTCGATGAGAATCAGGCTCTATTAACTTTCACTTACCAAATACTCTCAGTGATACATTGTGCCCCAAAGAATCCCTCCAAAACAAGCTGAATGATTTGCCTGGAGAGTGTTGACTGGATCCAGACATGTCATCCATCCTAAAAGCTTCTCTTTATCCTCACCGGACCCGCATCCTCCCCTCATGCGAGGGGTCTGTAGATGTTTGGCAAGTTCCAAGCTAACACATTGAGTTACTTCAGCTGGTGGGGGGCGGGGAGGGGGTGATTGGGGCCCAAATGGTAAATAGTGCAAACACCAGTGTGACAGAGTGCTGAGCAAGAACTGCTTAGTCTGCCCTCTGTCATGCCAGCTCGTTTAGGCAGGTAAATTGGAGACCATTGGAGAGCAACCTGCGCCTAGTTAGAGAAACAGAGACAGCTGCCAACCCATTTAGCCTTGGAACTGTATCAAGTGCTGAGAGGAGGGAAGCCAGGGGAGGGAGGCAGGAAGTGGAAGTAGAGCGACAGCCCCTCCGTCCTGGGTGCAGACGCTAGAAGGCCAGCTTGGTACGGTAAAAAGGTGATGGGAGCACAACCTGTAAATAAAACTGCACCAGTGGTTACTGAAGCTGAGGGTCTCCCTCTGACTTTGTGAACGCAGCAGAAGCAGAAACAGGGCAGCCACTGAACACCCTGCTACAACTGGTTTTGCACTAATATCCACTTGAGAGTGCAAGTTACTTCAGACATGCTCTTGTAACCAGTGATGGTTGTAAAGTACATACAACCACTATATGAGCCCCTTGACTGCACCTCATCTCTACTCTTTGCTGAAACGCAGACCAGCGGCTCTCTTGTTTCATGACTTTTTGGAATGTCTCGCCCAATTGTAACAGAATTATTGTGTGCATAAATCTGAATGTCAGTGTTACAAGCAGCTTCTGGTCTCTTACCAGGAGACATAATCATACAACTGCTCACTGAACAAAGACTTAATAGCACAAACCCATTAAAAACAGAATTTGGAATATTTTCTAAAGCAAAAGTCATTAAGCAGTAAAGTTACTCCTGCACCAACACCTCTGCTGCTCTCTTTTGATAGATATGCATGTAATGAAACTTTGTTTCGTAGTAATAGTATTACGATGAAAAGTTTTGGCATAACATTTCTAGAACCATATTTAGCACACATATATGAATCCATTCTTTCCCGTCGGATCTCCTTTCAGGGATGATTTCTCAAGTTAGAGGGGGACCTAAAATGTAAAGTGTGTCATCTTGATACCTTGAGAACTTGAAAAGATTGTAACCTGCCGGCCCTCATTCAATCACCTGTCAGCAAACAAAAGTCTGGGGAATCCTTTGCTGCTGCTACCTTCTCTATCCCTGGGTTCATAGCTGACTGGTTCTCCGCTGGTTCTCTAATGTCAATCTGCAGCCTTTATCCAGAGTGGAGCAGGCTTTGGGATCAGCATATACAATATTTATTCCCTGGACTCCCACTTTCTAGTACTCTGGTTTTCAACTTTTTTCATATCTGGGCTCCTACAAAATTTCAAATGCAGGTGGGAATAACTTTGGAAATCTAACACATAGTCTGCAGACCCCCAGGCTCTGGTCTAGTCCATTGTACAACCACCAGGTACACCCACTGCTCTAGTACATTGTAACGCAGCACCTATTTCTCAGCTATAATGAGGGTTTACGGGAAGACAGTTTGAAAGTTAAATGCATGAATATTCATGGAAATCAAACTTCATTTCACACATGAAAGTCATCTGTTGCTCTCTCTCTCTCTCTCTGACTGTCTGTGCACTGTATTATATAGTCCTAGATTAATAGCAGGCTGCTACTCCAATTGTGATGTGGCCTTCCTGATTTTCCCCCTGCATGATCGAACAGGATGTTTATACTCCTCTCTAGTCCTCTGTCCAAGTGTCCACTTCTTGTAAGCTTCCTTTTTGTGCTTAAGCTCCTGTAAGATTTCTTTGCTAAGCCAAGATGGGCGGCTACCATGTTTGCTATTCTTTCTGCACATCGGGATGGTTTGTTCCTGTGCCCTCTATAAGGTTTCTTTTTAATACGGTCATCTCCCTTGGACTGCTTTTCCCCCACAGAAGAGCCTTCCAGGGGATTCTGCCCATGTGCTCCTTGAGGGAGTCAAAGTCTGTTTTTCTGAAGTCCATGGTCCATATCCTGCTGCTCTCCTTTCTTCCTTTTGTCAGCAGTGCCAATCTTCAAAAAAGGGAAGAAGTGTCTTGACAAAGGCCTGGCTCAGATGCTTTAGTTGGGGCTGGTCCTGGAGTAAACAGGGGTTTGGAATAGAAGAGCTCCTGGGGTCCCTTCCAACCCTGATGGTCTAAGATTCATTGATTTGATGCCCAGCTACAGCTGCCTGGATCCCCAAGAGAAACTGGGGCCATTTTGTCTTCCTCTTCCTTTTAAAAGTAATCAAGGTGGTACTGCCTGAGTCTCGGGCTGCATCCTGGGTATGGAAAGGTCTAAACCTCCCCCTCAGTCTGTGTCTGGGGTTTTTTGCCTCATCAGCTACTCTAACCAGCCTTCCCTTCTCAGTCCATCCGCCTCCATCCTCAACAACGGCCCCTTCAGCAGATCCTGTGGGCAGTGGCTATTGTGACAGGCCTCAGTAGCACATCGCCGATGAACCTGTGCTCCCAAGGAGCTGGAGAGGGTCCTAGAGCAGTTGTGGAGGCACAGAGATTGTGGGTGGGAGGGCCTGGCTATCCAGGGATCACTGAGATCTGTGAGTAACTTTGTGGATCCATGGATGTTGGGTTGCCCTATTTATGTCTCATGGAGAAGGGAAGGGACCTGCCCTACCGGAACAATCTGAGGGAAATTTCCAGGTAGTAGCTGTGTGTAATCTTCCTCCCCAGCCTGCACCCTGGGTTTGTGATGCAGGAAAGGGGGCTGCTAGGGAGAAATCTGACCCTACATAACTAGTATTAGTCTATTTTACTGTATTACAGCAAGATTACAGCTGTAACAGCATCATCGTCACCACTCGGCCGTCCTCGAGGGAGCCCTGTGACTCCTCTGAGGCATACACACAGCGCCGACAGCCTGGGTTGCAGGAGTAGAGCCTGCGGCAGGGCTTTGGCTGCAGTCCAGTTTAGTGGCATCACTGCACATCCCCTGGGATTTGCAGTTTGCCATTGGCTGTGACGGGGTTAAAGCTGGCACACACTGAACCAATCAGCTGAGGGTCCCAGGTGGCCAAGTGGCCCCCAAGGAAATGGGCAAACATGCTTCATAAGGACAGTTGCAGCCTGTCTGAGCAGACACTGCCTGCTGCCCGTGCAAGTTCTCCGCTGACTCCTTCTCCGTTCGGGTGCAGATTTCTGTTGGGAGCTGCTCCCCTTCTTTCAGGCACTGGGTACGTTGGCAGGTTTCTCTGTCTTTAAATCTTTCAAACACCAAGGGAAGGGTAAAGGCTGCCAGCTGTTGAGATGGGCAGATGTTCTGTGCAGCGGCAACTGACTCTGCTGGGCTGTGGGTGTGACTCAGTGACAGGGGCTGGAGAGCAGGCAGCTCTAGGTAGCTGGGGGACCCTCCACTCCTTGTGTCTGTGGTTCATGGGGGATCATTCCAGGTACACAGAAATCTCAGATTCAAAGAGAGCTCGGAGTGTGAAATCCCCAATGCCCCAAGTCAGGGTTTCTCAATGGGTCCCATTTCCAGAGGTGCCGTGTGCTCCGGGCCAGAGAAGAGCCCATGGAATATGAGTCTTTCCCAAATCAGCTCAGGTTTATTTGCTTGTGGGAATTTCTGTCCTATAGAAACCCCTCACAGTTACAGGGCATCCTGCATCTCTGCCCCCCTCTCTCGTCCCCGAATGCCCGATGTCAGCCTCATCCCTTTCCCTCTCCTGGGTGGATTCCCACCATTCTCCCATCCTCAGTCTGGATACTGGGATACAACACAGGGTGGGTCAACTGCGCTTGCCCAGCAGTTCAAACTTGTTCTGCAACTTTCTTTCTTCCTTTTGGGAGTGTTGGAAAAATATTCCAAATGAGGTTCGTTTGCCCTGTACCAGAGGAAAAGAGATCCACACAGGTAGTTGGGCAGTCTCCAAGTTTTTATTTCTGCAGAGGTCGGACACTTCCCAGCCAGTGGTCAGTGTGAGACCTTGAAGGCATGCTCTTTTGCATATTTATACAAACACAAACATAAACATAAAATTACATATGCATAAATTCTTAATGCTCATTGGTACACTCAAATTATTATTATATTACTATTGGCTTATACTTTCTACATCTTCTAAATATAATGAGAATGCATAACATAAAAGATAAGGGCAGAAGATTTCAACTTATCTATCAAAATTGTCTAGTCTATTTTCCAAGACTGAAGAGAAAGCAAAAACTACTATAGGCTGACTCCTCATTTCTCCTGTTAATCTTTCTCTCTGACCTTGGCAGAGATAAGCACCATAAACACAGGAAAAAAGGAGGGGGTGGGTGATTTCAACAGAAAGCAAAACACTAAAAACAACAAAATGGAGTAACTGTGGTCAAGCAAACCATTATTTTTTTTCAATCCCCCCTTTGAGCCATACTGTATCACCAGTTTGGCTCACTAATAAAAGCTTGATCTACTCTTTGTTTAAGTGCAACAATGTCAACCTGAGTTAATCTTTGCAGGGGAGGAGTGCTGGGTTTTACAAATCGGGTAAAAGCAGAACACACAAAGGGCAAATTACCTAAGCATTGAAAAAAACAACATCCAAAAATACAAATTACAACAAACAAAACAATATAAAAAAATAAAGACTTAAGCCATTGCATATCTGGTAACCAAGCAGTTAACCAACCCCACAAATCAAATTTACCATCAGACTGCTTGATTTTTTCTGCTAAATGGTGGAGATCAGCTAAAAGTTTTTCAATCAATGAACTGTGGTCTGATAAATTAAAGCAACACATTCCTTGGAATTCTTGGCACCCATGATTATGACGTAGCAAAAGATAATCTATTGCAAGCCGATTTAGCAGGGTGGCATGGCAAATGTCTTGTAAATCCTCAGCCATGGCTTGAATCAAAGTGGATGTTAAATTAATAGATTTTACCAATGCACATGCCACCTTGGATATTTCTTTGTAATTAATAACAGTAAGTCCAGGGACACCCACTAAGGATGTAGCCAGGGAAATGGCCTCAGCTTTAGAAAGCAAATCAACTGAATCATCACAGTCAGGACCCAACTGCTGCAGGGTACACCGCAGGCGAGAGGGATAGAAACGGTTAGGGGGCAACACTGCCAAGGCAGAGGTTACTCTGCCTATAGCACAGGGACCCCCAGTGGCGTTGGCAGGAACATAAGTATAAGCAGTTAAACCACAAAATAAAAACCACCCCTTAGGTAAATAAAGAGGAGTGGTAAAATAACTACTATAACTAACACTACTACATTCTAATTCTTTGGTAGTGGTCACATTAATACACTTCTTAATACAATTAACAAATTGAATACAGTCATGGGCTCGAGTTAAATTATGTAACTGAAAGGTGAGTTGATGGGCATTGGTCCACTGTGGCTGGGGCTTAAGAGTGGATCCCCACCGGGGCAGGTCCCCCACTACCCAGGTGGAATTGTTGTAGCCTGCTAATTGGGTATAGGCATGAATATTGGAAAAATTACAGGCTACCTCAATAAAACAAGTGGTCAAAGATGACCCCACATTGTCTCCCCCCGTCATACAAAAAGCAGTGGAATTTAAAGCAGTACGAGCCATTTCTACCCACCAATTGTTATGGGATGGATGGATCTGGCTTTGATAAGAAGTATCTGGGGTGGAGTCTGGGGTGGAGCTCCCATGCCCTGTAATCAGCCAGAAATAACAAAGGGTGAAAACCAGAGGGGAGGCAGAGGTCTCAAAAACCTGGACTTTCACCATTTTCTCTATTCTCCAGCACAAAAATGAAATGTCAATAATAAGCCCACTGATCACACAAACAAAGACAGAAAAAAAATCACAGTAGTATTTTAGCTCAGTAAACATATTCTAGGTTGGTTCAGTAAATAGAGCAATAGTCCATTCATTAGAGTCTGGCTGTCGGGTTAACTTTAAAGGTGGTACCGCAGCCGGGGTACTGTCATCATATACTGCTGGCTTCACTTGGGAATGGTGGATCCAGGCGGACTTCTCTGCAACCTTTACTGCTCTATGGGTAGTTAGCAGCACCTGGAATGGTCCTTCCCAAACTGGCGTTAGGGGACTGGAACGTCTGGGAGTCTTTATCCACACGCGGTCACCAGGTTGGTAAGGGTGCACCTCACAATCTAGGGGAACTGGCTGGAGTAGAGCTCCTGCTTTCTGTAAGAGTAAAAAACACTTACGCAAGGATTTCACATACTCATATAATTGGAAATCCCCTCCCATAAGAGTTCTAGTGAGAAACTGAAATTGCTTTGCCATTGCAGGGGGATGTCCAAACAACATTTCAAATGGGCTAAGACCAATATCTTTCCTTGGCCTATTTCTTAATTGAAACAAAACAATTGGTAGGACCTGGGGCCACTTTAATTGTGATTCATGGCAAAGTTTTCCCAATAGGGTTTTTATTTCCCGGTTTACCCTTTCCACCTGTCCCGAACTTTGTGGATGGTATGGGGTGTGTAGTTTCCTGGTGATTCCAACAGCTTTTTACAGTTCACTCAATGTCTCTTCAGTGAAATGGCTGCCTTGGTCAGAGTTAACCACTTGAGGGAGCCCGAACCTAGGGATGATCTCCTTTAACAAAAAATTTCTTACAACAGTTGCAGTTGCTTTTCCGGCGGGGGTAGCTTCAACCCAGTGGGTTAACTGATCAACAATCACCAGCACATATTTGTAACCTTGGCAGGCTGGCAAGGAAATAAAATCCAATTGCAAGTTTTCAAACGGTAAAACTGTCCATGGCTGGGCACCTTCTTTTAGATCTTTCCGGGATACTGCATTAAAGGCTTGGCAAGTGGGGCAGGATTGGATTACCCTTTTTGCTACTTGATGGACTCCAGGAGCGAACAATGTACGCAGGATGGTATCTGCGATGGCCGCCGCCCCATAGTGCCCCTAGCTATGAATCTGCTGGCACATGGGTCTTAACAAAAGAAAAAGTAAAATGGGCTTACCATGGGGAGTCCACCATAATCCCTCCTTTTCCACTGTCTCATAAAGCCTTACCCACTGGGCTTTCTCTTCTGCCGTTATGGCATTTGATATTTCCTTCTCTTGCAACCCTGGCACGAACACTGGAGCACACACACTCAGGGGCAGTGGCTGCAGAGCTGCTTCCTTGGCTGCATAGTCAGCTTGTCTATTCCCTTGGCTGATGTCATCCATAGCGTTGGTGTGAGCCGCACAGTGCATGACTGCAATTTCTCTGGGTAACATGATGGCATCCAGCATGTCTTCCACCTGTTTGGCGTTAGCAATTTTACTCCCTGTAGAAGTGAGAAACCCTCGCTGCTTCCATAAGGCTCCTACATCATGGCAAATTCCAAAGGCATATTTAGAGTCAGTATAAATATTGACAGCTAAATCCTTGCTTAACTCACACGCCTTAGCTAGTGCTACTAGCTCTGCTGCCTGGGCGCTGAGTGACGTTGGTAGTGGTTCCGCCCACAGCACTACGAATAGGGAGGTCACTGCTGCTCCTGTACATCGGTGACCCTCCCGCATAAATGAGGAGCCATCTGTAAATAGAATCCAATCTGGATTAGAAAGAGGTACATCTGTTAAATCTGACCGTGGCTGCTCAACCACATCTAATACCTTGCAGCAATCATGGGGCTCTTCTATCAGGTCAGTTTCTGGTAATAGTGTCGCTGGATTTAATAAGGAACACCTTTGAAGGGTGATGTTTTCTGCTGCCAGTAAAATCACTTCATACTGGGCAATTTGTTGGTGGGAGAAAGCTTGGGTCTCATGAGGCACAAATACAGTCAAAGGATAGCCCCCAACACAAGATCTTTACTCTTTGTAATCATCTCAGCTGTGGCTGCAACAGCTCTTAAACAACCCACAACTCCTTTGGCTACTGGATCTAGCTGGGCAGAGTAGTAAGCTACAGGTCGTCTTCTGGGTCCAAAATTCTGGGTTAGGACTCCGGACGCCACCCCCCTTCATTCGTGCACAAACAGCTGGAATGGCTTTCTATAATCAAGGCTGGAGCTTCACTTAACACATGCTTTAGCTCATGAATAGTTAATTTCAGTTCAGCAGTCTCTTCAAGAGGCTCTGGGACAGAGGCTTTAGTTAACTCAACTAAAGGTTTCACAAGTTCCCAAAAAGCAGGAATCCAGGGTCTGCAAAAACCTGCGGCCCCCAAAATAGCCCTTACCTGTTTCTTGGTGTGTGGGAGAGGCATATTTTGTATAGCTTGGATCCGCTTAGGAGAAAGCTTTCTTACCCCTGGCCCAAAGATATGGCCCAAGTATTCCACTTCTGATAGACAGAACAACAACATGACTCGACAGGGACATCAGTCACGATGGTGGCAGGCTTGGGCACGACTACATGTCGTGGAATGAAATAGGCATTTATTGCTCTTAAGTCCTGAACAAATCTGTACACAGGATTTCCTTGGTCATCTAGCTTAGGTTTTTTAACTGGAAGAATCGGAGTGTTACAAGGTGAAATACAAGGCCTTAAAATTCCTTGTTCCAGGTAAGCATTAATTAAGGGCTCCAAGCCCTTCTCTGCCTCTCTGGAAATTGGGTACTGAGACACAGCAGGTGGGGGTCCAGGTTTTACCTGTATAGTTACTGGCAGTGCTGATTGAAGGAGTCCAACGTCAGTGGTATTCCATCCCCACAGGGAATCAGGCAGGCTCTGTAATTCTTTAGGCAAAGTTAGTTTCCTGTCTCCAGCACTACATACCATCACAAAGTTCTCCAACTCGTCTAGGGGCATATCTAATTTCACAGCACCAGAGGAATCACAATGCAAAGTGGCCTTCAGTTTACACAGCAAATCCCTCCCCAACAAATTAACTGGAGAGGAATCGGTCAACAAAAACTGATGTTCCACAGTTAAAGGTCCCACAGTAACTAATGCTGGTGCAGTCTTAGGAACTTGCATAATTGTTCCCCCCACCCCCACTATAGCTTCATTCCCGTCAAGTTTGTACCCTGCTACATTTGCATCTACTGCCAGAACTGACTTTGTTGCCCCTGTATCAATTAAACATTCATAGTTTACATTCCCCACTGTTATGGTTACATATGGTTCCCCCCTTTTTATAACACACAGGTATATTTAAACAACACAAATTATCATCACATGCATTTTCAGCATCCTGGAGCTCGAGGTTTTCCTTTAAAAGTCATTGTGAATAAGAGTATCCCTGGTCAGGCATAGTCGGTTGCCCTCCAGAGGGAGGTGGAGGAAGAGGTGGGGGTACCCCTTGCTGGTGTGATGAGCTGTATGGAGCTGGCATGGCAGTGTAGGCATTAGCTTCCGAAGCTAGGCGAGTTGGGCAATCTCGCTTAAAATGTCCTGGCAGCTTGCACCAAAAACATACTGGCGTTTCTCTTGTATTTGCAGCTTGCCCCTCTGCTCTTCCTCTTGCTCTGCCTCTGCCTTTAAGGAAATATCCTCCTCTCTCTCTCTGGGTCAACATTGCATTTTGCATGGTCACAGCTAACAGCTTGAGCTCATCCTGTTTTCTTTTTCCTTCTTTCAATTGTTCCTTTACCTTTCGTCCTTCAAACACATATGTGGCAATCCCCCTAATTTCTGATATGCTTTTTCCGTTCCATCCTGGACAAGATTTGTAAAAATAATTTCGTATATCACTAGCTGACTGATTTACAAATACTGCAGCAATAGCCTTACAATCCCTTGCATCATCAGGTTTAAGCTGGGCATATCGAGTTGCCCCTTCACAAAGCAATGGTGTGCTCTACAGGTTTCTCAGCCCTGAACTTGCATCCTGTGCTGGTATGGCCGGGGCTTGACAGGGAAGGGGAGTCACAATTCCTCATACTGCTTCGTTTTTTCCTCCCAGCCTTCTCTTCCCCCCCCCCCCCGTTTCATCTTCACTGATATTGCTGCAGCTGCTGTTGTCCTTATCTAAATCTCGCTTTCTCCCACGGCCGCTTTCCTTGCCTAAGTCTCTACACTCATCTGCTTGAAGTGGAGAGGAGACAAAAAGGGAGGGGGTGGCTGTCCCTCCTGCGGCAGGTCTACTAACTTGTGAGGCAGGGGTTGGTTGAACAATAGCTGGTAGGGAGGCAATAGAAGGTAAAAGGGGATACAAAGGCTCAGGTGGTTCCTCTTGTCGGCTTTTCAATAGCAAAGAGCTTGGAATATAAGGGGGTGGAGTTTCCCCCTTAATTGCAGGCATTGTTGATACAGGGCAAGCTCCAGTAGAGAGATGCGCCTAGCAATACCAATAATCCATTTGCCTTGGGGCTTTTTCTTCTAGCTTATGTCTTAGTTGTTGTAGCTTGCAATAATTAAAGGTACCATAGGTGGGCCAAATTTGGGTATCCTTGTAGTAATATTTCTGCCATTCTATATTTAGTTCTAGGACTCGAGTTTTCTTCATTCCTTTTAGTACCGGTAAATTACCCGCAGCCCATACTGCTAACACCGTCCCTAAGGGACTGTGCTCGGGGATTTTACTTCCTCCGAGCCCCATTTCACGTCCACAACACTATCGCTCCACACACACACACACTACACACTCTCTGTGTTAACACAGCCTCGGCTTTTGTCCTCTTAAGGACAGGTCAATGAACCTGATCCGAGCCCTTATCCTAGTACTTAAACTAGCACTTATTTCTCCCGTTCATACCTCGTGGACAATCTGTGCACTAAACAATTGGGGATGCGCTTATCTCTTTAAAAAAAAAAAAAACACCTCCGGAGGAGTTCGCAAAATCAAAATGATAGAATAGAATAAGCTATGGTCTCTTTGCGGGAAAAGAAAAGAAAGTCCGCCACACAGCGTTTCTGGCCTTAGAGGACTTGCCTCGAAACAGCTGGACTGCCTGCAGATAGGTCAGCCTGTGTGCCCAGTATCCAGAGAGACCAGAGAGGGACCCAATAGTTGGTCCTGGACAAACCAGATAGAAAAGCAGAGGAGATTCCGTGCACGAAAAACCTTGTGCCACCCAGGACTTTCGCGCTTAATAGCCCTTAGGCCAGTGCATGGCCACTGTCAAGGACAGTGCTAGGGTGCCCGTTTTGGAATCTCCTAAGAAAATCTGACAGACACAACACAAAACATACAGGTACCTGAATCCCTTGGAGACTGAGAGACTGCAAAGGGTTTCAACTGCTTTACAGCCTTCCCTCGAGTACCAAACCCCGTCCAAAAGCCCTCTGGGTGAACTCACCCTATTGCCGGCTGGGGCGTTGGCTGGTGCAGGAACTCAGGGTTGGTTTGCAAGGCCGTCCCATCTGGGTCGCCAGAATTGTTGGAAAAAGATTACAAATGAGGTCCGTTTGCCCTGCACCAGAGGAAAAGAGATCCACACAGGTAGTTGGGCAGTCTCCAAGTTTTTATTTCTGCAGAGGTCGGACACTTCCCAGCCAGTGGTCAGTGTGAGACCTTGAAGGCATGCTCTTTTGCATATTTATACAAACATAAACATAAACACAAAATTACATATGCATAAATTCTTAATGCTCATTGGTACACTCAAATTATTATTATATTACTATTGGCTTATACTTTCTACATCTTCTAAATATAATGAGAATGCATAACATAAAAGATAAGGGCAGAAGATTTCAACTTATCTATCAAAATTGTCTAGTCTATTTTCCAAGACTGAAGAGAAAGCAAAAACTACTATAGGCTGACTCCATTTCTCCTGTTAATCTTTTTCTCTGACCTGAGCAGAGATAAGCACCATAAACACAGGAAAAAAGGAGGGGGTGGGTGATTTCAACGGAAAGCAGAACACTAAAAACAACAAAATGGAGTAACTGTGGTCAAGCAAACAATTATTTTCTTTCAGGAGTCTGTGACCTGTGATGACCAGCCAGTCTTATTGAACCGAATTGTTATTTAATCTGAACACTAGGAAAAAACACCTCACATGGGAGAATAAAATGGTTTGAAACAACCGTCTGTACGTGACTTTTATCTGAAGCACTTGACTCCTTTGGGACTCAGGGGAATGAGCATCTTCTGACTTCCCCGTGATGTGTGTGTGTGTCTGAGTCTAAAGAATTTCACAGCACCAGCTGCCCAACCATTGAACTGACTCCTAGCACTGGCAAAATAAGCTGTGTAACTTGGCTGGAGCCCGGAAATAGGATGTGTGACGCTCAGGTGCTCTCTCTTAATCTCCCTGAAGTGAGAGCTGGCTTCTCTTGAACTATTGTTTCCCTTCCTGCTTGTTTTCCAGCAGCCTGTTATTAATTTAGGACTATATAATACAGTGCACAGACAGTCAGCGAGAGAGAGAGCAATAGATGACTTTCATGTGTGAAATGAAGTTTGATTTCCATGAATATTCATGCACTTCACTTTGAAACTGTCTTCCCGCAAACCCTCATTATAGCTGAGAAATAGGTGCTGCGTTACAATGTACTAGAGCAGTGGGTGTACCTGGTGGTTGTACAATGGACTAGACCAGAGCCTGGGGGTCTGCAGACTATGTGTTAGATTTCCAAAGTTATTCCCACCTGCATTTGAAATTTTGTAGGAGCCCAGATATGAAAAAAGTTGAAAACCAGAGTACTAGAAAGTGGGAGTCCAGGGAATAAATATTGTATATGCTGATCCCAAAAACTGCTCCATTCTGGATAAAGGCTGCAGATTGACTTTAGAGAACCAGCGGAGAACCAGTCAGCTATGAACCCAGGGATAGAGAAGGTAGCAGCAGCAAAGGATTCCCCAGACTTTTGTTTGCTGACAGGCGATTGAATGAGGGCCAGCAGGTTACAATCTTTTCAAGTACTCAAGGTTTCAAGATGACACACTTTACATTTTAGGTCTCCCTCTAACCTGAGAAATCATCCCTGAGAGGAGATCCGACGGGAAAGAATGGGTTCATATATGTGTGCTAGATATGGTTCTAGAAATGTTATGCCAAAACTTTTCATCGTAATACGATTACTACAAAACAAAGTTTCATTACATGCATATCTATCGAAAGAGAGCAGCAGAGGTGTTGGTGCAGGAGTAACTTTACTGCCTAATGGCTTTTGCTTTAGAAAATACTCCAAATTCTGTTTTTAATGGGTTTGAGCATTTAAGTCTTTGTTCAGTGAGCAGTTGTATGATTATGTCTCCTGGTAAGAGACCAGAAGCTGCTTGTCACACTGACATTCAGATTTATGCACACAATAATTCTGTTACAATTGGGCAAGACATTCCAAAAAGTCATGAAACAAGAGAGCCGCTGGTCTGCGTTTCAGCAAAGAGTAGAGATGAGGTACAGTCAAGGGGCTCATATAGTGGTTGTATGTACTTTACAACCTTCACTGGTTACATGAGCATGTCTAAAGTAACTTGCACTCTCAACTGGATATTAGTGCAAAACCAGTTGTAACAGGGTGTTCCAGTGCCTGCCCTGCTTCTGCTTCTGCTGCATTCACAAAGTCAGTGGGAGACCCTCAGCTTCAGTAACCACTGGTGCAGTTTTATTTACAGGTTGTGCACCCACCACCTTTTTACTGTACCAAGCTGGCCTTCTAGCGTCTGCACCCAGGACGGAGGGGCTATCCCTCTACTTCCACCTCCTGCCTCCCTCCCCTGGCTTCCCTCCTCTCAGCACTTAATGCAGTTCCAAGGCTAAAAGGGTTGGCAGCTGTCTCTGGTTCTCTAACTAGGTACAGGTTGCTCTCTAATCATCTCCAATTTACCTGCCTAAACTGGAGCTGGCATGACAGAGGGCAGACTAAGCAGTTCTTCCTCAGCACCCTGTCACACTGGTGTTTGCACTATTTACCATTTGAGCCCCAATCACGCCCCCACTCCACCAGCTGAAGTAACTCACTGTGTTAGCTTGGACCTTGCCAAACATCTACAGACCCCTCGCATGAGGGGAGGATGCGTGTCCGGTGAGGATAAAGAGAAGCTTCTAGGATGGATGACATGTCTGGATCCAGTCAACACTCTCCAGGCAAATCATTCAGCTTGTTTTGGAGGGATTCTTTGGGGCACAATGTATCACTGAGAGTATTTGGTAAGTGAAAGTTAATAGAGCCTGATTCTCATCGAATGTACAGGTTAATCTGGAGTGATGCTATTTCAGTCAAAGTTTCTGAATTCAGAACCTGGCGCTTAGAATTTTTCTTGTGTACTACAAAGAGGCAGTACAAAGTGGTGTAATTTGGGCTCTCGGGACCAGAGAAAATAAAGAAAATATAATGAGGCAAAA